>NW_028270148.1:70143138-70465138 GCF_037043375.1 Chiloscyllium plagiosum | reverse complement strand
GATAGTTACCCGAGGCTGGAATTGAACCTGGGTTCCTGGTGCTGTGAGGCAGCAAAGCTAACTGTTGAGCCACCTGCCGCCCTATAAGGAAGTAACAAGCACCGTGAATAAAGAGAAAGCTGTGGATATGATGCACTTAGATCTCCAAAAGGCATTTGACAAGGTGTTACATCAAAAGTTACTACTCAAAATAAATATTCTTGGTCTGAGGGGTAATATACAGGTCATACAATTGGTTAGTTAACATGAAATAGTAGGGATAAATGGGTTATTTTCAGATTGACAACCTGTAATAAGCAGAATGCCACAGAGACCAATGCAGGGCTCTGAATTTTTTATATTCTACGAAAGTGATGTGAAAGATAGGATGAAATGCTAAATTGTTAAATGCTAAAAGAATGCTAAATTTGTCGGTGACAGAAAGATGATTAGGAAAATAAGTCGTCAAGAACATAAGGACTCTGCGAAGACGTGTCGTTCGGTTGAATGAGAGCAAACATTCAGCAGGTGGAGTATACTTGAGGAAAATATGAACTTGTTCAGTTTGTCAGGAAGGATAGAAAAGCAACATATTATTTAAATACAGAGAGATTGCAAAAACTGAAGGTTCCAAAGTATCTGGGTGTTCTGGCACATGTATCACAAAATGTAAAGTTGCATGGTCAGCAAGTGATTAGGAAGATAAAAGAAATGTCGAAGCAAATTATTGCAGATGCTGGAATTAGTGCTAAAAACAATAAATGCTGGAAATCACAGCGGGTCGGGCAGCATTCACGGAGACCAAGCGAACTTTTTGAGTCTAGATGACTCTTCATTACAGCAGATGTAGAATCTCATCTACATTCGAAAAATTAGTGTTCCCTCTCTCCACGAATGCTGCCTGACCCGCTGTGATTTCCAGTTTTCTTTTATTTTCACGAAAGAAATGCTGTTGTTTATATTGCAAGGGGAATGGTTTGTGAAAGTGGGGGTATTTTGCTACAGTTGTATAGGACAATTGTGAGGCCACACCTAGAGTACTATGTAGTTTTGCAGACAAGAAAATACAAAATGCATTAAATGATATTTGGAACAGGTTCACTTAACCGATAATTAGAATGAGGCGGTTACCCGAAGAGGAAGGGTTGGACAGGTTGGGTCTGAATTTTTTGAAGTTTAGAAGAATAAAAGGTGATTGTATTGAAAAATATAAGATTCTGCAGGTACTTGACAGGATGGCTGCAGGCAAGATGTTTCTGTTGTGGGAGAGATTTGAACTAAGGGACACAGTTTAAAAATAAAAGATTTCCCATATTGCCAAAGATTCTCTCTCTCTCTCTCTGGTTTGCAGGTCTATGAAACTCTTTGCCCAGGCAGCAGGGGAAGGCAATGTTCTTAAATATGTCTTTTTTTTAAGGCAGAGATAGTCAAAGCCTTAAAAATAAGTGAGTCACAGAATATTGGGGATTGGCAGGAAAGTGAAGTTGACACCATAATCAGAACAGACAATGATCTTATCAAATGATAGAGAAGGTGTGCGAGGCTCAGTGGTGTACTCCTGCTCTTAAATCATTTGTAGATATATTTGCTGCCTCTGTTGCCTAAATGAAGCCGACTGCGTGACACCCTGTTCAGGACTTAATCAACTTGCTACTGAAAAATGCTAACCCTGAGCACTGTCTGAGCAGCTGGGCATAATTGTTCATCTTGTATACAATTGACCAGTGCCTCCTTGAGCCCCGATGGTTCCCAATTGTGTGCATGCCAGTTTTACCATGATAGGTTACAGACACTTAATATTCTCCATGCCTGCCAATTGAAATCACAAACTGGCCCAGAAAAAAACTATTTAATTTGCACCACAAGGAGGTTAATAGGCACTTGATTGTTGGTGTGGTGGGTTCAGATATCGTCATTCCTTTCTTGCACTGAAAATTGTATTGCATTCCTAAGGTGACCGCATCCAGTGCTGTACTCCAGGAACATGATTTTCAAATCACACCCATACCTGTGAATTGAGGAATGGAGAAGATCATGCTCTTCAGTTGTATATATCCCATTTTCAAAAATTAAGCTTTAATTCCTAAAACTCAAAGTTACATTCTAAATAGAATATATGGACCACAAATTAGATTTTTGCAACACTACCCTGAATTATTACATTGTCCTTTCTCGTGAACTTTCTGAATCTCTCCGCAAAAGAAGAAACAAAGAGATGAAAAGAAATACTGCATGAAGAGAGGATAAAAAAAGGGTGGCTGGACGGTTCAATTTTAATTTTTTACATTTAATAAAAAACCCAATAAGAATAAAGCGTACTCGGATAATCTTCCACCTTTGCAATACTTTACTAAAACAGACCAAAACCAAAACCAAAACGGACCTAATTTAATTTCCTATAATGTGTCATGCTGCTAAACGCACGTCAGTGGGGGAGAGAACTCACAACAGGCTTTTCTCTGAAGCGAAAGGCGGAGCCGAAGCGCAAGTTCGAAGGCAATTTTTGGATTTCAGTATTGACCGGCCTCACCTGAATTCCTGGTGTATAAATAACTATGAATACCTATAATTCCTTTGTTGTTTCGCAACAAATAATGTGCTTATGGATCATACATATATGTGTATACAAACACTTAGGGGTCAGTTATTATTATGTCAATTATTACGCGGGATGACTCCACTTGTTCAAATAACAGCATGCTGGGAACTCTCAGTCCAGGTTTCGTCGCTGAATCACTTTGATTGACAGCTCTGGCAGGAATGGCAACTTCAATTATTAAATTGGAATTAAAGTTTGAATTAGGAGCGTTAGAGTGCAGTGGGAGCGTTTTTGCCTCTGGGCCGAGAGGCTTGGGTTCAAGTCCCACCTACTCCAGCAACAATATATCTCAAATATCTAATTTTTGAAGTAACTCAAAAGTAGACACAAAATGTTATGTACATAATTGCCGTCCTATTGTTCAGAAATATATAATTTGATGATCATTTTCTTGCAACGGGAACAATATTATTCCCAAGATAAATTCTTATGATTGTTTGAGATTGAAACACTGCCTTTGCTTTTAAACACTGTGGCATTGATATCTGATGTCGTTTGGCAGTCTTTCTATCCAATGTTAAGAACAAACTTTCAGAACAGAAAACTCCTTAATCTCAACCATTGATGGCGAATATTTCCAGTCTGCGTCAGCGTATTTGGGATCGGAGAAAGCTACCGATTAAAGTGGTAGTGACAGAGAGAGGGGATAGCTTTGCCCCACTAAGCGGGGCCTTTCCTTATGTTGTGTTCGGAGTCCAATTTCTTGGACCACGAGGGATCATATTTGAGTTGAATGAAAATTTTCCCTAAAGTGCACAAAGTTACCAAATCTAAAATACTGTATGCTTTCGAATGGGGTACCGGGGCGTTACCTGTGACAAACTGGCAGCATGTTGCGTGTGTTCTTGTTGTAGTATAAAAGTGGGTAGCAGACTATAACCTGGTGTCGTTGATTTTTTAACCTTATCTACCGCTAAGGTAGATGTTGCACTCTTGGATCTGTGGATTTCTGGGAAGACCACCATATTAATGCAGCAGTTCCACAGGGCATTATGCTGAAACCTAACAGGGGACTACGCAATCGGCTCACATATCACGACTTCATAAAGTTTTGATTGTTAACTCCTTATGAGACTGGATGAGGAGAATGCCCCTTCACATAATGGTATAGTGCTATTTCGAATTGCGGCTTGATAATAGTGGGACAGTTCGCTAAGATTGAATTGTAGGATGAGATTTTTACATTTAATTTGTAGAAGTTATCTAATGGGAAATGTACTACAGTGAATTGAACCCATATACTTTTCATTCCCTGGGATGGCACCACACACATTTTGCATTTGACTGCTCCCGCCGAGTGAGAATGACAACGGTGTGATTTTCAAGTCGCACCTAAAAACTGGACTGTGCCACCCTTTCAAGGAAATGAAACTTCGTACAGTTCGAAGGTCCCAAAGTGTTCTCGGAAAGAGACCACGGCAAGTTTGCGGTGCACAGCTCCAGTGTTCGAGTAAATTCCTTTGTCTAAAGTTTTAAAAAAGGACCAGGCATCTCGTTCCTCCTGGCTTCAGCCAGATGGATGATGAAAAGGATGAGCTCCAAAGCTCACTTCAGTTTGAGATTCAGGGGCGACTTTCTGTATGTTATATTTTCATCTTATTTTGATTGCTGTATCTTGTTATATTTTCATCTTATTCTGATTGCTGTATCTTGTTATATGTTTGCATTTAGGCTTTGTAATGAAATGATGAAATACATTGTCGTGTTTTATTGCCTGGTTTGGCTGTTTACTTGTTTTTGCTACGTTGAGTTAGCAGATTAAAAATTCAGTATTAGCTTGGCAAGGTCCGAAGGTTTCAATGTAATACAGGCACTGTCCAGTTGTCGGAAGGGGCCTGAGTGCGGTTTGCTGCGTTACTAATCAGGGAATCAGACAAATCTCCTTCCAGGCACCAAACAATTACATCACCAGATTCCTTCCACTAAGATTGGCAGAAGATGTGTAGTCATTGGAATAGTTACCGAGTATATGTCAAATTCAGTTTGTCCTAGTACTTCGTTCTAAAGGTTGGCAACACAGTCATTTAGTGGAAGGCCAGAGCCCGGGAGGGCCAGAAACTCGGCATGCAATTAAAAAAAACAAGCAAAATAATTTTCACAACACTGAGGTCCTTGGTGTCAGAATTCATATCGAAAAAGTCAATCAAGGTAGATTTTCGTTCGCAAACTTGCCTCCCTCTGTGCTTAAATACACACGTGGTCGTCCTCCGCAGGAAACAGAGAATAAACATAGCTCATTTTTCGATCAATCTGTTCAGTTAACTCCCAAATGAGCGGTCCCGGAGTTGGAACAATTCAAAAGGATCTACTTTTGAAAGGATCCGGAACAATTTGTGCAAAAAGTAAACCGATTGCCTTGTCGATCACCCAGAAACGATGTAGCATTTCTAGTGAAATGCAAACTATTGGCCAAAGTAGATAAATGTTGCATTATTTTTTTCTCAGTAACTTGAAATTAGTGAAATCAGAAATAGCAAAATAGGCCACTTCATCATGTAACGCCGCCGATAGTTCATTTCACAAGGTGCCTTCATTAAAATAATGTGGGTTAATGCAGGAAGAGGTTAGGCTGGCTATGAGAGGAATTTTAAAATTCAAGCGAGATGGTTGTTTCTATTCGGCCTCTCTCTGGCTACTGTTTGTAGCAATGGGCTGAAGGAAGCTTTTGACTGTAAACTGTCATGCACTGCAGCTCACAGTCAAAAGTTGTCCCTGCGGTACTCGCTCATGGGAACCAGCCCGAAGTTATTTTGGGAGCCCAAAACAAATTAGTTCCTCTTTTGCCGGTGAATTAGAAAAAAAAAGAGACTACTGGTTTTATCCCAGAGGATCATCCTCCGTCTCTTCCACAGAGAATGGCTTTCATTTGAGACGGAGTGAACTTCTCATTTTGTATCCTCCTCCCTTCCTCACCATCGTTACTTCTCAAGAGAAAAGCTGCCATTATTTTCCTTACATTTTCAAACATTGCCAGCATACTGTACCTGCCCGCTGACAGCCACTGGCCAACCCAGCATGCATTATATATTAAATCTGTGCGTGTGTGTTTGTGTGGGTGTCTGTAGGAGTGTGTGTGTGCGTGTGTGTATGTGTGGGTGGGTGGAGGGAGAACTGTGTGTGGTTGGATGGGTGGAGGGAGTGCTGAATGTGTGTGTGGAGGGAGAACTGTGTGTGTGTGGGTGGATGGGTGGAGGGGGTGCTGAATGTGTGTGTGTGTGTGTGGTTTGCGTGAAAACATCCCCAAACTTACTCTGTGCATAGCTGAATAAATTATTTCAACACTGGTATTTCAGGAGAGTAGCTAACCTGTTGTCTGAAAGAATTCCCGGTACAAGCGGCTTTAACTTGTCACTGAGATGGAAGAACAAATCGATCCGTAATCTGAATATAGAGAAGGAAAAGAAAGCAAAATGCTGAATTTCTAAAATTAAACCAGAAAATACTGGGAACTCTCTGGAAAGAAAAACAGTTCTGCAAATGTTTCCACGGATATAACAATTCAGAGTGCATGTCCTCTATAGCCTGCAAAAGAGATGCTGCAGGTGTTATTAAATTTTTAGATGCTTCCTTCAAAATGATAGTGGCCCAAGGTTTAAACCTGACTGCTTCGCTGTCCAGTGTAGGTCATTTCAAAAGAGCATTGTTCTCAGGCCAACCCGTTTAACCATTTCCTGGTTATTGTCACCTCAACCTCTAAATGTATCTTTCTCACAGTAAGATAATAAAACGTGGGCATTAGCCCAGCGGTACTATATTTCGGAGTCAAACCGTGGCATCTCCTCTATACGGAAGACGAGTAGCATTTTCCTAAAGGTGTTTGGCAAGTAGGACCCGCCGTTTTCTTTTTATTTTCCGTTTGGGGTGGGGGGGGGGGGGCGTTGGCCGTTTGCGAAACGCCATCTCGGAATCTGTAGGATGTTACCTTCCACTGGGTTATGTGTTGCCATTCACGGTAGCAATTTGATAAGGCCTTCCAGGTGACAAATCGTTCTGAAGAAGTGTCACTCACCCTAAAAAGTTAACTCTGTTCTCTCTCCTCAGATGCTGCCAGGCCTGCTGAGTTTCTCTAGCAATTTCTGTTCTAGTTTCAATTTCCAGCACCCACGGTTCTTTGTTTTATTTTTAGTCTAACAAAATCGTTCTGTTTGATACTTTTAAAAAAGATTCATATTTCCAGCAATCACCGTTTGGGCTGTCTACGAGATGTTCCCATTTCAGTTGAAATGGGTTTACATGGCCCGATATGTGTGAAACTTGTATTACAAATAGATTAGACACTTGAGAGGACAGGGACTCTATATCCTAAAAGCCATTTCCTCATTGACCCCCATGCTTTGATATAGGTGTAAACATTTGCAGATTTGCATGAAATAGCTCTATTTAACTTGTGGTAATTACATCTGGCTGTAACTTCAGAAGCTTTCCCCAGTTTCACTGATATGGCCGCCACTCGCCAATCACACGCGGCATTGCTCAGATCAAAGCAGGCCCCAACCAATCCGCATACAGCCAAGCCGCTGGCTGACGTCAGCATCCCCATGGAGGGGTACTTATCAAGATGAATGAGAGGTTTCAGAATGAGAGACTGGGAGAGGGGAGTACATTGAGCAGACAGCACTCCCTTTCCCGTAGTCCCGGGAGGAAAAAACTGGGAGAAGAAGAAGTATCTGGGTCTCCTCAGGATCCGGAAAATGAGTTCCAGCGCAACGGAGAGTGGCAAGAGCGGCCAGTACCGCGTGGACCATCTCCTCAGTGCAGTGGAGAGTGAGCTACAGGCCGGGAGTGAGAAGGGAGACCCCACTGAGAGAGAGCTGAAAGTCAACCTGGAAGACTTGGATCTGTGGCTGAAGTTTAAGGAACTGACCAACGAAATGATCGTCACAAAGAACGGCAGGTAGGGTGAGGGCTGCCAGCCTCCGCTGGGAGAGTTACCCTCTGACCTCTCACTGTGTACATCACGGCTTTTAGAATATTTAGGAAAGGAAAGGCGTGAAAACAGAGCTCGGCCTACCCCATCTTGTACTTTCCATAATTAGAAACAGGGCAAAACATCACAACTTAAAGCTGACAGCATTTGTATTTGCTCCTCTATGTCCCATTGAAAGGTTTAATTCCATATGTTGCAAGAACAATTGTGAGCAGAGGGTGTGACTACAAGCCATATCCTTCAGGGTCTTGTCTTGCTCAGAAGCGTGGGACAATAGATAAAATGCACCACCACCCCACCCCCTTCCTTGCTCACTCGTTTTACTTTCTTTCCTGTTCTCAGGAGGATGTTTCCTGTGTTGAAAGTGAACGTGTCAGGACTAGATCCCAACGCCATGTACTCGTTTGTCTTGGACTTTGTGGCCGCCGACAACCACCGCTGGAAGTATGTGAACGGGGAGTGGGTCCCCGGTGGCAAACCGGAGCCTCAGGCTCCCAGCTGTGTTTACATCCACCCCGACTCTCCCAACTTTGGGGCGCACTGGATGAAAGCGCCCGTCTCCTTCAGTAAAGTTAAACTCACCAACAAACTGAACGGCGGCGGACAGGTACATCTTGTAGATTTAATACATCCCTGACTGGCTGAAGTAACCCGTGCACCAGGCCTGAAGGTCTGAACTGCACTCAGATTCTTTCCCATATTGCAGTTAACAAGTAAGCCGGGCCATTTGCAATTAAAAAAAAGGGAAGATACAAAGTTATCACATGATGCTCTCAAATGTCAGCGCTGGTGAGATTATGTGACATCTGATTTGCACGTTTTGTCGTTAATTGGGAAACGGTAACGATTTAACTCCGAGGTATTGTAACAAATAATACTGATAATTGAAAAGAGGATTCTGGATTTCTCAGAGTTCCGGGATTCTCTTTGCTGGTGTAACAGTTGCAAAATATAGCGGTTGGCAACTTTGGAGAGTTAACAGGCCTCTTGCACATTACATGAGCCACAGCGAGCTATTACAAATGATAGAACGTGGTGTAAAGCCGGGATGACAACGCATCATTGAATGTCGTTATTAGTTTAAACGTCTACGGTGTATAAAATTTCGCACGTGTGAAATATGGTTTAATTAAACGATGCAAACGGTGAAAAAGTTAGTTGCGCAGTGACTAGGAAACTTGCAAGCCTGTAAAAGTTTTATTAGAATGGACCTAGCCCCTAAAGGACATTTTTTTAAATTGTTGTAATTGCAGATTATGTTGAACTCTCTGCATAAATACGAGCCCAGAATTCACATCGTGCGAGTCGGAGGAACTCAGAGAATGATCAGCAGTCACTCATTCCCTGAGACTCAGTTCATCGCTGTGACAGCCTATCAGAATGAAGAGGTAAACGCCTTCCAAAGAACCTATGCACTTCCAGAAGTCCAGTATAGCCACAATTAGCGTTATCAGCACCAATGATCAGCAATGTTTTATTGCCATCATTTGAAATCGTTGACCATTGCTGAGCAGATTCAATTCTTAAAATCTGAGGTCATTTTTGGATTGTCTGCACCATATTTTGCTCGTACTAAGACTATGATTTATGGTAAGAGTAGCGACACGCCAGTAACTGCATACTGATGAATCTTAAGTTTTATCCCCCCCCCCCCCCCCCCGCCCTTCTTCACAGATCACAGCTCTCAAAATTAAATACAATCCGTTTGCAAAGGCCTTCCTTGACTCCAAAGAGAGGTGAGTCTAAGATAGTATTCTATTGCAATACTTTAAGCTAGGACCAATCTGTGCGCTGTGTTTAATGGGTTTTTCTTGTCCAGAAGCGATCACAAGGAAATGCTGGATGACGTGAGTGACAGCCAACAGTCTGGATATTCCCAATGTAAGTTTTTTTTGGGGGGGGGACGGGGGAAGAGTCACTTTGTACTGCAGCTCGTCTGATTTGTTGTGGCTGACTGGACATGTATATTTCTCCTCCTCGCCAGTAGGTAGCTGGTTTCTGCCGAGCACAGGTACCCTGTGTCCACCTTCTAACCCTCACGCTCAATTTGGTGGACCAATCTCACTCTCCACGCCCCACGGTTGCGAGCGTTACTCCAGTCTGAGGAACCAGCGCTCTGCTCCATACCCGAATCCTTACACGCACAGGAACAGCTCTCCGAGTAAGTGCAATACTGCTCTAACATATACCCGATATCATTTTAAGCGTCTATAAAAGGGTCTTTATGAAAGGGTACAGAACGGTTACTCTCGAGTTTGATCTGCTTCTGGATATCAAAAGCACTCGTCTCTTTTGTCATATTAATGCACTGGCAAGCCTTCATTAGATGTATTTGAATAGTCGAATAAAATTCGAATTAGCCCATATGTTCTCTCCTAAATTTGAATTCTTAAAGCGTCTGGGCTAATATATGATGCTTTAATCTGCTCTACTGCAGGCATTTTGAGGGAGGTTATGTCACTTCATTGATGTAATATTAATAATCCAATGACCCAAAAAATGCGCCGGATATACCGGTACACATTGGTGGTAGCGCCTGGAAGGTCAATTCCATTGATCAATAAAGATTTGGAATTTAAACTGGTCTCAGTCAGCATGGCGCCTTCAACCATTGTTGTAAACTCCCGACCTTTACTGAAGGTAATCTGCCCTCTTCACCTGGTCTGGTCTATATATGACTCAAAAGCCCCAACAATGTAGTTGATTCTTAACTACACTCAGAAATACCTGAGTCAAGGAAAATTAGGGTTGGGCAACAAATATTGGCTTTGCCAATGGCGTACACATCCCATTAAAAAAAAACTTTAAAAAAAACAGATTTGGAAAGCTATGTTGCTGTGGATGCGGAGGTGGTGGGAGGTAATTCAAACAAGTGAGGATCCTTTGCAAGTTGAAGGAGTGAGGAATGCTGGTGTACTACAATAATCGTTTTGTGTATGATAGATTTTTAATTTCAACACCGTAAGATACAGAGTGAAGATTACATTACAGTGTGGAAACAGGCCCTTCGGCCCAACATGTCCACACCGACCCGCCGAAGCGCAACCCACCCATACCCCTACATTTACCCCTGACCTAACACTACGGGCAATTTAGCATGGCCAATTCACCTGACCTGCACATCTTTGGACTGTGGGAGGAAACCCACGGAGACACGGGGAGAACGTGCAAACTCCACACAGTCAGTTGCCTGAGGCGGGAATTGAACCCGAGTCTCTGGGCTGTGAGGCAGCAGTGCTAACCACTGTGCCACCGTGCCGCCCACTTTTTTTTTCAGAATACCTGTTTGAAATGGGTATATCCACAAAAGACTCCTGCACTAGCTGCCTACCTCTCTTATAAGCAAGAGCATATAGCAGAAAGAGAGGAATGTTCTAGAAAATCGCAATAAAGGAGCATCAGTACAAAATGAGGAAAGATTGTGACAGAGAAAGAGGTTGTCCGCGCGGGTGAACATTGGTCCCATTGTTTTAGTGCTGCCGATATAGACCGTTATCTTTACACAGTATCTTTATTGTAGGAAAAATAATGATTCTGTTATAACCACCATCACTTAACTTTAAATCCCACTTCCACCTTCAAAATCTTTCCCAATGACTGATTTAGTTAGGGAATGATGAAATACTCAATTAGTTGTGTTAGTTGAATAGTTAACAGTATGACACAAACTAGATGTCAGCTATTTTGTAAAAGCGAATTTGTGAAAGGCGTGGTGTTATTAAATTAGACGCTTATAAAAATACTTAGTCTATCAATTTTACCGTGGGAGGAGAACTTTTCACACTCTTTCATCACTTATAGATTACATCATTGAATGCGGACTTGTTGCATTGTACTATGTGATTAGTTATGCCACCTGTACCAGGTCTAATTTGTTGCTATTTTGGGTGTTTCCCTGTAGCTGGCTATCCCGACAGCTCTTCTGGTTGCCTTTCCATGCTTCCTAACCATGACAACTGGTCGGGTCTGCAAGTCTCCACGCATACCAGCATGCTACCCATGACACACAATGCTGGCACTGCCACCAGCTCTAGGTAAGAGACATTCGCAGGATGACCTTAGTGGATTTAACACAATTTCGGAGGGCGGAGGTAGAAGTACCTTTGTAATAGGAATGTCTTCTATTTCTCTGAAAAGGTTTAGCAATTCCACCATTACCAAATCCACAGCGCTAATACTTTAATTTTGTTTACCAATCATTGTCTTGACCCAAACTTCAAGCCTATTGTCTAAAGTAAATAGAAATTAAACTGCCAACTTATCTCAACAGCTCGATTGATTTACATTTCACACATATTGACGATGTCCCCCAACGCACTCACACATACATTAATAAACGCACAACCATTGGGCATGATTTGGAGATGCCGGTGTTGGACTGGGGTATACAAAGTTAAAAACCACAACACCAGGTTATAGTCCAACAGGTTTAATTGGACGCACTAGCTTTCGGAGCGCCGCTCCTTCATCAGGTGGTTGTGGGAACTATTAGGGAAGGAGTGATAGGTGGACATAATGTCAGAGAGTAAACATTCCTCCAACTATAATCTCAGACAGGTGTAAATGTCAGCAACGCATATCTGTCCGAGTAATTGATTTTTAAAAAAATGAATACATTGTTAACGTACTTTAAAAACAAAATACAATATCATGTAGCCCAGCCATTCGCTAATAAAGGAGGGCTTTCTGCAGTTAAATATCCTAGCGGGAGCTTCCTGAGGTAGAGAGAAGGGTTTTGAGACATTACAGCGGGAGAGTCTGAAAGCCGACGTGATACCACTTCCACTTGATATCCAGCGTCCAGCTTGGATTTCACCGAGAAGTGTCCAGCAGTTTCAGTCCGGCAGTGAGGAACTAGATTGTAATTTCTTCTCAGTTAGATGATTGTAGTCCTCCAATTGGCGAATGCCACGGGGGCAGAGCATGTCTTTAATATGTTGATTAGCAATGTTATTTTCGTTTGACCAGCTCATTGCAATGATGACTGATCCCATTTACTGGTATCTACCATTCTTTATGAGCCCGATACCCCCACCCTCCCCATGTGACTGTATTTGAATTTTTAGTGACTTTGCATAACTTTTCATGGCTCTTTCTTTCTTGTTGCAGCCAATACCCGAGTCTGTGGTCAGTCAGTAACAGCACCATTACCCCAGTGTCCCAGTCTGGGGGCATGTCCAACGGCCTGAGTTCACAGTTCCTGCGGGCTTCCCCGGCTCATTACCCGTCTCTGGCTCACTCAGTGAGCGCCACCTCGTCAGGATCGCCCCTGTATGACAGTGGCACTGGAATCGAGCTGTCTGAGAGCCAGTACGATGCCTCTGCGCACAGCAGACTAACTTCCACATGGACACCAGTTACTCCTCCATCCATGTGACAGCACTTGTACTCACCTCGCCTTTCTCAAGCCATTTAATTTAATTTAAGGACTTCTTTGGGAGTTTTCCCAACCCTTCCCATCCTTTTCCTTTGGACTTGATGTTGCAACTCCGTGGGAAATCCAGAAGAATGGCAGGAAGAGACGAACTTGGTTCTGTGATAGATTGCTTGCAAGATTTCTGTATTGATGACCAAAGATGTGTTCCGCCCATACGTCCCACCAGCCTGGGATTTTGAAAATGGCATGATCAAATACTTCAACCAGAATGGTTCTGTTTTTTATGATGTTCCTATTAATGATAATTTAGAGAAAACAATCCATTATTGTAAAATAATTATTGTATAGAAAACATAAACTGGCACCAGGTCTTGAGAAGATAAACCAAATATGAACTAAGTCGAGGAAGATGTATTCCATGACTTAACAATCTAATCTCCGTCGCAGTAATAATGTTGGGACCTCTGCTTTGTGCGACAGCAGTGACCTGTCCAAAAACGATGTAAATAAAAACGTTAGTGGAGCGTATATGTAATTAATGCCTCCCCATGTAGCACACTGTTTGTCATTTATCATTGACCTCTCTGGAATTCGTATATGCATAATAAGAGAAGCAGTCTCTTTTAAAATGACAGAAAGTCCCAATGACAAAAATACAATCCTGCGTCTCCTCCGCTCCAAAATTAAAACATTTAAGAGTATACTGCACCGACTTAAGCACCTGCAAAGAAAGAAACTCGTTGCCAAACCCAGTTCCTCCAGAGATGGAGCGAAACTGATCATTCTAACCAGACCTGATTTTACAAATAATTCACTACTTAACGTGCTTTACCCTGAGAAATATTTTTCCTGCCCATTAGTTGAAAATATAGCTGACTTTTTAAAAAAAAAACCCACTTTAGACGGAGCTCTCCAGCTGAAAGTGGCCTTTTAAGCTAGGTGTCCCGAGACGGGATGTGTAACTCTGATATCTCAGAGTTGCAGCCACCTGATCCAAACCGTGCAAAATTCTGATCACCATTTTCCTTCTGGGGATGAGAATGTTATAATCGGCAGGTGGCAAGTAAAATGACACTTAATTTCCCTGCAAACCCCGACCATTTGAATTGTATTTAAAACTCGCAAAAAAGATAATTCGCCAACCGGAAAATAAAGAGAGGATACACTTGGTCGTTTGCAAGGTTGTGATTTCAGTTTTGCAGTGAAATTGCTGTTTGGAATTTTCTCCCCAGCAGTTATCTTGACTACAGTCTATCCAGCTGAGCGAATATTGCATGCCTTTGATCACGTCATTTCACCTCAGAGTCATTTACCTTTAATGTTACCGATCGTGTTAAGTCTTACAAGGCTGCGTCGCCAGAAATTCTATTGTTTTCTTCTCTGGCCGTAGTCTTGAAAATGCATTGAAGGAAAGCAGCGTTGGAGGGGAAAACACACATTAAACATTGTAACAGAAAAGTGATTTGCGGTGTGGATTTACTCCGGCCGATAATCTTACGGGCAATGAAAGGAATCTTTTATGACGAAGCATTTGATCAATAAAACATTTAAGGACAGTAAGATACCAAAGTGTGGGGGGTAGGGGGCGGGGAGGTATATATTAACAGACTGAGGCGAGACTCTCTCTGGCTGTAATATGGGAGGGAGGGAGTGGGGGAGGGGGAGTGCGAGCTGATGTTGAAGCATATCTTACCACAGCCTTTTATAAACACTTGGGCTACCCAACACTGACCGATTGCTATCCAAATAATTAGCGATTCTCATTAATGCGGTTATATTCAAACCAGTTTGGAAAATACCTGCGTGCGAATTAAGCTCTGCAATTTACCCTTGTTTTACAACTCTGCAAATTGACTCGATCCTTTCATCCAGTTTCCGTAAAGGTAGATACGTTTTAGGGAATATTTCTTCCAGAAAGTGATATATATTCTCTGGTCCTTTTTGAGGATTTCCAAGCGTGTATGCCCCAGATCCCCACCCCACCCTCCTCCCAACGCCCGGCCCCCACACCAAGACTTGTGTCATTTTAAAATCAGAAGTAGCATTTGAACATCTCTCACGGGCAGGACATGCCTGGCCATGTGGGGATGGCGTGGGAAGTGATGTTCCTTGCGGGAAGAAATTGGTGTATGATAAGGGTTGCTGTAAATTCCTCTCTGCAGTGGAGACCACATCCAGTCTCGTTATTCCAAACTTGGTGGGGGACCGCTCCCCTCAGTCCCATTGGAGGACTTCCACTGAGTTCATTGTTCAGTACAAAACGTTTAATCGAAATTGGCTAGGGCCCTTATAACAAAGCTCCAACTCACGTTTCCAATGAATAAATGGACGATTTCTCTTATCCAGTCTTTTATGACAAGTAGTATATTTCTCTTCCTAACAATACTAATCCCCGTGCTGGAGATCTGGGTGAAGTGGCCCAGTTTTCGTTTCTTTGCAGCACCAACTCCTCTCCCAATGAGCGACAGATGCAGTAAAAGAGCACAAAGGCAGTATTCATGAAGAGAATGTCATTGTTAAACACGCAAAACAAACATTCAGTGGGATCGCACTCTTTTGCTGCTCCAAACGAGCCACGGGAACTGTCAGTCCCAACATCTGAGACTACAGAGAACAAACAGCCCGGGGCGCAACGATGCAACCCCTGCTGCTTTCAACACCAGTCTCGCCTCTGTCACTTCCCGCCCAGACTGGTCTCCAACTTGCACCAGCGCTCCATTTGAACATAGTTCTAATCATAACCGACTCCCAAACATAGCTGGTCAACTGCGTGAGTCACAGTGGAAATGTTTGGTGGCGTATTTTTGCGAAGAGCCTAAAAATATGTCGAGATTGACAGCGAAAAAGGATTTTGAGGACTTATTTTTAACGACTTTTAAGTTCGAGCCCAGCAAAACCAAATGAATACATCAAAAATCCCGAGTCACGGCATGATTGGACTTTGAGGGGAACTGGATGCAATGGTTGTCTTGCCGCGTTTGTTTATGGGCATCATTTCCGTTTTTTTTATTGCCTGCACAGGAACAATAAAAGCTGCACAGATTTCGACGTGAGAAAGACTAAGGTGGAATGGAACTCAGTGCGGCGGGAGCCAGTAGACAGGGAGGGAAGCTACACTATTTACAAAACAAAAAGAGCAGCCAAGCTTTCAAACAGCAAAGCTGTCAATGGAAAAGATGGTGTGAGCCACTAGTATAAATAATGCACATCAGGATGAAGTGTAAGATAGTCCCTGAGCATAGTTGACAGGAATTGGCTGAACACTAAACAGCTTCACAAATATTTAAAAGTGACGAGCCACACTGATTTAAATTAAACTTGGGTATCTCATACTTAAATAACTTCTAGAAATTGGGTGCTCGGATTAATTATCCCATTTTAAATTAAGTACCGCTGAATTCAAATACGCGCTTGAAGCGATTGGTTTCTGGCCACAGGCTAGTTCACTGCAGCGCACTCTCGAGAACTTATTGCTGCTGACAACATACACAACATCGGAAATACTCAAGTCACGGGCAATGTGAATCTTCACGGAGTTAAATAAAATGTTGTAGTTTTCCGAAGAGTATTATTGACTGGTTTTACAGATTTCGAACTGGTCAGCCATGCTGTGGTTACGTTGAAACCTCGCCCAGTGTTTTAAACCGCTTATAGCAAATGCATAATCAACCCCTTTAGTTGTCCGCTGGATTCCAGCTCTAAGATCCCACACATTGCAATCAATTTACTTTTATACGTCTATACGGTTCGAGTTCTCCGTTTGCACTGTTATAATTCTTGGAAATAGAAATATGAACTAAAATATGAAGATTCTATCCTGCGTATTTACCTCAATGAAAGTTTTCTCGTGTCAATTCAAAGGTTGGTTAACTAGGCCCTGCTTTCTCTAACTCCCTCCTTAAACGCTCTTACGTGCAACAACTGTTACAGATCCCCTCTTTTTGACAAGACCGGTCGGTTTATTTCTTTCTGCCACTATGTAAACGCTGTCTGCAACTTTTTATAAAGTATTACGGGCAAGTGGTTATTGTTTGAGAGTCCCACCTGACCATGGGATGGAGTAAATCTTTCTTCAGTGAGTGACAGTCTTATTCACTCCAAAACTTCCTTTATTCATAGTGTTTGTTAAAAAAAAAATCCACTTGAATATGACACTAGTTGCAAGAAAATTCAACTTGTCCCTACACAGTATGTTCCACGCCGGATGATTGCAATGGAGCCAGCGTTTACAAAATGCATTCCCTGTCAGGTGTGCCTGGACGAACTGGGATAAAAACAATTGCAAAACTAAACCGCTCCGACCAGGATTAAACTTGCAATGTGAAACGCAAGCTCATTAAAGATACTGCAAGTACTGGGAATCTGTGGGAGAATAATACTTGAGAATCGTTGGATACTTAGGTAGGCAGTCACCAAATCTACACTATTGCTCCTGCCTTGCTGAATGCCTTTGCATTTTCAGTTGTTGCAATCATTCCGCACTTCTTGTGATCAACACGTTGTGAACAATGGAAGAGAATAAAACTAATTTTAATTGGGGATTTGTTTTAATTTCTTCCTTAACGCCTGCTATAAGATTCTGGGGTCAGTTAAGTTTTTTTGTAAACAAGGCAGCTGGCACGAAATGTACACTGATGGTGTTTACCACATCTGGAGCGTTTGTTCTCTGGTACAACTTTCCCCCCATTCCGATAGTACATATATCTTCCTCTCGACAGGCATAGTGACAACCAGGACCCTGCTGGTCAAAGCACTACAGCTGAAGGAGTTAATGGGCACCTCACCGAATCTTTTTTTCAAGATTTTCAGAAATAAATTTTGACAAATTGTTTCCACAGATCTTTGAGTTGATAGGAAGAGGGCGCAGATTTCATATATTCACGCGATGTTTCTTTAAAAAGGGAGGATGGAAATAAATGTTTCTGTCATCTCCACAACATTTTTTTTTTGTTTTACGTATAAGGTGGATAGTACGATGAGCAAGGAACTTTTTAAAGGCTGCATAAAACCAATAGAACGGTCGGATTATATTCACAAAGAGAAAGAACAATTAATGGATTGAGTTTGCAATTTCTGTAATGTCTAATAAGTTAATTACTATTTTAATTCTAATAATTTCTCTAACGCCCCTAGTTCAGACCATTTCTATAGAGGTGAGCTCCTGCACCCTTTCTCCAGTGCATGTTATGCCCACGCCGCGCCTTCCTCGCTAGT
Source organism: Chiloscyllium plagiosum (assembly GCF_037043375.1). Taxonomy (NCBI): domain Eukaryota; kingdom Metazoa; phylum Chordata; class Chondrichthyes; order Orectolobiformes; family Hemiscylliidae; genus Chiloscyllium; species Chiloscyllium plagiosum. The sequence goes on along the minus strand of NW_028270148.1, from coordinate 70,447,042 downwards.
TATGTCGTGTAAATGTCCTCAGCATTTCAAACGGAATTGCAGTCCTTTGAAATGCTGAAATCATCTCATCCGAACCAGCGCCAGATCCTAAATTATTCTCGCACTGGCTCCATCCCCGGTGTGTGGAGACATATTTTGACATATTCAGGACTTTTATTATTCATGGGCTAGGTGCTGCTAGCAAGGCCATCATTTATTGCCCATCTCTAATGCTCAGGAGAAGGTAGTGACGAGCTTTCTTGAACTGTTGTAATTAGTGTGCCGCTGGTGCACCCGCAGTGCCAAGACAAGGGGAGTTCCAGGATTTTGACTTAGGGAATGGTGACATATCTCTAGGTCCGGATGGGGTCCCACTTGGAGGGGAACTTGCAGGTAGTGGTGTTCCCATGTATCTGCTGCTCTTGGCCTTCTAGGTGGGAAAGGTCGTGGGTTTGGAAAGTGTAAACATTTAGAAGTTGACCTTTTTACCTACATATGAGTCGTGGTGCTGGAAAAGAACAACAGGTCAAGCAGCATCTGAGGAGCAGAAGGATCGGGGTTTTGGGCAATTTTGCCCGAAACTGCAGATGCTGGAGATTAGAGTTGAGAGTGTGGTGCTGGAAAAGCACAGCAGGTCTGGCAGCATCTTTGGAGCAGGAGGATCGATGTTTTGGGCAATTTCCTCACTTTCACCTACACCAAGAGACATGTCGATGCCAGGTGTTAATACAATATTCAAAAGCCTTCTCAAGATTGTAGTGCACCAGTAAAATACATTTGTTTATAAGATGCAACAGTTAGAAATTAAAGATCTCTGGTAATGGGTTAGGGATGTGTTGCTGGAAAAGCGCAACAGGTCAGGCAGCATCCAAGGAACAGGAGAATCGACGTTTCGGGCATAAGCCCTTCTTCAGGCTAATGCCCGAAACGGCGATTCTCCTGTTCCTTGGATGCTGCCTGACCTGCTGCGCTTTTCCAGCAACACATTCTCAGCTCTGATCTCCAGCATCTGCAGCCCTCACTTTCTCTCTAATGGGTTAGGGAGCCGGGATGATTGATTGGCTATAGCTTTGGGAATGCTGTTTCTCCCTATTGCAAAACTGAATATTGTTTGACCTAGCGCTCCAAAAACAGTAAGCCTGTTTCCTAGTCGGTCAGTTTGAAAAGCACTCTTTCCTCTCCCATAGGGGAGATTCACTGATTCAGTGAGCAATGGGATCAGGGGTCTTACGAGTTGCTAGTAGGCTCTCTTAGGCACATTTCAAGAATTGGATTCGCATAATTTTTACACCAGAGTCCCAGGTCTCTCCGGCCTCAACCTGAGGGCGAGAAGCAAGTAGGCAAGAAAAGCAATGTGTGCTGTCAAACATTACCCCCAAACTCACAGCGATGCAACCTGCAATATCTCTGCCCCGAGGTAACCGAGCTCAGCCACAACAGCATCAGGCTCACAGCCCGCAGCAGAGCCCCACGGACAGTGCAGCTTTAGTCATCCAAGCTGCAATGTCGCTGAAAGCAAATGTTCAACGCTCTTCACGAAAGCAATGGTCTCCTGGGCTCAAGTTGATAATTGTGTTATCTTCACACACATCCAATCAATAATGTAAATTGCACAAGATCAAGGAAAGGTGCCCTTTGAATTGAAGCGCCAATTTCCCCCAGAAAACCATGAGAAGAAGATTGCTGTAAACTCACAGTGGCTGGCACTGTACAGCATTGGCGATTCTGAGTAAATATTAACTCAGCTGGCAGCATCTTCTAATAACATTTCAATTCACAAGCAAACAAACAAGCCACTGATCTCATCTGTGCTGCCTTTTACTTTCAATATGCACTAAAGTTCTCTTTAGATCTTCTGAAGCCTCTCTCTTCCACTAGTATAGAAGGGTGCATTGCAACACAACTCATTATTGCACATGTACCTGCTGGATATCACTAGATGTTCCAGGATAAAAATGGAACAGAATTTTTGGATGAATTTTGCTCTAGGCAAAGGGTGTGTGGAATGTTTCTTCTTGCCTTGACGCACATCTCCAGTGTGGACTGGGGGTGTTGGGGGTCTGCATCATAATCAGGGTAGAAATCATTTTTCAGGTTTTTCTTATTCATCAAGGGTGTAGAAAACATTGACTCCACCAACTGGATTAAGTATCTCCGTATAATAGGAATCTTGGACCATCTGCACGTACACAGAGAGATGCAGAGTAAAAATCCCTTTGGAAGTTCATCTACAAACATTTAAACACTGAAATCTAAACAAACATTCCCATTGCAGTACTGAGGGATGCTGCACTGTCAGGGGCACCATTGTTTTGATGATATGTTAGATAAACGCCCTCTCAGATGAACATAACATATCCAATGACACTCTATTAATGAAGAGCAGGGGGGGTGGTATTTCAAGTGTGCTGTCCAATATACCTCCTTCAGTCAGCATTTGTAAAATACCTGAATCTTCGGTCATTGTCATATTACAATATCAACTATACTTCCAACCATAGTTAAAAATCACACAACACCAGTTTATAGCCCAACTGGTTTATTTGGAAGCACTAGCTTCCAATGAAGGAGCGGCACTCTGAAAGCTAGTGCTTCCAAATAAACCTGTTGGACTATAACCTGGTGTTGCATGATTTTTAGCTTTGTCCACCCCTATCCAACACCAGCTCCTCTGCATCATGGCTTCAAATCATAGTTCACAGGCTGTAAAGTGCTTTGAAATATCCAGAGGTTGTGAAAGGTAGTATATAAATATAAGTCTTTATTTATCCCTATTATGTGCAGAGCAAGTTTAGTTACACATTGGCTCAAAACCCAGCTGGATGCCATTGTGGGTAAGTGAGGGTACTTGGCTGATGCACTTCAATATGACAATGTGACAATTGCCATAAGCCTGAAAAAAGAGCTATGGAAAAGGGAGAATTCTAGAGAATAAAAGAGAATTTGATGGCACCTCTAACTGTGCTATAGAAGGCAGACAAATGATTAATGCTAAAATTGTACAAAAAAGTTTACTGTTTCAGCAATGACATCCATCTTTGATTATCACAGATCATTCACTGCCCTCTCCCAAAATTAAAAACACCTTCAGTTTTTCCAGGTAATAACAATGGTGGGCATATTGTTTTTAGCACCAGAAGGAAGTGGACAGCTGAAAGGGTTAAGATTAGAGTGGTGCTGGAAAAGCACAGCAGGTCAGGCAGCATCTGAAAAGCAGGAAAATTGACGTTTCGGGCAAAAGCTGATTCCTGATGAAGGGCTTTTGCCCGAAACGTCAATTTTCCTGCTTTTCAGATGCTGCCTGACCTGCCGTGCTTTTCCAGCACCACTTTAGTTTTGACTCTGATCTCCAGCATCTGCTGTCCTCACTTTCACCCTGAAAGGGTTAAGCATTTCAATCACTGCCTGGCTGTCAGCATTCCCTCTTCTGTGTACTTTGCCTTATGAGCAAATTCTGCTACTTAGGTGAGGAATGGCAGCTATCCTCACGCTTGTTTGAATGCCCAGTAATACCAATGAGAAAAAAGCAGACCCCAGTCCCATCCAGGCCCTTTACTGCCAGAAAATATCAAGTGATTAACCTTTATTGAGCATCCTCAGGCAGAATTTAATTCACACTCAGACAACAACCACGACATCTCCAAAAAAAAGTCTTGCACTTTTCCACAATTACCTGTGATTAAACAAATTCATGTCTTTGACTCTAATCAATCAAATCAACACTTCTTAAAAATATTTATATATTATATTAATTTGTTCTCATACAGTTGCTGAAAAAAATAAATAATTGCAAGTCTTAGTTGGATGGGAAAATATCATTTCAATATTAACTTCACAGCTTCTTTGCTAGAAAACCTGTTAACATAAAATACAAGTCCTCATTTCTTTATACTTCCTAAGGGACCAAGAGGATCAGATGCATTGGTAGTCCTCTGGTAGTTTGCTCATCCAGTTTTGTCTAAGCTCTAACTATGGAGACAAAGTGAGTAATGATCACTTCGATCTTCCCAAGGTGGGGATTGTGGGGAGCAGGGGTGGGCAGAGCCTTGTGTCGCAGACTGTATACCCTCATTTCCAAATGTACCTTATTGTCATCTCAATTACCTCTGAGCCATGCAGACCAGGTTTCACCCCCAATCGAGTTGAATTAGCCTGTCTCAACAAAGTGAATAGAGGCACAGTCACTACTACATGAGGGAAACAGGGCATGTAGCCTGCCCAAATGTTTGTTGCATGGATTGCTTTATGATCTGTACCTCTAAATCACAGGATTGTCCATTACTTTGCTCAACTTTCCATTTATGATTGCCCCTCTTGTAATACAGGAGCTATGGTTGCATCAGAATGCTTGAACTAGGAAGGGAAATTTCCTCAACCCTTCTGCCATGGGATTGTTCCACAATAGCTCTAGTTGGAATTTCCCCAGTGTGGGAAGTGATGGATGGGAATAGCATTGGGTCAGGCTATGATGCTCTCTGCAGATGGATCCTAGATGATGTTTCATGCCATGAGATATTTTCAAGAGGTGTGAATAATCAGCTGTGGCCAAGAGAACTTCATGTAATAAAGAAGTCAGTCTGTTTGGAGACTAAGAAGGCAGAGGGATCTTAGTTGGCTATTATGACCTGGAATCATAGAATCCTACAGTACAGATGAAGCCCTTCAGCCCATTAAGTCTGTACTGCCTAAGCTACCCTAAATCCCACCTTCTAGCACTGGGCCAATGCTTTGAATGTTATGACATTTCAAGTGCTCATTCAAATGCATTTTAAAGATTGTGAGGTTACTCACCTCAACTACCCTCCCAGGTAGTGCATTCCATACATACACCATCCTGTGGGTGAAAAATCTTTTCCTCAAGTTCCTCTAAGCTTTCTGCCTTTTACCTTAAAATTACACCTCCTTGTTATTGACCATCTAACTAAGAGAAACAACTGCTTTCTATCCATCCTATCCACACCCCTCATAATCACATACACCTCTATCAGGTCCACACTCAACCTTCTCCGTTGCAAAGAAAAGAAAACAACCCAAGCTTATCCAGACTCTCTTCTTAGCCACGGGGAAAAGTTTCTGAGAGCACTGCTCCTTGTCAACATCATGTAGTCTTCATGGATTGTGCTGTGCGGCTTTCAGGTGAGAATGGAACTGGACCAAGTTTCTGCTGCCACTTATGTTAAGGTCCACCCATTAATGAAGTTTCTTAGAATTAGCAATCATGGATGCAATTGCCCAGAAAACTATACTCAACAAGCAAACAAAAATTAAATGGACAAAAGCAGAAAGTATGCCTATCGTGCATATTACCTCTGGATTAAACATCATCTGTTGTTGTTGACTCTTGATTGGCAATCCCTTCTGTGGCTGGCAGAGATGCTTAGAGTTGGGCCAGAATGAGCCAATGCTTTCTCCTTCCACCAGCTTCTCTTTTCTGCCACCTTCTGTTTTTTTTTCCATGCCTTTCCTAAGTGGTCGCTTTGAGTCACTCCAGCCAGCATCAATAACTTTGTACGCCTTGTCATCTGATCCCTGTCAATGTGGAGACCTGATTTGTCTCACACTGAGAGAAAGCTCATCACAGACCTTCGGGAATGTGGCTGTTCAGTTCAAATGACACAGCCGGCAGAGTTACTGAAGACTCAAGAGGGCAAGTAGGCCTGGTCTATGCTGGTTTCCTTTGTGTTCAACAATATGTTCAGCCAGGAATTATCCCAAATTTGTCTGAGGAGCAAAGCTGAAAGTACTTTTAGCAGCTTTACTCAGTTTATATGGACTGTCCATGTTTTGCTACCATAAAACAAGGTGCTGAGAACACAAGCCTGACATACATGGAGTTTTATATTTTGGCCCAGTTTGTTGTTAGTGCATAGTTGTTCTCAATTTTAAATTGGCAAATGTTATGAAAATGCTTATATTTATTATTATTTACAGGACCTAAGTTTTGAAGGATTTTGGAAAATGGATTTATTTCAAGTTTTGTAGAAATCCCGGGATTGGTTTCTTTATAAGCTGTCATTGAAAGTCCATGATGGAGAGTGATAACTATTTGCTTTGTTATAAACCCTGTTGGAACTGTTTTGAACATGGTTGACTTGGCAAGATACTTCTTTTACCTGGTTCAATTAGATGGAAACTTGCTAAAAACAAGCAGTCCAGTTGATCTCTGCCACTTCTGAAAAGCATACCTCTTTTTGGGTTCAGGGTGAACCCTATACGTTCTTTTGAAAGTGTGATTGAGCAAGTTGTGACTGCAAACAGCAGACAAAACCGTAAGCATTTAGAGGCTTCAGTCAAGGCTAACATGCATGTGCAGCAAGCTATTGAGAAGGTTAATTGAATGTCAGCTTTTAGGGCAAGAGAGTTTGAGTACAAGAGTAGTGAAGTATTGTTTCAACAGTATAGGAGTCTGATTAGACTGCACCTCAAATACCATTTGCGGTTTTGGTCTCCTCACCTCAGGCAAGATATTATTGCCATAAGTAGGAATACAACAAAGGTTCACCCGACTTGTTTGCAGGATGGTGGGACTACCCTATGAAGAGAGATTGGCTCAAATGGTTCTGTGTTTTCAAGAGTTTTGAATAATAAGAAGGATCTCATTGTAACCTGCAAAATACTTAAAGCAGAGTAGATACAGGTAAAATGTTTCTCCTGGTTGTGCACTCTAGAACAAAGCTGATAAATATTTGTTTATGAATGACATCAAGGATTATGGGGAATTCATAATCCATCAGCCATGACCATATTAAATGGCAGAGGAGGCCCAACATGTTGAATGACCCAATCATATTCCTATGTGAATGTGTAGAGCCATAGAATCCTTACGGTGTGAAAGCAGGCAATTTGGCCTATCGAGAAAGTGAGGACTGCAGATGCTGGAGATCAGAGCTGAAAATTTGATGCTGGAAAAGCGCAGCAGGTCAGGCAGCATCTTAGGAGCAGGAGAATCGACGTTTCGAGCATGAGCCCTTGCTCATGCCCGAAACATCGATTCTCCTGCTCCTTGGATGCTGCCTGACCTGCTGCACTTTTCCAGCAACACATTTTCAGTATTTGGCCTATCGAGTCCACACCGAACTTCCAAAGAACATCCCACCAAGACCCACCCCCTTCCCTATCCCTGTAATGCTGCACTTCCCATGGCTGATCCACCTAGCCTGCATATCCCTGGATACTGTCGGCAATTTAACATGGTCAATCCACCTACCCTACACATCCTTTGACCTGTGGGAGGAAACCCGCAGGTCTATCTAAATTCCTTGCGGGTCAAGGATTCTATGATATAATGGTATTATTTCTGGTCTTGCTGAACCTGGAAACTAAATGGCAGCAGAACAGTAGCGCAGCATTTGAGGACTCATCTGTTTCTGTATACTTTTCTTTCTCTCTCTTTTTGCTTTTACTTTTGCTCTTTCAATTTTTGCCTTTTGTGGAATCTTTGGCAGGGCATCAGCGAGATCAGGAACAAAATGGCAGCAATGAGCTGGGGGATGGCATGTTCCAGGATTTGGCAGTGGTTGAGGAGTGAATGCTGAGAGCCTGTGGGAGCAGAGTTCTGAGACCTTGTGGGAGTGAGGTCCAAGGCCTGCAGGAGTGAGGGCCAAGGGCCTGTGGGAGTGAGTTCTGAGGGCCTGTGAGAGTGAGTTTTGAGGGCCTGTGGAAGTGGGTTCCGAAGGCCTGTGAGAGCGAGTTCCAAAGGCTGTGGGAGTGAATTCCGAGTGCCTGTGGGAGTGAATTCCAAGGGCCTGTGGGAGTGAGTTCCGAGGGTCTGTGGGAGCGAGTTGCAAGAGCCCGTGAGAGTGAGTTTCGAGGGCCTGAGGGAGTGAGTTCTGAGGGCCTGTGAGAGCGAGTTTCGAGGGCCTGTGGGAGTGAATTCCAAGGGCCTGTGGGAGTGAGTTCTGAGGGCCTGTGGAGTGAGTTCCGAGGGCCTGTGAGAGTGAGTTTCGAGGGCCTGTGGGAGTGAATTCTGAGGGCGTGTGAGAGCGAGTTTCGAGGGCCTGAGGGAGTGAGTTCCGAGGGCCTGTGGAGTGAATTCCAAGGGCCTGAGGGAGTGAGTTCCGAGGGCCTGTAGGAGTGAATTCCAAGGGCCTGTGGGAGTGAGTTCCGAGGGCCTGTAGGAGTGAATTCCAAGGGCCTGTGGGAGTGAATTCTGAGGGCTTGTGAGAGCGAGTTTCGAGGGCCTGAGGGAGTGAGTTCCAAGGGCCTGTAGGAGTGAATTCCAAGGGCCTGTGGGAGTGAGTTCCGAGGGCCTGTAGGAGTGAATTCCAAGGGCCTGTGGGAGTGAGTTCCGAGGGCCTGTAGGAGTGGATTCCAAGGGCCTGTGGGAGTGAGTTCCGAGGGCCTGTGAGAATGAGTTTTGAGGGCATGTGGGAGTGAATTCTGAGGGCCTGCGAGAGTGAGTTTGGAGGGCCTGAGGGAGTGAGTTTCGAGGACCTGTGGAGTGAATTCCAAGGGCCCATGGGAGTGAGTTCTGACGGCCTGTGGAGTGAGTTCCGAGGGTCTGTGGGAGCGAGTTCCAAGGGCCGGTGCGAGCGAGTCCCGAGGGTCTGCGGGAGTGAGTTCCAACAGTCTGCTGGAGTGAGGTCCAGGGGCCAGCGGCGACAGCAGCATTGAGACTTGAGGCTTCGGGGAAAGAGGCCCACCTACCTTACAGGGATAATACCTTTAGATCTGGATGCTTCAGTCTTTTTTCTGTGATCTTTATTTTGCATTTCTGCATTTGATTTTTTTTTTAGTTCTGGTTTTTGTATCTGAGACGGTTATTTTGGTTTTTGCATCTAAGATGGTTGTTTTTTTAAATTTTGTTTTGTTCCTAAGATGGCGCTGGAGAATGGTGATTTTGTACACTTTTCATTGGACTCCTGTATTTCTGTACTTGAGAACACATGACAATAAATCCTAATTCTAATTCTAATTCTAGTAATCCCGAGTCTGGGCTAAAGCTCTGGGAGCTGAAAATGTGTTGCTGGAAAAGCGCAGCAGGTCAGGCAGCATCCAAGGAGCAGGAGAATTGACGTTTTGGGCATAAGCCCTTCTTCAGGAATGGCACAAGTTCAATTCTCACCATAGCAACAGCCAGAATTTTAACTGACTTAAGAACACAAGAACTAGGAACAGGAGTAGGCCATCTGGCTTATTGAGCCCACTCCACCATTTAATAAGATCATGGCTGGTCTTTTCATGAACTCAGCTCCACTTATCCACCTGCTCATCATAACCCTTAATTTCTTTACTGTTCAAAAATCTATCTATCTTTCATTGGGTAGTCTCAAATGCTTCACTGCGCAGAGAATTCCACAGATTCACAACCCTTTGGGTGAAGAAGCTCCTCTTCAACTCAGCCCTAAATCAGCTCTCCCTTGTTTTGAGACTATGCTGCCTGGTTCCCTTTGACCTGCCAGTGGAAACAACCTCCCTGCTTCGAACCTATCTATTCCCTTCATAACTTTACATATTTTTATAAGACTCTTCCTTCTTTCTTTTAAATTCCAAAGAATATACTCCCAGTCTACTTAATGTCTCCTCATAAGCCAACCCTCTCAAACCAGGAATCAACCTAGTGAACTTCCTCTGCACCTCCTCTAATCCCAGTACATCCTTTCTCAAGTAAGTAGACCATAGCTGTACACAGTAGTCCAAATGTGGCCTCACCAGCACCCTGCACAGTTGCACCGTAACTGTCTTTAAACTCCTCCCCTCTAGCAATGAAGGACAATATTCCATTTGCCTTATTAATTACCTGCTGCACCTCTCAACAAATATTTTGTGATTCATGCACAAGGACACCCAGGTCCCTCTGTATAGCAGCATGCTGCAATTTTAAAAACTAATTTAAATAATAGCCCATTTTGCTGTTACAGTTGAGAAGTATGGCACTGGAAAAGCACAGCAGGACAGGCAGCATCCGAGGAGCAGGAGAGTCGACATTTCGGGGCATATGCCCTTCATCAGGCAAGTGGAAGGGGAAGAGGGCTGAGAGATAAACAGAGGGGTGAGGGTGGGGCTGGTAATGGAGGTAGGTGGGAGGTGATAGGTGGATAAAGGTGGGAGGTAATTGTGAAATGTTGGTGGGGAGAGTGGAGCAGATAGATGGGAAGGAAGATGGACAGGTAGGACAGATCAAGAGGGCAGTGCTGAATTGAAGAGTTGGATCTGGAATGAGGTGGGGGGAGAGGAGATTTAGAAACTAGTTAAGTCAATATTGATGCTGTACGGTTGGAGGGTCCCAAGTTGGAAAATAAGGCATTTTTCCTCCAGTTGGCGAGTGGCTTTGATTTGGCGGTGGAAGAGGCCCATTACTAGCATTTCCTTGGGGAGGTGAGAGGAAGAATTGAAGTGGTTGGCCACAGGATGGTGGGCTTGTTTGATGTGTGTGTCTTAGAGATATTCCATGAACCACTCCACGAGTTGGCATTCTGTCTCCTCACTGGGGAGAGCAATGGACGCAGTAGATGAAGTGGGTGGATGTGCAGGAAAATTTCTACTGGAGTTGAAATGATCTTTTAGGACCTTGGAGAGAGGTGACGGGAAAGGTGTGGGCGCAGGTCTTACACCATGTGCGGTGGCAAGGAAAGGTGTCACATGCAAGTCCTAGGCCTCCTCCACCACCAAATCCAAGCCACTCACCAACTGGAGGAAGAATGCCTCATCTTCTGCCTCAAGACCCTCCAACCACACAGCATCAACGTTCGACTTCACCAGTTTCCAATTCTCTCTTACCTCACCTCATCCCAGATCCAACCCTCCAATAACTCGGCCCTGCCCTCTTGACCTGTCCTACCTGTCTATCTTCTTTCCCACCTATCTGTTCCAACCCCCATAACCTACCCCCCACCTGCATCCACCATTCCCAGCTACCTTCCCCCCAGCCCCACTCCTCTATTTATCTCTCAGACCCTTTCCCCCTCCACATTCCTAATGAAGAACTTATGCCCAAAACCTCAACTCTCCTGCTCCTTGGATGCTGCTTGACCTGCTGTGCCTTTCCAGCACCACACCTTTTGACTGTGACTCTCCAACATCTGCAATCCTCACGTTCTCCATTTTGCTGTTATTCTTACCAAAATGGATGACTTCACATTTACCGACATTGTACTCTATCTGCTAGACCCTTACCCACTTATTTCACTTATTTATATCCCTCTGCAAACTTTCAGTGTCTTCTGCACACTTTGATCTACCACTTATTTTAGTGTCATCAATGAACTTTGACATGCTATACATGGTCCCTAATTCTAAATCATTTATGTAAATTGCAAACAATTGTGGTTCCAAAACTGATCCCTGAGGCACACCAATAGCCACTGATCACCAAACGGAAAAATACCCATTTATCCCTACTCTTTGCTTTCTCTAAGTTAACCAATCTTCTAACCATCCTAATAGATATCTATAATGCCATGCACCTTTGATTTATGCAGCAGCCTTTTGTGCAGCATCTCTAGCTGCCTCTTTATTTCTTCCTTGATTATAGATTCAAACATTCTCTCCGCTGCAGAAGTTAAGCTAAGGGGCCTATGGTTACCCGGCTTTTGTCTACCTTCTTTTTTAAAGTGGTGTCACATTTGCTGTTTTCCAATCTGCCAGAACCACCCAGAGTCCAGTGAAACTTGATAAGTTTACATGAGCGGGTTTGCTATTTCCCTGCAATATTTCTTAGACCCCTGGGATGCATTCCATCATGGCCAGGAGACTTCTCTACCTTTAGCCCCATTAGCTTACCCAACACTACCTCTTTAGTGATAATAATAATTTCTAGGTCTTCACCTGTCATAGCCTCCTTGTCACCAATTATTTGCAAGTAATTTGTGTCTTCCTCTTCAAAGACCGGCACAAAATAGCTATATTCAATGCCTCAACCATTTCCTCATTTCCTGTTATTAAATCCCCCTGCTGAATCTCTAAAGGACCTTAGCCACTAATTTTTGAATTATTTATTTGTAGAAACTTTTGCTATTTTGATTTTCTAAGCTGGCTTATTCTCATAATCCATCTTACCTTTCTTTATAGCTTTTCAATGGCTTTCTGTTGACCTTTAAAGAGTTCCCAATCCCCTAGCTTCTCGCTAATTTTTGATACTTTGTATGCATTAGTTTTCAATTTGATATCCTCCTTTATTTCCTTAGTTATCTGTGGCTGATTATTCCTTTTCCTACAGTCTTTCCTTTTCACTGGAATATATTTCTGCTGAGCACTGTGAAAATGTGTTTTGAAAATCCTCCCCTGCTCCTCAATTGTCTCACCATAAAGTCTTTGTTCCCAGTCTACCCTAGTCAACTCTTCCCTCATCCCATTATAATCCACTTTAAGCATAAGATACTGGTAATGGATTTTACCTTATCACTTTCCATCTGTATTTTAAATTCAATCGTACTGTGATCACTTCTTCTGAGAGGGTCCCTAACTTTATACATGCATCAGTTATTTATTTGTTTATTGCTCTTCCCACCGTGATGTTGTCATTTAGTGACCTATAGACTGTGCTTACTTGTTCCCCTTACTTTTTCTTAGTTCCACCCATATTGATTCAACCTTTTTCTCCATTGAATCTATATCATTTCTCACCACCGCCCTGATGTTATCCTTAAATATCAGAACTACACCACCTCCTGTTCCTTCTTGTTTATCCTTAATTTAATTAATAAATCTGGAATTGAAAGCTAATATCAATAATTCTGACCATGAAAATAACAGTCCATTGATGTAAAATATTGGCTTTGGCCGATGCCCTTAGGGAAGAAAACTGCCACCTTTACCTTCCATGCATACAGTTGACTCCAGACCCATTGAAATGACTCTCCACTTCTCTCCAGAGCAATTAGAAATGGACAGCAAATACTGGACTTGCCAGATATGATCACATTCAATGAATGAACAAAGTAAAAAAAAAATCTGATTTATAATGCAGTAAAAGTGAATTTCAGTATGGGATTGTAAGTTAGTTTCATCAGCAATTCACAGACTGGAACTTCATGCACTTTGGTCTTAGTGAGCAGTCTTGCCAAACGGTTGTGAAGAAGTGGACACTCCGACTTGAGTCATTGAAACCATATGAAAGTAGCATGGAGGAGAATTGGCACCAGAGTGCAACCTAGTTTATCCATTGCTGATCTTAAGTGTATCTGATGTTGCTGCATTGTAACTGAGCAAGTTCACGTGGAAAGGAGAAATTATGCCTAGGATTTTAGGAGAGCAGCCTAATTTCTGTAACAGTTTGAAAAATCTCTCCCTGCTAATGAGATCCAAGGTCTTGGTGAGGTCTACGAAATGTGGAGTTATTTAATTTTCACATGCAGCATTACAAGTTGTTGAATAACCCGATATTCCTGCACTAGATTAGATGGGTATGCTTTCAAGGAATCAATAGGCAGACCTTTCTCAGCCCTTGAATAACCTGGGCTATGGCAAGAAATTGGGGAAAACTGGGTCAGATCCAATGTTGAGACCAAAATATCACAATTTCCATCCACGTTTTGGAGCTTGGGATGAGATTCTTGCAGCACCAGTGTTGCTGGCTATTTCAGGACTATCTGAGCAGTGGCAAGTTGTTCCAGCTACAACGACTGGTAGAATGGGGCTAGAATCATACAAAAGAGGCAGCATACAGATGGAGATGGAGTTAATGAGTTTGTCTGGTGAGGTATGGTAAGAGGCTTTGCATAGAGAGCACCCCTCTCCGATACTCGCTGAAAGGGACACTTCGCCAAAATAAATTCAGCCCTCATTCTTACAGATTTTAAGGCACAGTCTGTCAGGCTACAAGACAACAATCAAAGCATGTCATTGAATGCTAAAGCATTCCAAGGGAAAATTACAAGCTGATTGTGATCTCTGCTCTGCCAAATCACCACCAGAGTTCTGTCAGTGCAATGTGGCATCATGAGGAATGTTGGCATTTTTTAATTAAAGAGAGTTTAGTCTGCAATAAGCAAAGCAATATTGCAGCTGTATTAATGACTTAACCCCTCAAGCAAGTCTAATAAACTGAATATTCAAGCATGTCGCCTATGCTCAATTGAATATTCGAATGCCATATTTACTATTCACACAGCCCTGCAAAGAAATGGGCAGCAGTGAAATTTGCCATTCTTTTCGGAGTGTGCATTTGTGAATCACAAGGCTGTTCTTATGATATCTGCATGTCCATAGTTCCATAAGGACCACAAAGTATAGGTTTATTCTGGACAATGGTTTTGAAATTTAAATTCATTTTTTTAAACACTGTTTAGTTTTGAAAAAAGAAGCTTCTCCCTTTCCCTTTTAGGCTCGTGCCCTGTCACACAGCAACTCACAAGATGCACTTAACAATGCAGAAAGAATAATGCAGAAAGAATTTGCAAATTAGGCAGTTCTAGCAAATCACCCTCACAGCGAAGGGCTACCAGCAGTATCATAATGGCACCACAGTATCTGATTCAAATAGATATAAAACCAGGCATTGCAGGCATTCATGATTTCCTCACTGATACTCTCTGAGGGTATGGTTTCTCACCATGCGCGTATAATTATGGAATTGATTACTTAAATATTGTCGAGTTTGGACCATTTGCAGTATGGTGTGTGGAATGTACACTTATACTGAAGTTTGTATCATTGACTCCAGCTCAGATAGGCTTGTAATTTTAAGACAGCTACATGCCATCTTCGCTTATGATGTTCTGGCAGAAAGGTACCTGACTCGTCTTCAGTGATTGTCAGTCAACCAGCATCAATCGCTATGGCACACCACTCATTACGTCTTGCATTTAGAAAAATATCCTTTATGCCTATGCTCTATTTCCAGTTAGCCATCCAATCTTCTCTTCATGCCAATATGATACCACTTTCACTAAGAGCCTTGATCTCCCACAATAACTTTTGATATGGCACATTATCAAATGCCTTCTTGAGATCTAAGTCTAGTACATCCACTATTTCCCCTTTATCTGTAGCACGTTACATCCTCAAAGAACTCCAACAGATTGGGGAAACATGATATCTCCTCATCAGAAAATCTGTTGAATTGGACCTGATTACGTTGATGTAACTAAATATCCTGTTATAACTTCTTTAACAATAGCATTTTGCACTTTTCCTATGACAGATCTAAACTAACTAGTCTATAATTTCCTGTTTCCTGTCTCTCTCTCTCATTCTTCGAAAAGGAGTTACATTTCCTATCTTCCAATCAAAAGGGTCCATATTCAAATCTAGGAAATTTTGGAATGTTAAAACCAATGCATTAAACATTCCAACTCGCCATTTCCTTTAAGACCCTGGGTTGAAGTCTATCAGAACCCAAGTACTTGTCAGTCCACAGCTCCAATAATTTATTCAATATCATTTTATTGGTGTTTGCAATTTCCTGAGATCCTCCCAACACGCCATTTCTTGATTTATTGATGCTTCTGGGATATTCATTGTATTCTCTATAGTAAAACTATTACAAAATGCATTTTCAATTAATCTGCCATCTCTTTATTTTCCATCATTAATTCTTCAGTCTGACTTGGTATATGACCAACACTGATCTTGTAAACTCCTTTCTTTTATAAATTCTTATAGAAACATTTACTACTTTTTAATAAAGTTCTGACAAGCTTTCTTATTTACACTTATCTTCCATCATTAATCTTTTTAGTAATTCTTAGTTTTATTTTTTTTTTAAATTGACAGATTGGAAAAATGGATAGAATTTAACATCATTATATTTTTTCTTTGAAGTTTGAAACTATCAAGAAACTATAGTTGGCGCATCAGCCCCTAATAACTTATTTTCACTTGTTGGGATACATCTATCCTATGCATACAGAAATATCCCCTTAAATGTTTTCTAGTCCATCATTAATAACTTATCCTGTAACCTAGTTTTTCAATTCTTCTGCTTTCATACCTTCATGAGTGCTCTTATTTAAGGTTAAAATTTTAACTTGGACACTTTAAACTCTCCCGCAAATTGAGAGTAAAATCCAGTCATACTATTGTGGCTGATAGATAATGTTCATTGTGGTTGTTCATTGAAACATAGGCAGACAAGATAGCAGATTTTCTTTAACAATAAAACAGAAGTTGATTACATAAAAGGAAAAAAATAAAATAAATCAAGCTATCTAAAGATAGAAAGAACGAGACCTGGTCTGGATATTTCACAAGCAGAACTTTTACAACAAAGCAACTCAACTTTCACTGAATTGCCCAGGAGTCCTTTCTAGCAGAGAAACTATATTTGTTTCTGATTACAGTGAGGTCTCTTGCAAACCACCCTAAAAGTTTTCAAGCTCTGCATTCTTCTAAACAAAAACTAATCCTTTATTATTCTAAAGCAATCAAATGTCTTTCAATGTTTGCTGCATAATAAAACCCCACTGTATAAATAAATAACTTTCCATTAATCTCTCAGGGTCTTGCAGCCAGGTGCAAACTGGTCATGGCTTCATAAATGCTTGCTGACCTGATTGTGATGTTACAAACACACAGAAGAGTAACTAATATCCATTCGCCACTAGTTTGAAATCAAATTCTAAATGTGGTATTTATTTATATTACAAACATTTCAACATATAACATATTCCTAACTTTGATCCTTTTCCCCATTAACGTTAGTATGAATAGAACCCAGACTATGTGTGCGTGTTGGTGATATTACACCCTTGTAACTTGTTCGCAGTGTAAATAAACTTAAAGGTAACTGTTTCAACAGTAGCCCACTCCATCGTACATATTACATGAGTTAATACAAATGGCATTATGGTGGCAACAAATGGTCACTGAAAATAGCTATGGCAGCCAGTTAGTTGCAGTAACAGGAGCAACACTCTAAAAAGGTGACAATAACATAGCAGATGTAATGAAAACCACCATCCATCATTCTGTCCAATTTCAGAACTGGAGCTATGACTACAACCAAATCTAAAGGCTACAAAATCCTGCTGAAATACATACAAAAGCATAATTAGTAAAAAGAAATACAAGAGCTGCTTCTTATCTAATTAATACAAAAGTGAACTTTAAAAGTTCCTAAAGGACAGTCCCAAAGTGATCTTAGAAGAAAATACAGCTTAAAATACTGAAAAAAAAACCCGTCATACTAAAGAGGCCTAACCTGTGTCTGAATATCAATCAATTCCAACATTTCTTTTTTCTAAAATTGGTGTAAAAATTAAAAAGGGACCCATATGACATCATGACTCCTTTTGGCATGAGTACTATCTATGGGTAGAAATCTTTTAGAATCTTTTTAGTGGGCAGTAACATATGGGAAGAAACAGAAATCCAACAGGATCCAACTAAAATGCAAGAAAGCATTATACTGCTGTATATATTCTTACACTGGCATTTTAGAACACCAGAAAAGCAAGATACAAAGCAAACATCTGAGCATGGATTAGCATGCCATCAACATTCTGTCAGATGTTCAGTTAGGCAAAGACGGAATCATTCTTCATTTTACTGGTTTGGATAGTTTACAAGGAATGACAGGCAGTCAGAACTCTTTTCACTTTGGGCACTGAAGGGTTAAGAACAGTAAAATCTGCTAGTTATTCTGACGATGACTAAAACATTCTGTCAACATTTTTCAGGTTTTTGTAGATCAACTGAATGTTCAAGCCACAATTTCAGGATACACACGCTTAGGATCATGTCATATCTCCAACAATCTGATGAAACAATAAACCAATTCATGGTCAGTGTAATGTTACCAAAGCTAGCTTAACTAAAAGGCTTGTGCAGGTGGCCATTGTCTTTATGATGTGGACGTGCCAGTGTTGGACTCGGGGGGACAAGGTTAAAAATCACACAACACCAGGTTATAGTCCAACAGGAATTGTCTTTATGCTCTAGAAAGGAAATGCTTGTGACCTTGACAGTTCAGTCAAGAGATTTTAAAATATACATAGGAATGATATTTCACTGGAGTTGAGTGCCTCGAAACGATATTGCTGAGAAAAGGGATGAAATATCTCTTTTTGATGTTTTGATAAGATTTTTATATCACTTTTTCCCAGTTTTCTACTTGTTGTTTGTCTTTTTTGACATTGATAGCCTCATGTGAAAATATTAAAATAAAACATATGGACTCTGAAGCTGGGGTTCCCTTTGGAACCTGACTTGGCCAATTTCAACAATCAGCTGAGATCATAGCAACAGCAACCAAGATCATTTAGATTGATACAGGGAGTATCAACTAATACTGAGAAAGAATTGTATATGCTGATACCTTTGAACAAGAAACCAACAGAAATGTGAAATTATTTCTCAGAAGAAGAGGAAAAATAGGGCTCGACAGCCACATATGAGAGAAAGTCTCAGACCAAAAGAAGGAAGAGTGCAGAGTATCATAGTCTTTAGAATGAGTTTCGAACCAATTCAGGCAGATTGGTCAATGCACCACAAAGGCTAACTGCATAAAGTCTGCGTAAAGGTTGGGGAGGTGGGAATGTTCATAAAGGGGCTATAAACTTGGAGAGAAATGTAGGATAATGAGATAGAATCCCTACAGTGTGGAAGCAGGTCATTCAGCCCATCAAGTCCACATCGCCCCTCCAAAGAGCATCCCATCTAGACCCACCCACCCCCACCCTATAATGCTGCATTTCTCATAGCTATTCTACCTAGCCTGCACACTATGGGTAATTTAGCATGGCCAATCCACCTAACTTGCACATCTTTGGACTATGGGAGGAAACCCAACCTCCTGTAGAAAACCCACACAGACAGGGGGAGAATATGCAAATTCCACACAGACATTCACCCAGGGCTGGAATCAAACCCGGGTCCCTGGCACTCTGAGGCAGCAGTGCTAACCATTGAGCCACCATGTCACCCATGGTGAGATATCAGCAGAATGTTTGATGATGATCTTTAACAATATAATGAATTTCCACAAAACAAACTCCAGTGCCAGTAGTTTGCTTGACAAATGACTTTGCTGCAGATCATCCTTTGTGGCAGACTGTGATTTATCATTCTTTCCAGATGCTACAATTATTTGACCAAAGCACATTTAAGATAACCAAAGCTAATTTAGCTAAAAGGCATATGGAGGTGTCCATTGTTTTTATGCCCATGGAAGAAAAATGCTTATGACCTTCTCAGTTCAGTCAAGAGATTTATATCGTTTTTTCCCAGATTTAGAGTTTGTGTGTGTGCTATTTTCAAGAAAGGTAGTGGGCATATTTGCACATCTTAAACATTTTGCTCATAATCCTTGCTTGAGTAAGTCATTTATTGGAATAAGGCAATTTGCTGAGTTATGAAAAGTAAAGCGTACAGGAGCTGTGGATGTCATGCGAGTTCACTGCTGGAAAAAAATGTCTTGCATATGGATCAAACTGCAGAGCTTGTGGAAAGCCAGACCACAGGGAAAAGATGTGCAGCACAAAGATAGAAGATGTAACTGAGTTACCTGACACAGAACAACAGGAAAAATGAAAACATGAAAACAAATAAGAACTTAAAACATCCATACCCTAGAAGATGACAATGAGTACAAATTTACAACAAGCATATGACCCACACCAAAAAATGAAATGGATTTAAAGAACCCATTAGTATGGTGACAAAATAATTGCAGAAAATTGATTTTTGTTACTTTATTGAGATTTTTAGTGCTGTTAAGACCTTTAATAACTACCCTTGTCCCTTTGACTTGCACTCCAGTTATTGGCGATCACTTGGGTCAAATATGATTGTCCTCTATAAAGGGGTCTATTTGTGGATCTTCAACCCACCCTTTGATCTGTCGGTTTGTGACGAGGGGCTTCCAGATATCACAGTTCTGTCCTTTCTGCCACTAGCTGATTGCTATTGGAGATTTTTCTGGGATGTAAGTAGGACTGGTACCTCCCCTCTTTTAACATGAGGAGGCTGGTGCACAAACTGCCACCACACAGATCTTGCCAGATGGAGGTCGAACCCAGCGGCATGGAGACTGGTGGCCTTCTCTGTTACAGTACTCGCAACCATTGAGATGCTCTAATTAAACTTCAGCTATCATCCTCTGCCTGCTCTGCTGTTGAGGTCTTCATGGATTGTGCTTCATCTGGACCCTCCACCTTGACCTTACTGTCATGAATGAGCCTGCCAAGAGCTACGTTGTAGACTGTTTACCTCTTGGATTCCAAGGTACACACAAGCCTCCCCACCACAGCAGGTTGGTGACCGAGAGGTGCACTCCAACATCCCCTAGAATGCTAGAAATGAAATATTTAAATTAGTCATAGAGTCATAGGGATGTACAGCATGGAAATAGACCTTTCCGTCCAACTCATCCTTGCCGACCAGATATCGCAACCCAATCTAGTCTCACCTACCAGCATCTAGCCCATATCCCTCCAAACCCTTCCTATTCATATACCCATCCAAATGCCTTTTAAATGTTGCAATTGTACCAGCCTCCACCACTTCCTCTGCAGCTCATTCCATACATGTACCACCCTCTTAGTGAAAAAGTTGCCCCCATGGTCTCTTTTACGTCTTTCCCCCTCACCCTAAACCTATGCCCTCTAGTTCTGGACTCCCCCACCCCCAGGGAAAAGACTTTGTCTATTTGTCCTATCCATGCCCCTCATGATTTTGTAAACCTCTATAAGGTCACCCCTCAACCTCTGCGCTCCAGGGAAAACAGTTTCAGCCTATTCAACCTCTCCCTACAGCTCAAATCCTCCAACCCTGGCAACATCCTTGTAAATCTTTTCTGAACCCTTGATAGCTTTTTCTTCATTTAGTCAGCGTATAAAGTGACAAGAAGAAAAGGTCAGTACAAGGAATTGAGGCACTGATCAAACATGATCTAACTGAATGACATAACAGACTTGAGGTTTGGATGTTCCAATGATCCTGTGTTCTTATCATCTGTCACTTTAATACAGCACACTGTCTAATCCCACACTTACCCAGGATTGTAGATGAGCAGTGCTCCAACACATTTCATTCTGACAGCAGAGGGAGCACAGAGTAAATATTGGAATATTGTCATTGGGTTCCCAGTGCATGGATTGAGCTGTCTGTTAAATAATTAAGATCCAGATTTTCCAATGGCCAGGTAGTTTTTCTTTTAGTGTAGATGGGAGGTGTGCATGGGGACCCCGCGGAATTCCCATCCAAGCATCTGAAGGAATTGCCTAGGAAATTATAAATTCTGCTGGGTGATTCCTGTACATCTGGAACCTAGTGAAAGTCTTCATTTAAATTGGACAATTTAGATGGTCCAAAATAAATTAAGAAACTAGTTACTCAGGAAACATTACACTATTAAATGCACAGTCTAACACCTGAGTACACTTCATCTTCTGCCTTGGGAGCTTACAACCATGCAGCCTTAACATAGAATTTACCAGCTTCCAAATCTCCCACCCCTCCACCTCATCCCAGGCTCAGACTTCCTCACCACCCCACCCCACCCTCAACCTGACCCTACCTGTCCATCTTCCTTCCCAACTACCTATTCCAGCCTTACAACTGACCAATCACAGCCACCTCCTACCTA
Source organism: Chiloscyllium plagiosum (assembly GCF_037043375.1). Taxonomy (NCBI): domain Eukaryota; kingdom Metazoa; phylum Chordata; class Chondrichthyes; order Orectolobiformes; family Hemiscylliidae; genus Chiloscyllium; species Chiloscyllium plagiosum. Next base: position 70,425,597 of record NW_028270148.1, on the reverse strand, counting down.
CATCCACCTATTACCATCCCACACATCTTTCCCTTAGCCCCAGCCCCCAATTTATTTCACTGCCCCCTTCCCCTCCCCAAGTCCTGATGAAAGGTTTGTTCTGAAATGTCGACTCCCCTTCTCCTTTGATGCTGCTTGACCTGTGCTTTTTCTAACTCCACTCTTTATCCACTCTCACTCTCCATCATCTGCAGTTCTCACTATCTCCAAGCTCCTGAGAAACAATTCAACCCACCCTATATGTAGCTCATACACACACAACTACCGTTCTATCAGATCCCTTACAGCCCCTAGACTCTGACCAGATCTTCCCTGCCCTACTGCCAGATCCAGTGGGACTGACCCAACCCACCACAATTCACTTCTCAGAACATTCTCTTCCTTCCCCTGCTCTGCACGCAAAACCTATTTCCCCAGTCTGCCCCCAAACCCTCATTCACCTGCCATTGGAGACACTCCCTCCTTCCTCCTCTCCACACTCAACCCCCTTTCCCCACTCTACAATCAATAATCTTTCTCTAGCCACTAGACACACTCCCTCCTCCCACCTCCCAACTCCCTCCTCCCTATCCGTCTCCTGCTGCCTGATCCGGACTCTTCCTCTTCCTACCCGCCCAACCCACCCTGAATACTGCTTCACTTACCTGCCACCCTTGCCATCTTGTACCATACGTCTTTCCACTTGGCATTCTACCCCTGGTTTCCTAGCCCTTAGTCTGCTGCCACTCTACCCACCTGTCACCCTACCCATCTGGCACCCAGTCTTTGCACGTACTTTATGTATACACCGTTGACAGCAGCTGTCAGAGTAGTTGTCTGGTCCAATAAATGTTAGACTAGGCCAGCTATCTGCTGGACAGAAAGTATGGTTTCACTTCATCTCCTCCCCCACTCACCTATTGTACTCTATGCTACTTTCTCCCCACCCCCACCCTCTAGCTTATCTCTCCACGCTTCAGGCTCTCTGCCTTTATTCCTGATGAAGGGCTTTTGCCCGAAACGTTGATTTTGCTGCTCGTCAGATGCTGCCTGAATTGCTGTGCTCTTCCAGCACCACTGATCCAAAAGAAAGTATGGTTTGCCTTGCGCTGACAGTTCTAAGCTACAAACTGAAGTACAATTCCACATTTCTGACAAAGCCTGATGGGAAACTCCTCTTTGAAAAGAGGACCTTCCTTCTTTAACAAATTAGAAGGCAAAGAGTGACAATCTATGTGAGATTACCACTCCTTGACAAGACTGACTACATGCCTTGCTCAGAGATACTGATTGTATGCTGCACACTGCTTAATATAACCTTACAAAGAGGCCTCATTATGAACTACCCAGAAGGGTAGGCATTCATAGGCAATAGTATGTCAGCCAGGGTTGCAGCAACAAACTCAACAGGCTAGAACTAAGTCACTTTTTGAGCATCAATGGACTAATTGGTACTTACAAGGTTTTAGTCAAGTAAATCAGAACTGCAGCTCAGTGTTTGCTGCAGAACGAGAGCCATTATACTCACTACAGACAACCAGTTACAACAAATGCCTGTGAGATTTGCTGAGGGCAGTTTTTCAGTTTTGCTTTATTTCTAGTTGAAAGGACCTAATTGTTTTTAAATGTTTATCAGTCAAGTTAGAATCTGTCTTTCTTTTCTCTGACTGCTTTTCTGCAATGGCCAATTCCATCTAATTGTGGAACTATCAACAACAGAGTATGAAATCTTTCTCTTGGCCAGGGCACATTGATTCTGAGAGGAAGTGCAAATGACTTTGTGGGGTTTACAAAAAGGGATTGTCAATCTTGTCGAGGAGCAGACACGAATTGTTCAGTCAGTTGAAACATTTTCCATGGACCATGCAACTTAACTGTGAAACTTTGAACTCAAAAATGCTGAGAGCTACAAATGGCCCAAAAGTTCAATATCAACGGCTGGAGATCATATTCTTTTCCCGCGCTCACCCAAGTAAGCAGTTACTGGTTAATAGAGTGCTGACATTTTCCCCTCATGTTAATCTTTGAAATGTGGGCATTGCTGGTCAGGCTAAATTAATCCACCTCTGAGCAGGTCCTTTTGAACAGAATTGACTGGCTCGTTGACTTCAGAAGGCAATAAAGATTTTTGTTGTGAAACTAAAGGCACTTTGAGGCCAGATTGGGGACTTCAGTAAACCAGCTAGTTTTTCCTTCAGGCAGACTAATAACTTCATAGTCACCTTTAATCATTCTGGCCTTTTGTTTTTCAATTTAAGAAGAAAAAACAAAATTAAAATTCTCAAACTGTTTTGGTAGGATTTGAACTCATGGGGCAACATTTTAAATGACAAGATTTTGTGTGTGAGGGATGTGTTTTCTGGGCCAGGCGGGATTTTGATATCCTGCTATTTTTGATGTTCCAAAGGGGCCAGAAACCCAACATGATCCCATCCACATTCAGGTCTTAGCTTAATGCTTTAGAAATTCCCATGAAGCTGTTAGACTAATGAATTAATTATTTAATCAGCCACCTAATTGGGGCTTTTAACACAAGAATTTATCTTTAATAGTTAGAGCATGGGTTTTCCAAGCTCTGTGGAACTCACCTGGATCAAGGTGACAGTATTGTTTGGAGTCATTGATCAGTGAAAGCCTTTAAACAGAGAGACTGAATAGCTGCTACCTTGCCAATGGGAAAGGCTCATATGTAAAGTTGACACGTGAAAACATTGTGGCACTCACTTGTCCTGCCTTATTAGGTCATTAAAGCTCTTGAAGCGCTCTACTCACACTTTTGCTGCTCCCTTCCCTGAGAACTCCAGTAAGCCTGTTTGGATTAATCCCTTCATTCTGACAGGAAGCATGACTTCTAGCCCACACCATCGCTAGCATTAGCTCCAGGAGCAAAATAGAGAATTAGAGGATGGCTTTCCAATGTCCTCCTGTAATAATTCTTCCTCCTACTGCATTCAGAAAAAAATATGAGTTGCAGATATTCTGAAGTTTAAATACAGAGTCTTCCACTGATGGACTTTATTTTTTGGTCAGAAAACATGAAAGCAGGAGGCTAGTATTGTGAGATGAGTTGACCCGGCGCATCAGAGCCATTACTAAGATGAGGTTCTCAATCCACTGCCAGCCACTGGGATGTGAATAACCAAATTCCATTCTTAGGATTTTACAAAACAAAAATTGCATTTTCTACATGTGTTGTGAAGTGAATTCTAATGCATACTCAAACCTAACTGCTCAAAGCCAGCAGAATTTCCCTGATATTCCCTAATAGTCCCTATGTTTCTCTATCTTTAATCCAATGAGTCTTAAATATTGTTTTAAAAATGTATTTTTGTGTGCGCTAAAGCTGCTGTTAAAATTGCCAGTCAATAAAACCTAGGCGGTACTGCAGATGCTGGAGATTAGAGTCAAGATTAGAGTGGTGCTGGAAAAGCACAGCAGGTCAGGCAGCATCCAAGGAGGAGGAAAAAATCAATGTTTTGGGCAAAAGCCCTCGGATGCAGCCTGACCTGCTGTGCTTTTCCAGCACCACTCTAATCTTGACAGTCAATAAAACCTGACTGACTGATGTCTCGGAATGATGAAGAGGCAGGTTCTGGAAGATGATTTCAAATCAGAAAGTTTAGTCAGGATCATAAAACACAAGGGCCACAGTTTCTGTTCCTGTTGTTTTATTGTAGTTTAACAATAACACATCAAGCTGAGAGAAGAAGTGTTGAAACATCACTCAGTGATACCACTTGTGCAAATTTTAGTACATTTCCAACAACTTGTATTATATACTGCCTTTAAAGTAATAAGGTGCTTACAGTTAGTTTCACCAAAAATCTTAAGATGTTATTGTTCAGGTCCACGCACAGATGCAGCGCTGCTGAAGTTTGGAAGATCTCATATTCTCACATATATAAACACACACTCAGGTATATATGCACACATACTCTCCAATGCACACAGATATGCAAATACTCTTAAACCGATAAACACAATTAAAAACAGCTAAATGTTTTTTCTATTCTCTCTTTAAATAAACATTATAGTTATTCTGCCAGAAAAATAAAATCAATTCAATCAAAGAACTCCACACTCAGGACAAAGCGTTACATTGAAAGATACCAGTCCTTTAGGACATAGTCATAGAGTCATACAGCATGGAATCCCAAACTAGGTTTATAAAATCATGAGGGGCATAGATAGGATAAATAGACAAAGTCTTTTGCCCAGTGTGGGGGAGTCCAGAAATAGGGGGCATAGGTTTAGGGTGAGAGGGGCAAGATATAAAAGGGACCCAAAGGGCAACTTCTTCATATAGAGGGTGGTACGTGTATGGAATGAGCTGCCAGAGGATGTGGTAGAGGGTGGTACAAATACATAATTTAAAAGGCATCTGGATAGGTATACGAATAAGAACGATTTAGCGGAATGTGGGCCAAGTGCTGGCAAATGGGACTAGATTAGGTTAGGATAACTGGTCGGCATGGACGAGTTGGACTGAAGGATGTGTTTCCGTGCTGTATATCTCTATGACTCTAAACTATTCCCACCTGCCTGTCAAACCTTTCCTACTCATGTATCCATCCAACTGTCTTTTAAACATTCTAATTGTATCTGCACCTACCACCTCCTCAGGAAGCTCATTTTGTACGCCATCCTCTTTGTAAAACATTTGCCTCTCATTTAAAAAAAAATTCTCTCCTCTCACCTTAAATGTGCTCCGTAGTCTTGGAATCCCCCCTTCCTCGGGAAAAGACAACTGCCATTAACTCTATTTATACCCCACATTATTTTATAAACTTCTGTCAGGTAGCCTCTCAACCTCTCATGCTCCAGTGAAATAGGTCCCAGCTCATCCCACCTTTCTCTGTAACTCAAGCCTTCCATACCTGGCAACATCCTGGTAAATCTCTTCTGAACCCTCTCCAGCTTGATAATATCCTCTGTAAACTTATTCCACTCACACATTTTGTAAAAGTCTGCATCATCCCACAATACTATTCAATAATATTGAAATGAATATATTGTCTTCATGACAACCATTGTACAGAATCTTACTTAAAATATTTGACAACTGAAGTCCCACATCTGCTGTCAAAACAACTCATTGCAATTAATGCTGGCACCATATCCTTACCTTGCTCTGCTATTTCTGCCTCTGAATACTTGGGCATGCAGCTGCCTTTGGTGATTTAGCCAGTAAGAACAATATTGGATTCCTTAATAAAACCTGAGTGTTGGACAAAGATTAATGATACCAGAGACTAAGAATAACCAAAAGACAAAAGCATATTGTCCTAAAGTTCATGTTCAATGTGCTCATCCCACTTCTCAAAGATTAAAACCCCTGCTAAATGAAGTCGTTGTGTTTGATAAAAGGTATACAAGGGTTAAAAAATTCATTAATGAGAGGAGTGAAACTTGTAAAACATGGCAGAAGATACTGCCACTTCCTATTGAAAGCTTTCCAATGGTCCGTGCCCTTCATAACCTCATGGTCATGGATCCAAGGTAAGGAATAAAGAGAGAAATATTTCTACAGGTCGTTCTATTATAATGTGACGGTCGTGTTCCTCTGCAAACTCACGCTATAATATATTGCGCTATGGAAAGCTGCTACAGACAATTGTGCTATAGAAGATCACTAATAGAAAATCGCTATATACATTCAGTAGAAAGGTTGCATTATCTAAACAATGTCTCCAATTCGTCAATTGCATTATAACCAATTCGCGCTGACAAAATGCATGCTATAGCAGAACAACCTATATTCTACACTTCTGTAGAACTGGCAACAATAATGTTTAGTAAAGACAAATGAGTTATTCTAAAAACAAGTATGAAGAAATGGTGATGGAACAGATTTGGAGTATCAGCAAAGTTTATGATAACTGCATTAATGAAAAGCGAAATTGTCAATGGCAAATCCAAAGATATGCAAGAAACATAAATGTGATGGCCATAAATGCCACAGCAGGTACTCATGAAGATTAATCAAGAAGAATCAGCATGGTTTTGACAGGAGGGCAGCATGTCTAACAACTTTGATTGAATTCTTCAAGGTGATGCCTAGGCATGTCGTTGAGGGTCGTGCAGTTGATATAATCTACATGGACTTCAATAAGGCTTTTGACAAGGTCTTGTATGGCAGACTGGTTTACAAGCTGGATCCTGGGATCTCGGGCAATTTGGCAAATTGAATCCAAAATTGGCTCAGTTGCAGGAAACAGAGAGTGATAATTGAAGGTTGTTTTTGTGACCAAAGGCCTGTGTCCAGTGGAATACTATAGAGTTCAGTGCTGAGCCCCTTGGTATTTGTTGTGTACACTAATGCTATGGACATGAATGTAGGAGGCATGATCGGTAAGTACGCAGACAACACGAAAATCACTGGTGTAGTCAATAGTGAGGAGGAAAGCCTTTGATTACAGGACAATATAGATGGACTGAACAGTAGCAAAATGAAACTTCATCCTGAAAGTGTGAATAATGCACTTTGGGAGGACTAACAAGGCAAGGGAATACATGATGAACAGTACAGATAATTAGATATTATGCACGTCCACAGATCCTTAAAGGCAACAGGACAGTGGATAAGTTGGCTAGGAAGGCATAATGGGATACTTGACTTTGTTAGACAAATAATTGAATATAAGAGCAAGGAGGTGATGATGGAGCTGTGTATAACATTAGTTAGGCCACAACAGGAGAACTGTTTCCAGTATTGGTCACCAGACTATAGGAAGGATGTGAGTGCACTAGAGAGGGTACAGAAGAAATTCACCAGGATGTTCCTGGACTGGAACAATTCAGCTATGAGGAGAGACTAGATAGGCTGGGGTTGTTTATTTTAGAGCAGAGTGGTGGAGGGGAAGATGTTTCAGGTGCGCAATATTCTGAGGGACATGAAAAGGATAAATAGGGAGAAACGTTTCCCATTGTAAGAGGTGTCGATAACAAAGGGACACAGTTTTAAAATAAGGAGTAGATGTTTTAAAAGGGATTTGAAGAAAGTTTTTTTCACCCAGAGGGTGGTGGGTGTATGGGACTCTCTGCCTAAAAGGGTAGTAAATGCTGGAACCACTAAGCTATTTAAGAATGATCTAGATGAGTACTTAAACACGATAGGATTCAAGGTTATGGCTGACTGCTGAAAATAGGATTACTATAGATAGATGTTTGACAACTAGCATCAAAGGCCAAAGATTCACTTTCCTATGAGTCCTCTGGCTCAATGAAAAGGGTATGTAGGTGACTGCTGAAATGCTGCATAGGTTTCTTTTGCTGCTCAACTGCAAATTGACAATCGTCAGGCATTTCATACACAGAATTCACTTCAGATGTTTGGAAGCAGTAATCCCCATCAGTTGGTCTAAGGGATAAAAGCCAGATAGCTCTGATTCATATAATAGTGCTACTGTGTTACAATTATTTCATTTTTTATGGAATTGAATGGTTTATTTGAAAGGAGGAAGGCCTTCATCAAGGCTATACCTTTCAAATGACTAAAGTGATTTCACTTGCATGAATCACCCTACCAGGGTCATTGTCAACTTAGAGTTGGTTTGACCGTTTAAAACTTTCTACTGCATTTCACCAGTCCATTACTGAAAAGACTTTCAGATTTTGATTCGAGTTTATTATTATTATTTGGGTTCTAAAGCAGAGTTAAATAATTTTTGGTTTTCAGTTCTGTGATGATGACTTGCTTTCCTAAATGGTTAGAATCTCATTTTTACGTATTTAGTCAAACGAGGCAGTTACATTTAATCATGTGACTTAAGCCAAGCAGCCAGAGAAAAGACTTGGTGGGATAATTGTTAAAATGTATATGAAGTTGAGCTTTTACGACTTAGAGAAGGACTCAGAGGTGTGGTTCAAAAGAAAAGATTCCAGAGCAGCAGATATACTGTCTAGCAGCCTCAAAATAGTACAAATAACTGGAAAAACCATAAGTTTTTTCCTGAAGAGTTCAGCAAGAAAATTCAGTGAGTTAGCCTGCTTCTGTGAAAGACAGAGAGAATCATATCTAGTGAATGTGCACAAGGTCACCCAAAGGAAATTCTTATGATTTCATCCAAAGAGTAAGAAATTAAAGTGTGAAGGTAAGAGTGATCCCTCAATGGGGTTGAGTGTCCATAAAGGATATTGATGGGAAAAAAAGGTTAAATGATTATTTAATGATAAGATTCTCTCAAATTGTCTTGCACATCTATAGTTTTTTTTCTTTTTTTGGTAATAAACTTAAGCTCTTTTATTAAAAGTACATTGACAGCATTGTGTAAGTTTATTCAGTGATGGACTCCCATGGGCCAAATTGCAAAGCTAAGACTGACGATCTATCAAGTCAAGTTTTACTCCGGGGGATCTGACATATCCAGCTAGAATCATAACAAAGTAATAATTCACCCAGAATAGAGACTCTCTAAACTTAATAGGGATATGTGAATCTTCTCAAGAAACATACATATACTGAGCATAAAACAGGAGTTGTGAAATATATTGAAAAATTTCAATTTCAAAATGATCTTGCTATTGATAAGATTTTTCTGAGAGTAGAATACATAATCGTGAATTATTTAAAATTAGATTAGAATCCCTACAGTGTGGAAGCAGGCCCTTCAGCCCAACAAGTCCACACCAACCCTCCGAAGAGCAACCCACCCAGACACATTCCCTGACATTTACCCCTAACATTGTGGGCAATTTAGCTTGACCAATTCACCTAACCTGCACATCTTTGGACTGTGGGAGGAAACCAGATCACCCAGAGGAAACCCACGCAGACATGGGGAGAATGTGCAAACTCTACACAGACAGTTGCCCGAAGCAGGAATTGAATCCAGGTCCCTGCTGCTGTGAGGCAGCAGTGCTAACCACTGAGCCACTGTGCTGCATTAAAAGAATGAGGTGAAGATAGAATCAAAACAGGATTGTGTAAGGATGAGCTGCTTAAAGTGATTGCCATGCATTTAGAACTAAAAGGAGGGAAGCCTGAATTTGATATCTCAATGGTAGAACTATTGAGTTATCCAGAGACCCAGGTAATATTCTAGGGACCTGGGTTTTCAAATCCTGACATGGCAGAAGGTGGAATTTGAATTCAATAATGAAAAAAATTGAGGATTTAAGAGTTTAATTATGATAACGAAACTGATGCTGATTGTTGGAAAATCCCATCTGGTTCACTAATGTCATTTATGGAAGGTAAACAGGCCTTATGGGTCTGGCCGACATGTGACTCCAGATCCACAGCAATGTGATTACTCTCAACTGCCTCTGGAAGAAACAACAGCAGTTTTAAAAGGGAGAAGTGCAGACAAAAGAAGCAGATGCTGAGGTCAGTGCAGGAGAGAGAGAGAGAGCAAGAAACTGACACAGCAGTGAACCTGCACTGTTATTACCTTTGCTGTTTGAATTCATGTAACGCTGGACATCAGAGGGCATCTGGGAAAATTAACGAACAGGAGGCTTCCAAGAGATCAATTGTGTTTGGGGATTCTCTAGTCTGAGGTACAGATAGACATTCCTGTGGCTAGCAGCGAAAAATCAGAATGGTGTGTTGCTTCCCTGGTGCCAGGATCAAGGATGTCTCGGAGAGGGTGCAGAATGTTCTCAAGGGGGAGAGGGGCCAGCAAGAGGTCATTGTCCACATTGGAACCAACGACATTGGACAGGAAATGGTTGAGACTCTGAAGGGAGATTACAGAAAGTTAGGCAGAAATTTAAAAAGGAGGTCCTTGAGAGTAGTAATATCTGGATTACTCCCAGTGCTATGAGCTAGTGAGGACAGGAATAGGAGGATAGAGCAGATGAATACATGGCTGAGGAGCTAGTGTATGGGGGAAGGATTCACATTTTTGGATCATTGGAATCTTTCTTGCGGTAGAAGTGACCTGTACAAGAAGGACGGATTGCACCTAAATTGGAAGGGGACTAGTATACTGGCAGGGAGATTTGCTAGAGCTGCTTGGGAGGGTTTAAACTAGTAAGGTGGGGGGGTGGGACCCAGGGAGATAGTGAGGAAAGAGATCAATCTGAGACTGGTACAGTTGAGAACAGAAGCAAGAATACTTCAGCAAGGCATTTGATAAGGTTCCCCATGGTAGGCTCATTCAGAAGGTCAGGAGGAATGGGATACAGGGGAACTTAGCTGTCTGGAAACAGAATTGGCTGGCCAACAGAAGACAGCGAGTGGTAGTAGAAGGAAAATATTCTGCCTGGAAGTCTGTGGTGAGTCGTGTTCCACAGGGCTCTGTCCTTGGGCCTCTACCATTTGTAATTCTTATTAATGACTTGGATGAGGGGATTGAAGGATGGGTCAGAAAGTTTGCAGATGACACAAAGGTTGGAGGTGTCATTGACAGTATAGAGGGCTGTTGTAGGCTGCAGCCGGACATTGACAGGATGCAGAGATGGGCTGAGAGGTGGCAGATGGAGTTCAACCTGGATAAATGTGAGGTGATGCATCTTGGAATGTCAAATTTGAAAGCTGAGTACAGGATTAAGGATAGGATTCTTGGCAGTGTGGAAGAACAGAGGGATCTTGGGGTGCAGGTACATAGATCCCTTAAAATGGCCACCCAAGTGGACAGGGTTGTTAAGAAAGCATATGGTGTTTTGGCTTTCATTAACAGGGGTATTGAGTTTAAGAGCCATGAGATCTTATTGCAGCTCTATAAAACTTTGGTTAGACTGCACTTGGAATACTGCATCCATTTCTGGTCGCCCTATTATAGGAAAGATGTGGATGCTTTGGAGAGGGTTCAGAGGAGGTTTACCAGGATGCTGCCTGGACTGGAGGGCTTATCTTATGAAGAGAGGTTGACTGAGCTCGGACATTTTTCATTGGAGTAAAGGAGGAGGAGAGGGGACCTAATTGAGATATACAAGATAATGAGAGGCATAGATAGAGTCAATAGCCAGAGACTATTTCCCGGGGCAGAAATGACTAACACAAGGGGTCATAGTTTTAAACTGGTTGGAGGAAAGTATAGAGGGGATGTCAGAGGCGGGTTCTTTACACAGAGAGTTGTGAGAGCATCGAATGCGTTGCCAGCAGCAGTTGTGGAGGCAGGGTCATTGGGGACATTTAAGAGACTCCTGGACATGCATATGGTCACAGAAATTTGAGGGGCATACATGAGGATCAGTGGTCGGCACAACATCGTGGGCTGAATGACCTGTTCTGTGCTGTACTGTTCTATGTTCTATGTTCTAAACTGTCAGGGCAGGTAGGGACAAAGCAGAGAACAATGTAGGACTGATAAATTAAACTGATTTATTTCAATGCAAGGAGCCTAACAGGAAGGCAGATGAACTCAGGGCATGGTTAGGAACATGGGACTGGGATATCATAGCAATTACAGAAACATGACTCAGGGATGGGCAGGACTGGCAGCTTAATGTTCCAGGATACAAATGCTACAGGAAGGATAGAAAGGGAGACAAGAGAGGAGGGGGAGTGGCATTTTTGATAAGGGATAGCATTACAGCTGTGCTGAGGGAGGATATTCCTGGAAATACATCCAGGGAAGTTATTTGGGTGGAATTGAGAAATAAGAAAAGGATGATCACCTTACTGGGATTGTACGATAGACCCCCTAATAGTCAGAGGGAAATTGAGAAACAAACTTGTAAGGAGATCTCAGCTATCTGTAAGAATAATAGGGTAGTTATGGTAGGGGATTTTAACTTTCCAAACATAGACTGGGACTGCCATAGTTTAGATGGAGAGGAATTTGTTAAGTGCGTACCAGACAATTTTCTGATTCAGTATGTGGATGTACCCACTAGAGAAGGTGCAAAACTTGACCTACTCTTGGGAAATAAGGCAGGGCAGGTGACTGAGGTGTCAGTGGGGAAGCACTTTGGGGCCAGCGACCATAATTCTATTGGTTTTAAAATAGTGATGGAAAAGGATAGACCAGATCTAAAAGTTGAAGTTCGAAATTGGAGAAAGGCCAATTTTGACAGTATTAGGCAAGAACTTTCGAAAGCTGATTGGACGCAGATGTTCACAGGGAAGGGACGGCTGGAAAATAGGAAGCCTTCAGAAATGAGATAATGAGATTCCAGAAAAAGTATATTCCTGTGAGGGTGAAAGGGAAGGCTGGAAGGTATAGGGAATGCTGGATGACGAAAGAAGTTGAGGGTTTGGTTAAGAAAAAGAAGGAAGCATATGTCAGGTATAGACAGGATAGATCGAGTGAATCCTTAGAAGAGTATAAAGGAAGTAGGAGTATACTAAAGAGGGAAATCAGGAGGGCAAAAAGGGGACATGAGATAGCTTTGGCAAATAGAATTAAGGAGAATCCAAAGGGTTTTTACAAATACATTTAGGACAAAAGGGTAACTAGGGAGAGAATAGGGCCCCTCAAAGATCAGCAAGGTGGCCTTTGTGTGGAGCCACAGAAAATGGGGGAGATACTAAATCAGTATTTTGCATCAGTATTTACTGTGGAAAAGGATATGGAAGATATAGACTGTAGGAAAATAGATGGTGCCATCTTGCAAAATGTCCATATTACAGAGGAGGAAGTGCTGGATGTCTCAAAATGGGTAAAGGTGAATAAATTCCCAGGACCTGATCAGGTGTACCTGAGAACTCTGTGGGAAGCTAAAGAAGTGATTGCTGGGCCTCTTGCTGAGATATTTATATCATCGATAGTCACAGGTGAGGTGCCGGGATGACTGGAGGTTGTCTAGTGTAGTGCCACTCTTTAAGAAGGGTAGTAAGGACAAACCAGGGAACTATAGACCAGTGAGCCTGACGTCAGTGTTGGGCAAGTTGTTGGAGGGAATCCTGAGGGACAGGATGTACATGTATTTGGAAAGGCAAGGACTGATTCGGGATAGTCAACATGGCTTTGTGGGTGGGAAATCATGTCTCACAAACTTGATTGAGTTTTTTGAAGAAGTAACAAAGGCGATTGATGAGGGCAGAGTGGTAGATGTGATCTATATGGACTTCAGTAAGGCGTTCGTCAAGGTTCCCCATGGGAGACTGGTTAACAAGGTTAGATCTCACTGAATAAAGGGAGAACTAGCCATTTGGATACAGAACTGGCTCAAAGCTAGTAGATAGAGGGTGGTGGTGGAGGGTTGTCTTTCAGACTGGAGGCCTGTGACCAGTGGAGTGCCACAAGGATCGGTACTGGGTCCTCTATTTTTTGTCATTCACATAAATGATTTGGATGCGAGCATAAGAGGTACAGTTAGTAAGTTTGCAGATGACACCAAAATTGGAGGTGTAGTGGACAGCGAAGAAGGTTACCTCAGATTACAACAGGATCTTGACCAGTTGGGCCATTGGGCCAAGAAGTGGCAGATGGAGTTTAATTCAGATAATGCGAGGTGCTGCATTTTGGGAAAGCAAATCTTAGCAGGACTTATACACTTAATGGTAAGGTCCTAGAGAATGTTGCTGAACAAAGAGACCTTGGAGTGCAGGTTCATAGCTCCTTGAAAGTGGAGTCACAGGTAGATAGGATAGTGAAGAAGGCGTTTGGTATGCTTTCCTTTATTGGTCAGGGTATTGAGCACAGGAGTTGGGAGGTCATGTTGCAGCTGTACAGGACAATGGTTAGGCCACTGTTGGAATATTGCGTGCAATTCTGGTCTCCTTCCTATCGGAAAGATGTTGTGAAACTTGAAAGAGTTCAGAAAAGATTTACAAGGATGTTACCAGGGTTGGAGGATTTGAGCTATGTGGAGAGGCTGAACAGGCTGGGGCTGTTTTCTTTGGAGCATCGGAGGCTGAGGTTTACAAAATTATGAGGGGCATGGATAGGATAAATAGACAAAGCCTTTTCCCTGGGGTCGGGGAATCCAGAACTAGAGGGCATAGGTTTAGAGTGAGAGGGGAAAGAGATAAAAGGGACCTAAGGGGCAACATTTTCACACAGAAAGTGGTACATGTATGGAATGAGCTGCCATTGGAGGATGGTACAATTGCAACATTTAAGAGGCATTTGGATGGGTATATGAATAGGAAGGGTTTGGAGGGATATGGGCTGGGTGCTGGCAGGTGGGACTAGATTGGGTTGGGATATCTGGTCGGCATGGATCTGTTTCCGTGACGTACATCTCTATGATTCTATGGGTCTATAAAACAGAGATGAAAGAAATTGAAAGAGTGGAGAAAGTAAGGAGAAGAAAACTGGAAATAAGAAAGGTTGAATTAGAAAGTGAGGAGAAAGAAAAACAAAGAGATTTGGCAATAGTAAAGAAAGGAAAAGAACTGGAAATAGGGAATTTAAAAATGTTGAATCCTGAAGAGAATAAAGACAGACATGACTAGGAAGGAGAAAAGCTTAAATTAAAGGAAGAATGAAGAGGTAATATCTCAAAGAATGATTCTGATTCCAATTTGCATTTAGAGCTTAAATTTACAAAGGATGGAATTGCCGCATGGTGGCTCAGTGGTTAACATTGCTGCCTCCCAGCACTAGAGACAAAGGTTCAATTTTGCCTTCGGGTGACTGTCTGGGTGGAGTTTGTACATTCTCCCCATGTCTACATGGGTTTCCTCGAGGTGCTTCAGTTTTCTCCCACTGTCCAAAGATGTGCAGCCTAGGTGGATTAGCCATTGCAAATGCAGGGACAGAGTAGGGGAATGGGAGTGGGTCTGGGTGGGGTCCTCTTTGGAGGATCAGTATGGACTCTATGGACTGAATGGCCTGCTTCGACACTGTAGGAATTCTATGATTCGATGGATTCTAATATAAAAAAGATTGCTGTACAGGTGAAGTGAACAGAAGGTGTGTGGACCTCAATGTGATGAGTGTCCTAATGGGTGTACCCATGAATATAGGTATGTCAGAAGAGTAATCTGCAGACTATATAATTGTTTAAAGAGCATATTCAATGCTTGTGAGTTTGTCTTTGAAGGTCATCAATTAAAATATTTTACGACAAGAAAGAAACTTAATAAAATATTGTAGAATTTACCTGGAAAGAAATACTATGGAATCAGCAGTTTTAAACACAAAATGAGAGAAAAAATCTGAGAAACTGAAGAAAATCATATAGAAGAAATCTGAAACAGTACTCTGTCAATTTTTAAAATGCATTTAGATGAGCATCAAGAATCAAAACTCTGAAGCAGCAGCCCCAGCAGATACGTTTACCACCTCACACACAGAGTTACATGCTATTACAAGGGGGCATAGCTTTAAATTAAGGGGGGGTAGGTATAGGACAGATGTTAGGGGTAGGTTCTTTACTCAGCGAGTCGTGAGTTCATGGAATGCCCTGCCAGTAGCAGTGGTGGACTCTCCCTCATTATGGGCATTTAAGCGGGCATTGGATAGGCATATGGAAGATAGTGGGCTAGTGTAGGTTAGGTGGGCTTGGATCGGCGCAACATCGAGGGCCGAAGGGCCTGTACTGCGCTGTATTCTTCTATGTTCTATGTTCTATGTATTGAAATGGTCACATGGGAATCAATAAGGAAACTGAATGAATAGAAAATTCAAGAAAGTTGTTATTTTTAATGAGCAAAAAGAAGGATGCCTAAACAACAAAGGAGAAAAGGGTTACACTTCACCGGGATAGCATGCTGGAAATCAAACCTGTTTACTCCCAGAGTCGGCACAAAAAGTAAAGATTTTATAAAAATACACAAAATTCTCCAATTTACCAGTTTTTTGGACCTAGATTGACAGAAAACATGGACCAGATTTCTGTACTTAACAAGGATTCTATTTATAAACAATTGTGAATCATTGACATATAACTCTCCTGGTTAAAACTCTAAACCTCTCACAAAACATTCCCTCTACACACACATACAGACAGTCAGAGACAGGCAGACCCAAGGAAAATGGGTGGTCTTGGTGGAAGGAAAGACGGGGAAAGCAGTTTTGACAGTCTCAGTCCACAGGGTTAGCTGAGACAATCATTTTGATTATCAGAATGTGATTCCTGATCTTCCCTCTCCAGTCGACAAATGGTGACTGGTTCAGAACCAAACGTCATAGCTTACAGAAACTGATGACGATAAAGAAATTGGCTACATTCAGGCTTAAAATGCTTTTTACTGTCGAACAAAAACAGCTCCTTTCCTTCCAGAAGTCCAATGGCTCTGAAATGACCATTTGTACTCACAAGCTGTTGAGCTACCTTGGAGTCAATGGCATTATTGTTGGCAGGCAGGAGGCCTTTATCATCAATAACTGGTCACGACTTCACAAAACTCATTAGCTACTTGTGCTGGCCAAATATTCATTTGTATACAGTCTTCTAGCTCCAGCTTGTCTGCACTGAGGCATTCTGTACTTCTTCAACCAACAGTTTTGTAAACAGCATTTACAATGTGTCAGTTTACTTGCTTTTAAAAATTGAAGCACTTCTTCAATACTCCTTGACTGTTAAACCAGCCCTTTCCCCATTTCAATCCATAATGAAAAATACAGAAAAATATAAAGATATGGTTTTTACAAAGGCAACTATCATAAAGGAAATAACATGCTTTGTTATATCTTCTACTTCCAGGAAACTCACCACATTCCAAGCTTTTTTCAAATGTCACACAGTAAACTTCACCACAAAACAACTGCTTTATGTCTCAGCATCAATTTCTCGTCATTAATTCAAAGATCATGGATGATGAGATCCCAGTTGTTATGATCTTGTGACCCCAATTATTATGGGGAATGTACAGTGAATTATACTACAGGATAAGTCAGATTCCCAACAGGAACCTGGCTGGGTAGATCATAATTTTTAAAAACATTTACCAAAATGATCTTTTATTAAAACATAATCACACAATGTTTGCCTAACAATAAAACAAAACAAAAGTTTATGAACAACAGAAATGAAGATATACAAGTGTAAAAAGAGCCCTCTTTATTCCCTTCTAATACAGATTCAAATATTTTTAAACACACAGTAGTAATGATCCACTCACTGTTCATACATTGAACTAAAACAACAGCTGTGGGTCTGAATCAGTACACCCTGGTGCCGCTTATTAATAGTATTACTAATCTAAGAAAGTGCTGTACTTCTAGCAAGATCCAGTCCAACTCAATTCCAAGTGGAAGACTGAGAGAGAGAGAGAAAGACTAATTCCAAAGAACCCAGGAATTTTGGTAATACTTTTAAAATATATTAACTCAAAACAAATCCATATGTTAACTTAAAATTCCAAGGAAACAAACTCACAATAAATGATATTAAAGTACATATATATATTTGTATATTTCATCATAGCTGTTATTGCAATAAGACACTATTGTAGTAATAGAAATGCCTTAGGAAACTTCAGAAAAGGTATTGAAACTGCATATTATCTTTCAAGATTTTATGAACTCTGGAACAGTTCCAAAAAATGGGAGGGTAGCCAATGTAAGTCCACTATTAAAAAAGGAGGTAGAGAGAAAACAAGGAATTATAAACTGGTTATCCTGACATTGGTAGTAGGGAAAATGCTAGCGTCCATCATAAAATAGTTAATAATGGAGCACTTGGAAAACAAGAAAAGATTGGACAGAGTCAGCATAGATTTATGAAAGGGAAATTGCATTCATTAAATTTACAGGAATTTTTAGAGGATATAACTGGTAGATTTGATAAAAGGAATCTATATGTGGTGTTTATTTAGACTTTCAGAAGGCTTTTGATAAAGTCTCACATAAGAGCAAATTAAGAGTGCATGGGATTGGGCATAATGAACTGATATAGATAGAGAACTGGCTGATAGACAGGAAACAAAAAGGAGAAATAAACACGTCTTTTTCCAGGTGACAGGCAGTGAAGTGTTACAAGGATTAGTGCTTGCACCCCAGCTTTGACAATATGTATTTGTGATTTAGCTGAGGGAAGCAAGTGTAATATCTCCAAGTTTGCAGAGACTACGCATAGCTGGGTGAGATATGAGTGGGATGCAAATATTTTGCTGTGTGATTTGGACAAGTTGAGTGAGTGGATAAATGCATGGCAGATACAGTATAATATGGATAAATGAGAGGTGATTCACTTTGGTTGAAAAAAAACAGGAAAGCAGACTATTATCTGAATGACAATAGATCGGGAAAAGGGGGATGTGCAATGAGAACTTGGTGTCCTTGTATGCTAGTCGTTGAAAGTAAACATACAATTGCTCAGGCAGTGAAGAAGGGAAATGGTGTGTTCATCTTCATAGCGAGAGGATTTGAGAATAGAAGCGTGGAGGTCCTGCTGTAATTATATAGGAATTGATGGATGTCTTGGCTAGAACACACCTGGAGTACTGTGTTCAGTATTGGTCTCCTAATCTGAGGAAGAATGTTCTGGCTATAGAGGGAGTGCAATGGCGGTTTACCAGACTGGTTCTTGGGATTGCAGGGCTATGGTACAAAGAGATATTGGATCAGTGAAAACTATATACATTTGCATTTCAAAGAATAAGGAAGGATCTCATAGAAACCTCTAAAATTCTGACAGGATCAGAGAAGGTAAATGCAGGAAGGATGATCCTGATGACTAAGGTACTTAATGTTGTACCTTTGTTTAAGAAAGGTTGTAAGGAGAAACTGGGGAACTATAGACCTGTGAGTCTGACTTCAGTTGTGGGTAATTTGTTGGAGGTGATTATAAAAGATAGGATTTATGGACATTTAGAGAGGCAAAAACTGATTAAAGATAGTCAGCACGGTTTTATGCAAGAAAAGTCATGTCTCATAAACTTGTTTGAGTTTTTTTGAGGAAGTTACCATCAAGATTGATAATGGCAGAGCAATAGGTATTTTTTTTTTGGACTTCAGGAAAGCCATTGACAAGGTTCCAGTTCGAAGACTATTTAGTAAAGTTAGGTCGCATGGAATTCAGGGTGAGCTTGCCAATTGAATACATAATTGGCATAATGGCAAGACATGGAGTAATGGTGGAAGGTTGCTTTTCGGGCCGGAGGCCTGTGATCAGTGATGTTGCACAGTGGTATGTACTGGGTCCTCTTTTGTTTGTCACTTATATAAATGATTTGGATGAGAGTATAGAAGGTGTGGTTAGTAATTTGTGGATGACACCAACATTTTTGGCATAGTAGACAATGAAGAAGATTTTCTAAGATTACAAAGGGATCTTGATCAAATGGATCAATGGGCTGAAAAATGGCAGATGGAGTTCAATCTGGATAAATGTGAGGTATTGCATTTTGGTACAACAAACAAGGGTAGGACTTATACAATTAATGGTCATGCCCTGGCTAGTGTTGTAGATCAGAGGGACTTGGGGGTACAGGTACATAATTCTTCGAAGTTTGCATCACATATAGATAGAGTGCGAAAAGGGCATTTGGCACTCTTGCCTTTATTGTTCAATCTTTTGAGTATAGGAGTTGGGAAGTCATGTTGAGGTTGTACAGGACATTGGTGAGGCCTCTTCTGGAATACTGTGTCCAGTTCTGTTTGCCCACTTATAGGAAGCATATTATTAAGCTAGAGAGGGTTTCAAAGAGATTTAACAGGATGTTGCCAGGTATGGAAGGTTTGAGTTATAAAGAAAGGCTGGATAGGCTGGGGCATTTTTCATTGGAGTGTAAGAGATTGCAAGGTGACCTGATAGAAGTTTATAAAATAATGAGACGTATAGATAGAGCTAATGGTAGCTGTCTTTTCCCTAGGATGGGGGATTTTGAGACTGGGGGCACATTTTTAATGTGAGAAGGGAGAGATTTTAAAGAAGGGATGGGAAGCAAAATGTTTACATAGAGTATTTTGCATGTGGAATGAACTTCTTGAGTAAGTGGTAGATGTGGGTACAATTACAATGTTTAAAAGACTTTTGTATAGGTACATGAATAGGAAAGGTTTGGAGGAATATGGGTCAGGAGCAGGTAGGTGGGTCTAGTCTAGTTTGGAATTATCTTCAACAAGTACTGGTTGGACCAAAGGGTCTGTTCCCATGCTGTATGACTCTATGACTCTATAATGGGCCAAACACAGGAAAGTGGGTCTAGTTTAGTTTCGGAAACTTGATTGACACGGACGAGTTGGTCCAAAGGATCTGTTTCTGTGCTGTATGAGTCTCTGACTCTGTGACGAGAGAGACCAGAATCAAAGGTCACAATCTAAGGACATGGTGTAGACTATTTAGGACTAAGATGAGTAGAAACTTCTTCACTCAGAGAGTGGTGAGCCTGTGAAACTGACTGCCACAAAAAGCGGTTGAGACCAAAACCTTGAATGTTTTCAAGAAAGATTTAGTCATAGATCATAGGTCTAAAGGCACCTTATAGGGTATGGTAGGAAGTGGGAACAGGATACTGAGTTGGATGATCACTTTGATTGGTGGATCAAGCCGAATGGCCTACTGCTACTCCTATTTTCTATGTTTTTCTGTGTTGTTTTCCATATAATGTAAATGTAATGGTTCTGGATCACATCATATTGTCTGGCGCCTCTCATTACGTACTAAGTGGCATTCAGCCAGTCGTCTGGAAAGCTGAAAAAATACGCTTAGTGAAGCTACTGAGGTCAGAGTGTGATTATGCCTAACTTACGGAAACCAGCAGTTTAAAAAATGCCTAATGTGCTTTGCGGACTAAGGCTAACTATCCCATGAAAAGATATGAATTACTGCTCCCTCTAGTGGCTGCAGGTTGGCAGTGTGAGCCCAGTAACATTCAGCTGAAAATTACCAGAAATTGGTGGTGAGCACCAATGATGTGTGATATAATCCAGAACCAGACAACAACTTAGTACCGATTCTTCCTGAAAAGACATTTTGACACATATTACAGCACAGGCAGAAGTCTTTGTATGCAACTTCATGGATGGTGACATATTTTAAACTCTGAACCAAAATATTCAAATAAACAACTGGCATTTTAATGGCCATTCACATTTTCACATTAGATATAAATGATTACAGCACTCCTTTGTATGCTATGAGACCACCTCATCAACTACATCCTTACTCTGTCACTGATTTCTAATCCATACTTCATTACCTTCCATCTCTCTGCTCAGGGATTAGCCCAGCGATATTGGGCTGGGTAATTTTCTTGGATCAGTCGTTAACCTCACCTAACTTCCTGCCAGTCCATGAAATCCCACAGCACTCTGGGTACTCTCCTCTGGTCATTGTTCGTCATTCCAGACCTGAACCACCCCCACTGCAATTTTCTAGTTCTGTAAAATCCCCAAGTCCAGCTCTGTTCTTACTTCTATATTTGATTTAGCGCTGCCCCTCCTTCCAGCACTGCCTCCATGTCCTGCCAATCCTTACGTTCATAATAATCTGCCTTTTATGCTGTTGCTGGTTCCTTCTTGAACAAGATCGCTGCTTTCCTTCAAACTCTCTCTCACATCTGTTGTGACACCCATTACAGAGCAACAATTGTCTAATAGTTCGAGACAAAAAAAATGCAGATGCTGAAATCCAAAGCAGACAAACAGGAGGCTGGAAGAACACAGCAAGTCAGGCAGCAAGTGGTGGAGACATCAACATTTTGGGTATTAACATTTCTTTGAGTCCTGAAGAAGGGTTGATACTCAAAACATTGATTTCTCCAACTCCTGATGCTGCCTGGCTTGCTGTGTTCTTTCAACAATTGTCTAATGCCCTGCTAATTTCCAATCAATATCTCACATAGCTAGCTCCCCATACTAATGCATAATCATACACTGAGCTTTGTGATGGCAGGCTTGGAGGCAGGAAGCCAGGAAACTGGTTACATCTGGATGGCTCCCTGATGCATTCTTGACTCTGGGAAACTTTCTCAGCAATAGGTAAGAAGTAAATTCGCTGCCTACTATTGGGAGATGGAAAGCCAATAAAACTCCAACCAATATGGGCGACATGGTAGCTGGATGGTTAGCACTGCTGACTCACAGCACCAGGGACCTGAGTTTGATTCCAGCCATGGATGACTATGTGAAGTTTGCACATTCTCCCCATGTTTATGTGGGTCTGGGTCTCCCACAATCCAAAGATGTGCAGGTTAGGCCATGTTAAATTGCCCATAGTGTTCAGGGATGTGTAGGTGGATTAACCACAGGAAATATAGGATTATGAGGTTGGGATTGGGAGTGGCTCTGCATGGGATGTCTTTCAGAGGGTCAGTGTGGACTTGATGGGCCAAATGGCCTGCTTCCTCAATGTAGGGATTCTATGATAAAGCCCTAAGTAGATTTTAAGGTTTTCTCTGCGATTTGCTGTTGACAGGGTACCCCTTCCTCCTACACTCATTTGCTGCTCTCCCACACAAACACTTCATCACCCCAAACAGACTCCAGCTGTTCCCACCCCTCCAACCCACTACTCCCACCAGCTCAGTGTAGCCAATCAGATCCCCTGCAGCAGGTTGGATTGTCAACAGAGATTTGGGTTTCATGCCAAATATTGGGCACGCAGGCAGGAATCCAGATGATACCTCCATTCATTTTCTGATCATCTGTGAAAACGTGGAAGGCATCATCAACAGTGTTATCACTTGTTAAGCAATAATCTGCTCACTTTGTCCCACTTTGGATAAGAGCTGACAATGTGTTGCTGGAAAAGCGCAGCAGGTCAGGCAGCATCCAAGGAGCAGGAGAATCGACGTTTCGGGCATGAGCCCTTCTTCAGGAATGAGGAAAGTGTGTCCAGCAGGCTAAGATAAAAGTTAGGGAGGAGGGACTTGGGGGAGGGGTGTTGGAAATGCGATAGGTGGAAGGAGGTCAAGGTGAGGGTGATAGGCCGGAGTGGGGGTGGGGGCGGAGAGGTCAGGAAGAAGATTGGAGGTTAGGAAGGTGGTGCTGAGTTAGAGGGATTTGACTGAGACAAGGTGGGGGGAGGGGAAATGAGAAAACTGGAGATATCTGAGTTCATCCCTTGTGGTTGGAGGGTTCCCAGGTGGGAATTGGGAACAATAGTCATAATGGGGCTGAAATGTTTATACAAATTAACCAATCTTGGATTTTGTTCTTTATAGCTCTATTCAAAAAATCCACCAAAAGCCCAGTTTTCAGTATGGTTTATAACCACAACTTTGTCAGACAAACACTATTTGTTTGTTCATATAATGCAATCAGCTCGGCTTACTTGAACCCAATAAATATTTGGACAAGGTTAAAAATCACACAACACCAGGTTATAGTCCAACAGGTTGAATTGGCAGCACTAGCTTTCAGAGCGCTGCTCCTTCATTAGGTGGCTGTGGAGTATAAGATTGTAACACACAGAATTTATAGCAAAAGCTGTAAAAATGTCCAAAAAACCCAGAATCTCACAGACACTACAAACAAGAGTCATCTGTACAAATTGGAATACTTGGAACTAACAATGGCATACTCTAATAGCACGTAATTGATGACTTCACTTCCAAGTTTAAAACATTCCAGCAAATTAGTACCAATCAATTCACCAACAATAATGTACTAATTCTATCCATATAAGTGATATCGTTAGCCAAAAGAAACTGCAATGTATAACAAATATTTTCTCATTTAAAATTGAAACTAACCATACTCATAAAAGCACACCAGGGAGCATGTAATAGGAGATCTAATTTGAAACATAAAGAGAAAATGCTGAAAAAACTCATCAACCCAGAAGGCATTCATGCAGATAATGCTTCAGGTCTACAATCTGCACTATTCTTGTTAAAGGTTAACCAACTGCTGTTTCTCTCTGCATAGATACTGCCAGACACACTGAACATTTCCAATATTTCCAAACAAAGACTATTGCCAACCCTCTGCAAAACAATCAGATTTCTTGTGAGCATTTATAGAATATAGAACATAGAACATTACAATGCAGTACAGGCCCTTCGGCCCTCGCTGTTGTGCCACCCTGTGAAACCAATTTGAAGCCCATCTAACCTCCACTATTCCATTCTCGTCCATATGCCTATCCAATAACCATTTAAATGCCCTTAAAGTTGGTGAGTCTACTACTTTTGCAGGCAGTGCATTCAACACCTCTACAATCTCTGAGTAACAAAATTATCTCTGACATCTGTCCTATATCTATCGCCCCTCAATTTAAAACTATGTCCCCTCGTGCGAGCCATCACCATCTGAGGAAAAAGGGTCTCACTGTCCACCATATCTAACCCTCTGATTATCTTATATGTCTCAATTAAGTCACCTCTTAATCTTTGTCTCTTTAACAAAAACTGCCTCAAGTCCCTCAACATTTCCTTGTAAGACCTTCAATCCATCCCAGGCAACATCTGCTCTGTGAACCCTTTCCAAATCTTCCACATCTTTCCTATAATGCGGTGACCAGAACTGCATGCAATACTCCAAGTGTGGCTGCACCAGAGTTTTGTACAGTTGCAGCATGACCGCATGGTTCTGAAACTCAATCCCTCTACTAATAAATGTTAACACACCTTCTTAATATCGTCTTAACAGCCCTATCAATCTGGGTGGCAACTTTGAGGGATCTGTGTACGTGGACACCAAGATCTCTCTGCTCATCTACATTACCAAGAATCTTACCATTTGCCCAGTGCTTTGCATTCCTCTTACTCCTTCCAAAGTGAATCACCTCACACTTTTCTGCATTAAACTTCATTTGCCACCTCTCAGCCCAGCTCTGCAGCTGACCTATGTCCCTCTGTAACCTACAACATCCTTCAGCACTATCCATGACTGTACCGACCTGAGTGTTGTCCATAAATTTACTAAGGAAAAAGTGAGGACTGCAGATGCTGGAGATCAGAGCTGAAAATGTGTTGCTGGAAAAGCGCAGCAGGTCAGGCAGCATCCAAGGAGCAGGAGAATTGAAGTTTCGGGCATAAGCCCTTCTTCAGGAATGAGGAGAGTGTGCGAAGCAGGCTAAGATAAAAGGTAGGGAGGAGGGACTTGGAGGAGGGGTGTTGGAAATGCGATAGGTGGAAGGAGGTTAAGGTGAGGGTGATAGGCCGGAGTGGAGTGGGGGCGGAGAGGTCAGGAAGAAGATTGCAGGTTAGGAAGGTGGTGCTGAGTTCGAGGGTTGGGACTGAGACAAGGTGGGGGGAGGGGGAATGAGGAAACTGGAGAAATCTGAATTCATCCCTTGTGATTGAAGGGTTCCTAGGTGGAAGATGAGGCACTCTTCCTCCAGCTGTCATGTTGCTGTGGTCTGGCGATGGAGGAGTCCAAGGACCTGCATGTCCTTGGTGGAGTGGGAGGGGGAGTTGAAGTGTTCAGCCACAGGGCGGTTGGGTTGGTTGCGCCCACACCTCCCCCCTTACTTCCCTCCAAGGCCCCAAGGGATCCTTCTATATCCACCACAAATTCACCTGCACCTCCACACACATCATTTACTGCATCCGCTGCACCCAATGTGGCCTCCTCTATATTGGGGAGACAGGCTGCCTACTTGTGGAACGTTTCAGAGAACACCTCTGGGACACCCGAACCAACCAACCCAACCACCCTGTGGCTTAACACTTCAACTCCCCCTCCCACTCCACCAAGGACATGCAGGTCCTTGGACTCCTCTATCGCCAGACCATAGCAACACGACGGCTGGAGGAAGAGCGCCTCATCTTCCGCCTAGGAACCCTTCAACCACAAGGGATGAACTCAGATTTCTCCAGTTTCCTCATTTCCCCTCCCCCCACCTTGTCTCAGTCAAATCCCTCGAACTCAGCACCGCCTTCCTAACCTGCAATCTTCTTCCTGACCTCTCCGCCCCTACCCCCACTCTGGCCTATCACCCTCACCTTAACCTCCTTCCACCTATTGCATTTCCAATGCCCCTCCCCCAAGTCCCTCCTCCCTACCTTTTATCTTAGCCTGCTTCGCACACTCTCCTCATTCCTGAAGAAGGGCTCATGCCCGAAACGTCAATTCTCCTGCTCCTTGGATGCTGCCTGACCTGCTGCGTTTTTCCAGCAACACATTTTCAGCATAAATTTACTAACCCATTCTTCTACGCCCTCATCCAGGTCGTTTATAAAAATGGCAAACAGCAGTGGATCCAAAACAGATCCTTGCAGTACACCACTAGTAGCTGAAAACCAGGATGAACATTTCCCATCAACCACTACCTTTCAGCTTGCCAATTTCTGATCCAAACCACTAAATTGCCTTCCATCCCATGTCTTGGTATTTTCTGCAGTAGCCTACCATGAGGAACCTTATCAAACATCTTACTGAAATCCACATACACCACATCAATGGGTTTACACTCATCCGCCTGTTTGGTCACCTTCTCAAAGAACTCAATAATGTTTGTGAGGCACGACCTACTCTTCACAAAACCATGTTGACTATCCATAATCAACTTATTCCTATTGAGATGATTAAAAATCCTATCTCTTACAATCTTTTCCAACACTTTACCACAACCAAATTAAGGCTCACTGATCTATAATTACTAGGGAGTGGTGCTGAACAAAGAGACCTAGTAGTGCAGGTTCATAGCTTGTTGAAAGTGGAGTCGCAGGTAGATAGGATAGTGAAGAAGGCATTTGGTATGCTCTCCTTTATTGTCAGAGTATTGAGTACAGGAGTTGGGAGGTCATGTTGCGGCTGTAGAGGACATTGGTTAGGCCACTATTGGAATATTGCGTGCAATTCTGGTTTTCTTCCTATCAGAAAGATGTTGTGAAACTTGAAAGGGTTCAGAAAAGATTTACAAGGATGTTGCCAGGGTTGGAGGATCTGAGCTACAGGGAGAGGCTAAACAGGCTGGGGCTGTTATCCCTGGAGTGTCGGAGGCTGAGGGGTGACCTTATAGAGGTTTGCAAAATTATGAGGGGCATGGATAGGATAAATAGACAAAGTCTTTTCCCTGGGGTCGGGGAGTCCAGAACTAGAGGGCATAGGTTTAGGGTGAATGGGAAAGCTATAAAAGAGACCTAAGGGGCAACTTTTTCACGCAGAGGGGGGTATGTGTATGGAATGAGCTGCCAGAGGATGTGGTACAATTGCAACATTGAAGAAGCATTTGGGTGGGTTTGGAAGGGTTTGGAGGGATATGGGCCGGGTGCTGGCAGGTGGGACTAGATTGGGTTGGGATATCTGGTCAGCGTGGACGAGTTGGACCGAAGGGTCTGATTCTGTGCTGTACATCTCTACGACTCTATGACTCTAAGCTTGTCTCTACTCCTCTTCTTGCTATCCTCCAGTCTTCTTGTAGTATTCCTGTAGACAATAACGACATAAAGATCAAAGCCACAGGCTTTGTAATCTCCTCCCTGACTTCCCAGAGAATCCTAGGATAAATCCCGTCCAGCCCAGGGGAATTATCTATTTTCACACTTTCCAGAATTGCTAACACCTCCTCCTTGTGAACCTCAATCCCATCCAGTCTCGGAGCCTGTTTCTCAGTATTCTCCTCGACAACATTGTCTTTTTCCAGTGTGAATACTGACGGAAAATATTCATTTAGCGCTTCCCCTATCTCCTCTGACTCCACGCGCACCTTCCCACTGCTGTCCTTGATTGGCCCTAATCTTATTCTGGTCATTCTTTTATCCCTTATATACCTGTAGAAAGCTTTAGGGTTTTCCCTAATACTATCCACCAACAACCTCTCATGTCCCCTCTTTGCTCCTCTTAGCACTCTCTCTAGGTCTTTCCTGTCTACCTTGTAACTCTCAATCGTCCTAACTATGCCTTTACATCTCATCTTAACAGAAGCTCTCTTCTTCCTCTTGACAAGAGATTCAATTTCCTTAGTAAACCAATGCTTCTGCACTCAACAATTTCCTCCTTGTCTGACAGGTACATATTTATCAAGAACGCACAATAGCTGTTCCTTGATAAACTCCACATTTCTATTGTGCCCATCCTCTGCAGTTCCCTTCCCCATCCTATGCATCCTCAATCTTGTCTAATTGCATCGTAATTGCTTTTCCCCTAGCAATAACTCTTGCTCTTGACCCATCTAATGTACTTGAATGTTAGTATTCACAGTCACTATTTGGAAAGTTAAAGTCTCCCATGACAACTACCCTGTCACTCTGACTCCTATTGAGGATCATCTTTGTGATCCTATCCTCTATATCTCTGGAAGTATTCAGAGGCCTATAAAAACTCCCAAAAGGATGACCTGTCCTTTCCTGTTTCTAATCTTAGCCAATACTACCTCAGTAGATGAGTCCTTAACTGTAATACTGTCCTTGACTAACAATGCTACCCCGCGCCCTCCCCCCCCGCCTTTTACCATCTTCTCTGTTCTTACTGAAACATGTAAATCCCGGAACCTGCAACAACCATTCCTGTCCTTGCTCTACCCATGTCTGGATATGGCCACAACATCGAAATCTCAGGTACCTACCCATGCTGCAAGTTTACTCACCTTATTCCGGATGCTCCTGGTGTTGAAGTAGACACACTTCAAAGCAACTTATTGCTTGCCAGTGCCTTCTTGCCACCTTAACATCTTATTTCCTCACTACTCTCAACCTCCTGTATACTTGAACTACAATTTAGGTACCCATCCCCCTACTGAATTAGTTTAAACTCTCCTGAAGAGCATGAGTAAGCTTCTCCCCCAGGATATTGGCACCCCTTGGGTTCAGGTGTAGACCATCCTGTTTGCAGAGAGAGCCAGAAAGAGCCCCAACTATCCAGGAATCCAAAACCCTCCCTCCCACACCATACCGGTAGCCATGTGTTCAACTCCTCTCTCTCCCTATTCTCCGCCTCACTAGCATGTGGCACGGCAACAAACCAGAGAAAACAATTCCATTTGTTCTAGCTCTAAGCATCCATCCTAGCTCCCTGAATTTCTGCCTTAAGTCCCCATCTCTCTTCCTATCTATGTCATTGGTGCCAATGTGGACCACAACTTGGGGCTGCTCCCTTTCCCCCTCAAGTATCCTGAAAACACGATCAGAGATATCATGGACTCTGGCACCTGGGAATCTCTCTCATTCCCACAGAACCTCCAACTATCCCCCTTAACTATGGAGTCCCCAATGAATAAACTCTGCTCCTGTTCCCCCTTCCCTTCTGAGCAACAGGGACAGATTCTGTGCCCCATTGCTTACCCCTGGTAAGTCATCCCTCCACAACGGTATCCAAAATGGTGTACTTGTTGTTGAGGGGAACAGCCACAGGGGATTCCTGCACTGCCTGCCAGTTCCCTTTCCATCCTCTGTTGGTAACCCATCTACCTTCTTCTTTTACCTGAGGTGTGACTACCTCCCTGTAATACCGCCTCTCAATAATCCCCTCCACCTCCCGAATAATCTGAAATTCATCCAGCCCCAATTCCAGATCCTTAACATTTCATGTCTCTTCAGCAAGAAACCTCACAGCAGTTGCTAGAGATTTAGTTTGCCAAAGCATTAAGGATGACTTTTCTTTTTAACAAGTTAAGGTATGAAGAAAACATGTTGATGCGATGTGATTTTCTATACGTTAGCCCTAGTAACATATGCCACAGTCAGTCTGGTTCTTACTGAGATAAGTATCTTGAAGTTTATTAACAACTCTCTGTTGTACATCAATCTGACACCTCAGTTTAGATAAACAATCTGGCTTACACACTGGGTTAGATTACTTCCAACAATTTGTGGTCAGTATGAACAATGAAATGCTTGTCAAATATGTATTTGTTGAACTTTTGCATTCGGAGAACTAGAACAAGGGTTTCTCTTTCTCCATTTGAATTGGTGTCTGCGATGTTGTAATGTCTTCAGTACCAAACTCAATCGGCTTGTTACCTTGTAATAGCCAGGCTCCAAGGTGGTAAGTTTGGAGGGATCATACTATTGATGAATATACTTAATGGAAGATAACTTGTTTCTGAGTGTTTAAAAAATGCTGGTGATCCTCTGCCATATAAATGGTATATCTTTGTGGATCAAGTCTCAAAGAGGAGAGAATTTGGTTGCAAAATTCAGAATATACAAGGCTAAAATGTTGAAGAAACAGAGACATCTTTAAAAGTCACTTTCTTCTTGCAGTGTGGGCACCTTTTGTCCATCTACTTTTGTTAGGATCAGGTCCAGTAGCATTGGAAGAGTGGAGTGATGCAAAGAAGTTGAGTTAGCTCATGTTGATTTGACATATTTGCTGTTGAAATGTATTATGGACCAGACCAAACTATCTCAAAATATATCAAGGTAATAGCCTAGACCCTAACTTTTTCTTATTTTAAAGACAAGGGCCAGGCATTGCATTATGGATGCGATTCGATTGGTTAAACTTGAAGCAAAACACACTTTATTCAAACACTAGTTAACATATAGACAAAAAAAAAGCATTAGCTTAACTGGAACTTTATTGAAATACTTAACAAAATAATAACCTAGTCATTAATTGTTCCAATATAGTAACATCCCATAAGCACACCCTTGGCAAAAGCAAACTCAGTCAAATAGATAGTCTCACAAGCAATTCTAGCAGCAGGAGAGAACTCCAGCTTTTAGCTGTAACAGAGAGAGAGAGAGAGAGAGAGAGAGAGAGAGAGAGAGAGAGAGAGAGAGAGAGAGAGAGAGAAAGAGAGAAAGAGAGAAAGAGAGAGAAGATTTCACAACCCCAATAGCTAAACGAAAAATCCTGGTTGTGTGGCAGCTTGATCCCTCCATTCATGCTGCTTCTATTGTTCCAACTTCTAAAAAAAAACAGGGCTTCACAAGCTGTTAACTTTATTGGTTTAAACAGACTGCTTGGCACATCTGTTTCAACCTCTCTTCATTTAAAAAAAAACACAAAATAATTCTCTTAAAGCCACAAATAATACTGTGGTTTCTTGTCACTGTCATAAGATGACTGCTTAGTTTGCTGAAGGACCACAATGTCATCTGCAATATTGAGACAACCTGATAGATTCTGTCTGATATGGTCCATAAGTTGTTGGAATGTATCCTGGCTGTCAAACAATCGAAATGCAATCTGAGAAAACAGTACACACAGAAAGGAATTCCAGAAGAGACTCTGAGCAAAGGTGGGTCAACCAATAACATTCTTGGCATTGAGATTAGAAAAAATGTTGGCACCTGAGGACTTGAAATTAAGCTTTCCCAGGATATGACTCTTTGTGAACATCTTTTTCATGTCATGTTCAGTTGTGTATAGACAGTAAGTTTATTTTTGATATTTTTGCTTGATGGCAGAAATGACAAAAGGACTGTTTAAAAAAAACATAAATTATGGAAGAGATGGTTATGCTTTTTAAGAGCAAGCTATTAAAACTTAGTGTTAATGATATTTATACTGCTGCTTTGTTCAACCAGTGGAGAAGATTAGTTGCAGACGAACTGGCACCTGTGGGGACAAGAGGGGTGGGGTGGGGTGGGGGGTGGGTGGTACAACATTAGATTTGGCTGGCAACAAGTTGCTGATTGGACTGTGAAGTAATAGCCAGTACTCAGTGACAAAGCCCTCTTGTCTGCCAATATCTATGTGCTTGGCTCCAGCTGGTTGAACAGCTTGTGGTTGTGAATGAGCTAGCCAGAAGTCTTCAGACCTTTCAAAAGCAAGGTGCTGGCTTTCTCTCTGCAGAAGACCTAAAGACCTAAAGAAATACAATTTACTTTCCCTCACTGCTGTGACTTTTAACTAATAAGTCAGAGATTTTACAAATTATGAACCAGTTGCTCTGTACCTCCTGCAAATAGGTGAAAGTACATGGAGAAGAAAGATTGAGGAGTGACAAGTCTTGGCAAGCCAAAAGGATCATCTCAGAGAACAGTGTGGACGGACAGCAGTGAACTGTCAACCCAAAATACCCATGGCTGTTTTGGATCTGTCTACATGTATGGGTGGGGAAAAGTTTAGAGGGTTACAATTTCAACCAGTAGAGTTATATGCTGATAATTCATAATTATAGACAATAGACAATAGACAATAGGTGCAGGAGTAGGCCATTCTGCCCTTCGAGCTTGCACCACCATTCAATATGATCATGGCTGATCGTCCTTAATCAGTATTCTGTTCCTGCCTTACCTCCATAACCCTTGATTCCACTATCCTTGAGAGCTCTATCCAACTCTTTCTTAAATGAATCCAGAGACTGGGCCTCCACTGCCCTCTGGGGCAGAGCATTCCACACAGCCACCACTCTCTGGGTGAAGAAGTTTCTCCTCATCTCTGTCCTGTAATTGTTTATCAATAGCTAAAATCTATTTATTTGTAATAGCTAATGATTTTTATTAAGTACAGAAATTTGCATCTAAAAAGACAGATAAACTGGGAATTTTGCACACTTTCATAAATTCTTTAATGTTTGTGATGACTCCAGAGATAGTGGGGTTTGACTTCCAGTGCTTTACCCCAGTGCCTTCGAACTCAAAGGAAACATAGAGTTCCTTCTTTATTCTAAATACAAGTAGTGGAGTTTCCCAAATCAGTGTGAAGCTTAATTTTGTGAACAATGATGTTTTGTACCATGGAATTCAATATCAGTTTGAGCTTATCCTGAAGATGAGCAGTATACTGAATTTATAAGTCAATGCTGAGATGGACATTATCTTTTGAATATAAAATATATTGCCTTTAAAGCTACCAACAGAATGAAATCTGGTAGAGGTTAGCCAGGACATGGATAGACTAAATACTGCAATTTGAAATCATTGGTGTTTAAATGATCATATTTGTTACTTTGTCACTTGTCATGATACTTAGATCTGTGATGCTGATAGGTCAACGGTAGAAGTCTTACTGTATCAATGAAAGGCTCCACGTGGTCATCCAGAGGAGAGTATCAACATTTAAGATCGAAAATACCAATGCATGGGATGCCAGGGCTGTTGTAAGCAGTTAGCTTATCATATTTGGACTGTACCACATTGTGCCAGTTTCCTGAGTACATCTCGTGCAAGATGCATAAAGAGATTATATTTGTTCTTGCTCCAGTGTCAATCTTGACATACATGGCATATTGTCCATTCATTTTAGAGTATTTAATTTAGATGGAGGTAAAGGTTTCAGTTTTTTGCTGGCAACGATGTGGCATGTCAACTTGACTATGTGTATTGTCTGACTCGGGTCTGCAAGCTGGAAGGTATTATTTACTTCTTGGGTTTCATTGACAGGCTTGCATGTCTTTCACTTATTCCCTGCTTGGATCTTTTTTAAATGCAGCATTTTTGGTTTCTCCAAACATTTAGTCTTCTTGCGTATTTTAGACCTATGCCCTCCTCTAGGGCATTCCTTACACGTGCCACACATGCTGGACAAGGTTTTTAGTGGTAATACAGTCTGCATTGCATTCCAGAGTTGGATGTTTTACTCCCCCTACTGACGCCTGCAATAGTAGGTCCAGCATCACCCCTGCAGATATTGCTGTGCTGCTACAATTGACCATAAGGTGAGGACAAAGTAGACCTTCAGACCATTGAGTTCATTCTGCCATTCAATGAGATCATGGCTGATCCGACAACTCCCAACTCCACTTTCCTATCTTTACACCATACAGCATGAAAGCACACTCATTCAGCCCACCCAACCCGCTGGAGAGGCTCCCACCCTCACTGAACCCCCTACCCTATCCTAGGGCTAATTCACCTAGCCTGCATATCCCAGGACCATTAGGAGGGAACCAGAGCATCTAGAGGAATTCCATGCAGATACAGGGAAAATTTGCAAACCCCACATGGACAGTCATCCATGGCTGAAATTGAACCAGGGTCTCTGGTACTGTATGCAGCAGTGCTAACCATTGAGCCACAATGCCACTGTAACTTCCAGGTATTTAGCTTGCATTCAAAATACCAGCAATACATTTGATTTCAATTCAAAGGAGAAAGTGAGGACTGCAGATGCTGGAGCATCCAAGGAGCAGGAGAATCGACGTTCCGGGCATGAGCCCTTCTTCAGGAATTAAGGAATTCCTGAAGAAGGGCTCATGCCCGAAACATCGATTCTCCTGCTCCTTGGATGCTGCCTGACCTGCTGCGCTTTTCCAGCAATACATTTTCAGCTCATTCAGCCTATTGAGTCCTAATCATTTGGGCATTTACCTCCATAGTGGCTAGAGCTCATTGGCTGAGTAGCACATCAGTTGGAATGATCAGTGTCAAAATCTAGCACATGGACCATTCTGATTGACAGGCTAATTGGTCAGTAATTGTGTTGTTCAGAAAAAACAGCAATCATTGGCCAAGTAGCTCGACATAACAGATTCCTCAATCTCTCTATTCTTGCCCACCTGGTGAACCTTTGTTTGCGCCTTGTTCACTGCTTCACTCTTCTTTCCTCACACTTGGCTAGAGGCTGTGTAATGTAAGGTTGATGACAGTTGTATCTAAGCAGGTTTTCCTCACTCTCACCCCTTAAAGGGTAGTAAATTCAGATCTGGAAGTCAGCCTACTAGTGCACACATAGAAATATGAAATGGATAAGCAATTTTCTGTTTTACACGTCCCCCATATCCAATGGATGTAGACAATTAGTCAACTGCGGTTCCATGCCTAAAGAAAAAAAAATGAATGAATTTTGCATCCCAAGCATCTAAGAATTAAAATAAAGAAATGATTTGCATTAATATAGTTCCTTTCACAATTTCATAATACAGCCAAGGAAGTACTTTTGAGGAGTAAAATACCAAAAGAGGAATTTCTGACTTTTGAAGAATAATTGCAAAGAGGAAATGAGGTAGTCAATTTACTCACAGCAAACTCTCAGTTATAGCAATAAGATATAACTAGCTTGTCTGTGTTCAGAGATGATTGATAAATATTAGCCAGCTCTTCTTCTCTTCTTCAAAATGGGGGTTTGACTCTTTCATGTCACAATGCCGTTGGGCTAATGTTTAATCTGAAAGGCAGCACTCCCTCAGTACTGCACCAAAATTTCAGTTTAAACTTTAAATGGTCAAACCCTTGCAAAGCTGGAGTACACTGCTTACAGTTTGTTTCTTGCCAGTGTTACCAAGGAAACTATTCTTGTTTGTTCTCATTAGCATTCAATTTAATTATCTTATCCATCAATATGTTAGCACAAACCAGAGATGTTTCTAATGGATGGATAAATGCACAATTTAAAAAAAAAATCAAATTATATGTGAAGCAGCTTCTCCACATGAGTCAGTCACATAACACATGAGCTTCCATTTTATACTTGTGCAAAGCCCCAGGTAACTGATTTGAATGAATTTTACAATCTGTAGCTGAAACATAGTCACTGGAGTATCAAAGGTGAAGATTAGCTTTGCGTTCTATCAATTTTAATGGGTGGGAAATCAAGCAGGACAAAACCCAGATGCATTAACCAAATAGAATCATAGAGGTCCTCCAGTGTGTAAACAGACCATTGGCCCAACAAGGTCCACACTGATCCACGAGACCAAGAAAACTTTACTGGAGGCTTCCACTTCTCTGGGAGTCTCTGAGAAAGTTTCAAAGAAGCAGCCAAATAAGTAAAGTGATAGCTGTCAAATACGGACTGCAGTACTAGTAAGGTCACTGGAAAGAGATGGCAATTGGGTCCCTGCAACCACATGGGATCAATGTGGATTTCACCAGTTTCTTCATTTCCCCCCACCCCACATTATCCCACTCCCAAGCCTCCAACTTGGCACCGCCCTCTGACCTGTCTATCACCTTTCCTATATATCCGCTCCATTCTCCTCTCCGACCTATGACCTTCCCCCCTTTCATCTATCTATTGCATTCTCAGCTACCTCCCCCCAACCCCACCACCTCCCATTTATAGCTTAGCAACCCCCCCACCCCCACCGCATTCCCCAGTCCACAAGCCTCATTCCTGATAAAGGGCCGATGCCTGAAAGGTTGACTCTCCTGCTCCTCAGATGCTGCCTGACCTGCTGTGCCTTTCCAGCACCACAGTCTCAACTCTGATCTCCAGCAACTGCACTCCTCACTTTCTCCAAAGCATTCCAAAGGCTCATGCCCGAAACGTCGATTCTCCTGCTCCTTGGATGCTGCCTGACCTGCTGCGCTTTTCCAGCAACACATTTTCAGCTCTGATCTCCAGCATCTGCAGACATCACTTTCTCCATCTGATCAAGATCCTGTTGTAATCTGAGGTAACCTTCTTTGCTGTCTACTACACCTCCTATTTTGGTGTCATCTGCAAACTTACTAAATATACTTCTTAAGCTCACATCCAAATCATTTATATAAATTGCGAAAAGTAGTGGACCTAGCACCGATCCTTGTGGCAGTCCACTGGTCACTGTGGCACTCCTCCAGTCTGAAAAACAACTCTTCACCACCACCCTCTGTCTTCTACCTTTGAGCCTGTTCTGTAACCGGATGGTTGGTTCTCCTAGTATTCCGTGAGATCTAACCTTGCTAACCAGTCTCCCTCGAGGAACCTTACTGAATGCCTTACTGAAGTCCATATAGATCACATCTACCACTCTGCCCTCATCAATCCTCTTCATTACTTCTTCAAAAAACTCAATCAAGTTTGTGCGACATGGTTTCCCACACACAAAGCCATGCTGACTATCCCTAATCAGTCCTTGACTTTCTAAATACATGTAAACCTTGTCCCTCAGGATTCCCTCCAACAACTTGCCCAACACCAATGTCAGGCTCACTGCTCTATAGTTAACTGGGCTTTCCTTACCACCTCTGTTAAATAGTCTTCCAGCACCTCACCTGTGACTATCGATGATACAAATATCTCAGCAAGAGGCCCAGCAATCACTTCTCTAGCTTCCCACAGAGTTCTAGGGTATACCTGATCAGGTCCTGGGGATTTATCCACTTTTATACATTTCAAGACATACAGCATCTCCTCCTCTGTAATATGGACATTGTTCAAGGTGTCACCATCTATTACACTACATTCTATATCTTCCATGTCCTTCTCCACAATAAGCACTGATGCAAAATACTCGTTTACTATCTCCCCCATCTCCTGCGGCTTCACAGATAGACTTCTTTACTGATCTTTGAGGGGCTATGTCATGTCCCCTTTTTGCCCTCCTGCTTCCTCTCTTAAGTATACTCCTACTGCCTTTATACCTTTCTAAGGATTCACTCGATTTATCCTGTCTATACCTGACATATGCTTCCTTCTTTTTCTTAACCAAAGCCTTAATTTCTCTAGTCATCCAGCATTCCCTATACCTCCCAGTGTTACCTTTCACCCTAACAGGAATATACTGTCTCTGAACTCTTATTATCTCATTTCCGAAGGCTTCCCATTTTCCAGCCATGTCTTCACCTGCGAACATCTGTGCCCATCAGCTTTTGAAAGTTCTTGCTTATTACTGTCAAAATTAGCCTTGCTCCAATTTAGAACTTCAACTTTTAGCTCTGGTCTATCCTTTTCCATCATTATTGTAAAACTTATAAAATTATGGTCGCTGGCCCCAAAGTGCTTCCCCACTGACACCTCAGTCATCTGCCCTGCCTTATTTCCCAAGAGTAGGTCACGTTTTGCACCTTCTCTAGTAGGTACATCCACATACTCCATCAGAAAATTTTCTTGTACACATTTAAATTCCTCTCCATCTAAGCCCTTAACACTATGGCAGTCCCAGCCTATGTTTGGAAAGTTCAAATCCCTTACCATAACCACCCTATTTTTCTTACAGATAACTGAGATTTCCTTACAAATCAAACTCCCGCTGACTATTAGGGGGTGTATAATACAATCCTAATAAGGTGAACACCCCTTTTTTATTTTTCAGTTCCACCCAAATATCTTCCCTGGATGTATTCAAGGGAATATCTTCCCTAAGTATACTTCTTAAGTGTGTATGCTGCGTCAAAGAGAATGCCACATCTTGACAGAATTAAGGAAATGAAAAATAATCATAAATATATGTTTGCTACAGAGCAATCTTTGTATAGAAATGATATTTGCGTGGTCTGTGAAACATTTATAAAATAGGATAGACACCCTCAGTAGCAAATTAGTCAAGGGACATACTCAACACAAAATGCTACATGGAATCAGAGTAAACACAGAACATGAGCACTTCTTTTTTTAAACTGGTGAATCTGCCGTATGGTTCCTGCACTTTCTATTTTAATTTCATTGATTTCCAGAATTTAATTCTTTGATTTGTGGATC
Source organism: Chiloscyllium plagiosum (assembly GCF_037043375.1). NCBI lineage: Eukaryota > Metazoa > Chordata > Chondrichthyes > Orectolobiformes > Hemiscylliidae > Chiloscyllium > Chiloscyllium plagiosum. Next base: position 70,387,768 of record NW_028270148.1, on the reverse strand, counting down.
TGTTCTAATAAATGATTTGGAGATGCTGGTGTTGGACTGGGGTGTGCAAAGTTAAAAATCACACAGCACCAGGTTATAGTCCAACAGGTTTAATTGGAAGCACTAGCTTTCGGAGCGACGCTCCTTCATCAGGCGGTTGTGGAGGACACAATTGTAAGGCACAGAATTTATAGCAAAAGTTTACAGTGTGATGTAACTGAAATTATACATTGAAAAATACCTTGATTATCTGTTGAGTCTTTTATCTGTCCGAATACCATGATAATTTCACTTCTTTCATATGTAAACCACAATTTCTTTTATAAAGTTACATTCTCAGGTTAAATGTAACAATTGGTGTTGGCCAGACAATATGTTGAAGGTGTTAGCCCCCTGTGTTCTCTGTCTGTGCCATAACGTTTAGACTGATTCTAATCTAAAAAGTGAGTTAACAGAGTCTTGCATGAATTCATGTAACACCAATTGTTACACCAACTTTTAACTTTGTTCTAATAAACACTGCTGCCACCTGCTGTCCATTCTCTCCAATATCAGAATTAGAACATCCTTTTTTGTCACATGTACTCCAATAAAGAAGGACAGCAGAACAGTGATAACCTTTTATAATGGGTTGCCTTTAATGGCACCATCTTAGATACAAGTACTGAGATACAAATCTTGGATACAAAATAGGATTAAAAGGAAAAGTATTACTTATAGTCTCTAAAAATAAGTTAGACATACGATAGTTATAACAGAGTTAAAGGATTTACATTACAGTCTTGTAAAGAATTTCAGATAGCAGTGACTCAGTACGCTGTCTGACGGCCGGCACCCAGGCACAACTCCAACAACTGTTCCACTTCGCTCCAGCTTCCAGTCCGCTCCTCACCAGCACGCAGCTTCAACAAGATAAGTTGTGTTGTACCGGGACGCACTTCCCTCGCGCTGTACCGGGACTCACTTCCCTCATGCTGTACCGGGACACGCTTCCCTTGCACTGTACCGGGACGCGCTTCCCTCGCGCTGTACCGGGACGTACTTCCCTCGCGCTGTACCGGGACGCACTTCCCTCGCGCTGTACCGTGACTCACTTCCCTCATGCTATACCGGGACGCGCTTCCCTCGCGCTGTACCGTGACTCACTTCCCTCATGCTGTACCGGGACGCGCTTCCCTCGCGCTGTACCGGGACACACTTCCCTCGCGCTGTACTGGACACGCTTCCCTCGTGCTATACCTAGACACGCTTCCCTCTTACTGTACCGGGACATGCTTCCCTCATGCTATACCGAGACACGCTTCCCTCTTGCTGAACCAAGAAATGCTTCCCTCACGCTGTACCAGGACTCACTTCCCTCGCGCTGTACCGGGACACGCTTTCCTCGCGCTGTACCGCAACACGCTTCCCTCGCGCTGTACCGGAATACGCTGCCCTCGCGCTGTATTGCGACACGCTTCCCTCGTGCTGTACCTTGACTCAATTTCCCTCACGCTGTACCGGGCCACGCTTCCCTCGCGCCATCCCAAGGCACGTTTCCCTCACGCTGAACCGAAAAATGCTTCCCTCACGCTGTACCGGGACTCACTTCCCTCACACTGTACTGGGATATGCTTCCCTCACACTGTACCGGACACGCTTCCCTCGAGCTGTACCGGGACTCACTTCCCTCACGCTGTACCGGGAAACGCTTCCCTTGCGCTGTACCGAGACACGCTTCCCTCGTGCTGTACCAGGACACGCTTCCCTCGCACTGTACTGGGACACGCTTCCCTCCCGCTGTACCAAGACACGTTTCCTCATGCTGTACCGGGACACGCTTCCTTCGCGCTGTACCGGGACTCCCTACCATCGCGCTGTACCACGACATGCTTCCCTCGTGCTATACCGAGACATGCCTCCCTCACGCTGTACCGGGACACGCTTCCCTTGCGCTGTATCGGGACACATTTGCCTTGCGCTGTACCGGGACACGCCTCCCTCACGCTGTGTCGGGACACGCTTCCCTCACGCTATACCGGGACACCCTTCCCTCACGCTGTACCGGGACTCACTTTCCTTGCGCTGTACCGGCACACACTTCCCTCACGCTATACCGGGACACCCTTCCCTCACGCTGTACCGGGACTCACTTTCCTTGCGCTGTACCGGCACACACTTCTCTCACGCTGTACCGGGACTCACTCTCCTCGTGCTGTATTGGGACACATTTTCCTCGCGCTGTACCGGGACGCGCTCCCCTCGCGCTGTACCAGCACATGCTTCCCTCATGCTGTACCGAGAAACGCTTCCCTCGCACTGCACTGGGACTCACTTCCCTCACACTGTATTTGGACGCGCTACCTTCGCACTATACAGTGACATGCTTCCCTCGTGCTGTGCCAGGACACGCTTCCCTCGTGCTGTGCCAGGACACGCTTCCCTTGTGCTGTGCCAGGACACGCTTCCCTCGTGCTATGCCGGGACTTGCTTCCCTCGCGCTGTACCGGGACATGCGTCCCTCACACTATAACGAGAAACGCTTCCCTCGCGCTATACCGGGACGTGCTTCCCTCGTGCTGTACCGCGACATGCTTCCCTTGTGCTATACTGAGACACACTTCCCTCGCGCTGTATCGGGATGCGCTTCTCTCGCGCTGTACCAGGACACATTTCCCTCGCGCTGTACCGGGACACGCTTCCCTCGCGCTGTATTGGGACACACTTCCCTCACGCTGTACCGGGACTCACTTCCCTTGCGCTGTATCGGGATGCGCATCCCTCGCGCTGTACTGGGACACACTTCCCTCGCGCTGTATCGGGACACGCTTCCCTCGCCCTATACCGAGACACGCTTCCCTCGCGCTGTACTGGACACGCTTCCCTCGCACTGTACCGGACACGCTTCCCTTGTGCTATAACTAGACACGCTTCCCTCTTACTGTACCGAGACACGTTTCCCTCTTGCTGAACCGAGAAATGCTTCCCTCACGCTGTACCGGGACTCACTTCCCTCGCGCTGTACCGGGACACGCTTCCCTCGCGCTGTACCGCAACACGCTTCCCTCGCGCTGTACCTGAATACGCTGCCCTCGCGCTGTATCGCGACACGTTTCCCTGGTGCTGTACCATGACTCAATTCCCTCACGTTGTACCGGGCCACGCTTCCCTCACACTGTACCGGGACATGCTTCCCTCACACTGTACCGGACACGCTTCCCTCGAGCTGTACCGGGACTCACTTCCCTCGCGCTGTACCGGGAAATGCTTCCCTTGGGCTGTACCAGGACGCGCTTCCCTCGCACTGTACCAGGATGCGCTTCCCTCGCGCTGTACCGGGACATGCTTCCCTCACGCTGTATTGGGACACACTTCCCTCACGCTGTACCGGGACTCACTTCCCTCATGCTGTACCGTGACGCGCTTCCCTCGCGCTGTACCGGGACGCGCTTCCCTCGCGCTGTACCAAGACACGCTTCCCTCATGCTGTATCGGGACGCGCGTCCCTCGCGCTGTTTCAGGATTCGCTTCCCTCGCGCTGTACCAAGACGCACTTTCCTCGCGCTGTACTGGGAAACGGTTCCCTTGCGCTGTACCAGGACATGCTTCTCTCGTGCTGTACTGGGACTCACTTCCCTCGTGCTGTACGGGGACACGCTTCCCTCACGCTATACCGAGACACACTTCCCTTGCGTGGTACCGAGACACGATTCCCTCGCCTGTACCAGACACTTCCCTCATGCTGTACCAAGAAAAGCTTCATTCGCACTGCACTGGGACTCACTTCCCTCACACTGTATTTGGACGCGCTTCCCTCGCACTATACAGGGACATGCTTCCCTTGTGCTGTGCCAGGACACGCTTCCCTCGTGCTGTGCCGGGACTCGCTTCCCTCGCGCTGTACCGGGACATGCTTCCCTCACACTATAACGAGAAATGCTTCCCTCGCGCTATACCGGGTCGTGCTTCCCTCGTGCTGTACCGCGACATGCTTCCCTTGTGCTATACCGAGACATACGTCCCTCACGTTGTACCGGGACACGCTTCCCTTGTGCTGTACCGGGACACACTTCCCTTGCACGTACCATGACATGCTTCCCTCGTGCTATACCGAGACATGCCTCCCTCACGCTATACTGGGACACATTGCCCTCACGCTGCACCGGGACACACTTCCCTCGTGCTGCACCGGGACACATTTCCCTTGCGCTGTACCAGGACACACTTCCCTCACACTGTACCGGGAAGCGCTTCCCTCGCACTGTACCAGGACACACTTCCCTCACACTGTACCGGGAAGCGCTTCCCTCGCGCTGTACCGGGACACACTTCCCTCACGCTGTACCAGAAAGTGCTTCCCTCGTGCTGTACCGGGACACACTTCCCTCACGCTGTTCCGGGTAGCGCTTCCCTCGCGCTGTACCGGGACACGCTTCCCTCGCCTGTACCAGACACGCTTCCCTCGCACTGTACCGGACCCGCTTCCCTCGTGCTATAACTAGACACGCTTCCCTCTTACTGTATCGGGACACGCTTCCCTCGCGCTGTACCGCAACATGCTTCCCTCGCGCTGTACCGGAATACGCTGCCCTCGCGCTGTATTGCGACACGCTTCCCTCGTGCTGTACCTTGACTCAATTACCTCACGTTGTACCGAGACACGTTTCCCTCACGCTGAACCGAGAAATGCTTCCCTCACGCTGTACCGGGATTCACTTCCCTCACACTGTACCGGGACATGCTTCCCTCACACTGTACCGGACACGCTTCCCATGAGCTGTACCGAGACACGCTTCCCTCGCGCTGTACCAGGACGCGCTTCCCTTGCACTGTACCAGGATGCGCTTCCCTTGCGCTGTACCGGAATACGCTGCCCTCGCGCTGTATCGGGACACGCTTCCCTCACGCTATAGCGGGACACACTTCCCTCACGCTGTACCGGGACTCACTTCCCTCGCGCTGTACCGGCACACACTTCCCTCACGCTGTACCGGGACACACATCCCTCACGCTGTACCGGGACACACTTCCCTCACGCTGTACCGAGAAAAGCTTCATTCGCACTGCACTGGGACTCACTTCCCTCACACTGTATTTGGACGCGCTTCCCTCGCACTATACAGGGACATGCTTCCCTCGTGCTGTACCGGGACATGCTTCCCTCACACTATAACGAGAAATGCTTCCCTCGCGCTATACCGGGTCGTGCTTCCCTCGTGCTGTACCGAGACATGCTTCCCTTGTGCTATACCGAGACATACGTCCCTCACGTTGTACCGGGACACGCTTCCCTTGTGCTGTACCGGGACACACTTCCCTTGCACATACCATGACATGCTTCCCTCGTGCTATACCGAGACATGCCTCCCTCACGCTATACTGGGACACGCTGCCCTCACGCTGCACCGGGACACACTTCCCTCGTGCTGCACCGGGACACATTTCCCTCACACTGTACCAGGACACACTTCCCTCACACTGTACCGGGAAGCGCTTCCCTCGCACTGTACCAGGACACACTTTCCTCACACTGTACCGGGAAGCGCTTCCCTCGCGCTGTACCGGGACACACTTCCCTCACGCTGTACCAGGACACGCTGCCCTCACGCTGTACCAGAAAGTGCTTCCCTCGTGCTGTACCGGGACACACTTCCCTCACGCTGTTCCGGGTAGCGCTTCCCTCACGCTGTACCGGGACACGCTTCCCTTGCGCTATACCGGGACACGCTGCCCTCGCGCTGTACCGAGAAATGCTTCCCTCACGCTGTACCGGGACTCACTTCCCTCACACTGTAATGGACGCGCTTCCCACGTGCTATACAGGGACACGCCTCCCTCGCACTGTACCGGACACGCTTCCCTCAAGCTGTACCTGGACTTGCTTCCCTCGCGCTGTACCGAGACATGCCTCCGTCACACTGTACCGGGACACGCTTCCCTCACACTGTACCGAGAAACACTTCCCTCGCGCTGTACTGGGACACGCTTCCCTCGCGCTGTACCGTGACACGTTTCCCTCGTGCTATACCGAGACATGCCTCCGTCACACTGTACCAGGACACGCTTCCCTCACACTGTACCGAGAAACACTTCCCTCACGCTGTACTGGGATGCGCTTCCCTCGTGCTATACTGGGAAACACTTCCCTCGCGCTGTACAGGACATGCTTACCTCATGCTGTACCAGGACACACTTCCCTCACGCTGTACTGGGACACGCTTCCCTCACGCTGTACCCCTTCACGTTTCCCTCGCGCTGTACCGAGACATGCCTCCGTCACACTGTACCGGGACACGCTTCCCTCGTGCTGTACCGGGACATGCTTCCCTCGTGCTGTACCGGGACACACTTCCCTCGCGCTGTACAGGGACACGCTTCCCTCACCCTGTATCGGGACACGCTGCCCTCACGCTGCACCGGGACACACTTCCCTCGTGCTGCACCGAGACACATTTCCCTGATGCTGTACAAGGACACACTTCCCTCACGCTGTACCGGGAAGCGCTTCCCTCGCACTCTACCGGGACACGCTTCCCTCACCCTGTACCGAGAAACACTCCCCTCGCGCTGTACTGGGATGCGCTTCCCTCGTGCTATACAGGGAAACACTTCCCTCCTGCTGTACAGGACATGCTTCCCTTGTGCTGTACCGGGACACGCTTCTCTCACGCTGTACTGGGACACGCTTCCCTCGCGCTGTACCGCGACACGCTTCCCTCGCGCTGTACCAGGATGCGTTCCCTTGCGCTGTACCAGGATACGCTTCCCTTGCGCTGTACCACGACATGCTTCCCTCGTGCTATACCGAGATATGCCTCCGTCACACTGTACTTGGACACGCTTCCCTCGTGCTGTACCGGGACACACTTCCCTCGCGCTGTACAGGGACACGCTTCCCTCACGCTGTATCGGGACATGCTTCCCTTGCGCTGTATCGGGACACGCCTCCCTCACGCTGTACAGGGATGCGCTTCCCACGCGCTGTACTGGGACACGCTTCCCTCATGCTGTACTGGGACACACTTCCCTCGCGCTGTTTCGAGATACGCTTCCCTCGTGCTGTACCAGGACACGCATCCCTTGAGCTGTACTGGGACACGCTGCCCTCACGCTGTACTGGGAAGCGCTTCCCTCATGCTATACTGGGACACGCTGCCCTCACGCTGCACCGGGACACACTTCCCTCGTGCTGCACCGGGACACATTTCCCTCACGCTGTACCAGGACACACTTCCCTCACGCTGTACCGGGAAGCGCTTCCCTCGTGCTGTACCGGGACACGCTTCCCTCGCGCTGTACCGGGACTCACTTCCCTCGTGCTGTACCGGGACACGCTTCCCTCGCGCTGTACCGGGACACGCTTCCCTCGTGCTGTACTGCGACACGCTTCCCTCGCGCTGTACCAGGACACGCTGCCCTCGCACTTTAGCGAGAAATGCTTCCCGTATCCTGTACCAGGACTCACTTCCCTCACGGTACCGGACGCGCTTTCCTCGAGCTGTACTGGGACACGCTTCCCTTGCACTGTACCAGGACATGCTTCCCTCGCACTGTACCGCGACACATTTCCATCGTGCTATACCGAGACATGCTTCCCTCACGCTGTACCAGGATGCGCTTCCCTTTCGCTGTACCGGGACACACTTACCTCGCGCTGTACCATGATATGCTTCCCTTGTGCTTTACCGAGACATGCCTCCCTCACGCTGTACCGGGACTCACTTCCCTCGCGCTGTACAGGGACGCGCTTCTCTTGCACTGTACCAGGACGCGCTTAGCTCGAGCTGTACCGCGACACGTTTCCATCGTGCTATACCGAGAAGCGCTTCCCTTGTGCTGTACCGGGACACACTTCCCTCGCACGTACCATGACATGCTTCCCTCGTGCTATACCAAGACATGCCTCCCTCACGCTGTACTGGGACACGCTTTCCTCATGCTGTACTGGGACACACTTCCCTCACGCTGTACCGGGACTCAGCTCCCTCGCGCTGTTCCGAGATACACTTCCCTCGCGCTGTACCGGGACTCGCTTCCCTCACGCTGTACCAGGATGCGCTTCCCTCGCACTGTACCGCGACACATTTCCATCGTGCTATACCGAGACATGCTTCCCTTGTGCTGTACCGGGACACACTTCCCTCGCACGTACCATGACATGCTTCCCTCGGGCTATACCGAGACATGCCTCCATCACGCTGTACCGGGACGCACTTCCCTCGCGCTGTACCATGATATGCTTCCCTTGTGCTTTACCGAGACATGCCTCCCTCACGCTGTACCGGGACTCACTTCCCTCGCGCTGTACAGGGACGCGCTTCTCTTGCACTGTACCAGGACGCGCTTAGCTCGAGCTGTACCGTGACACGTTTCCCTCGTGCTATACCGAGACATGCTTCCCTCACGCTGTACCGGGATGCGCTTCCCTTGTGCTGTACCGGGACACACTTCCCTCGCACGTACCATGACATGCTTCCCTCGGGCTATACCGAGACATGCCTCCCTCACGCTGTACTGGGACACGCTTCCCTCGCGCTGTACCAGGACACATTTCCCTCGCGCTGTACCAGGACACGCTTCCCTTGCACTGTACCGGGACAGGCTTCCCTCGCGCTGTACCATGATATGCTTCCCTTGTGCTTTACCGAGACATGCCTCCCTCATGCTGTACCGGGACTCACTTCCCTCGCGCTGTACAGGGACGCGCTTCTCTTGCACTGTACCAGGACGCACTTAGCTCGAGCTGTACCGTGACAGGTTTCCCTCATGCTATACCGAGACATGCTTCCCTCACGCTGTACCGGGATGCGCTTCCCTTGTGCTGTACCGGGACACACTTCCCTCGCACGTACCATGACATGCTTCCCTCGTGCTATACCGAGACATGCCTCCCTCACGCTGTACTGGGACACGCTTCCCTCGCGCTGTACCAGGACTCATTTCCCTCGCGCTGTACCAGGACACGCTTCCCTTGCACTGTACCGGGACAGGCTTCCCTCGTGCTGTACTGCAACACGCTTCCCTCGCGCTGTACCAGGACCCGCTGCCCTCGCACTTTAGCGAGAATTGCATCCCGCGCCCTGTAGCAGGACCCACTCCCCTCACACGGTACCGGACGCGCTTTCCTCGAGCTGTACTGGGACGCGCTTCCCTTGCACTGTACCAGGACATGCTTCCCTCGCACTGTACCGCGACACGTTTCCATCGTGCTATACCGAGACATGCTTCCCTCACGCTGTACCAGGAATCGCTTCCCTTGCGCTCTACCGGGACACACTTCCCTCACACTGTACCAGGATGCGCTTCCCTTGCGCTGTACCGGGACACACTTCCCTCGCGCTGTACCATGATATGCTTCCCTTGTGCTTTACCGAGACATGCCTCCCTCACGCTGTACCGGGACTCACTTCCCTCGCGCTGTACAGGGACGCGCTTCTCTTGCACTGTACCAGGATGCGCTTAGCTCGAGCTGTACCGTGACACGTTTCCCTCGTGCTATACCGAGACATGCTTCCCTCACGCTGTACCGGGATGCGCTTCCCTTGTGCTGTACCGGGACACACTTCCCTCGCACGTACCATGACATGCTTCCCTCGGGCTATACCGAGACATGCCTCCCTCACGCTGTACTGGGACACGCTTCCCTCGCGCTGTACCAGGACACATTTCCCTCGCGCTTTACCAGGACACGCTTCCCTTGCACTGTACCGGGACAGGCTTCCCTCGTGCTGTACTGCAACTCGCTTCCCTCGCGCTGTACCAGGACCCGCTGCCCTCGCACCTTAGCGAGAATTGCATCCCGCGCCCTGTAGCAGGACCCACTCCCCTCACACGATACCGGACGCGCTTTCCTCGAGCTGTACTGGGACGCGCTTCCCTTGCACTGTACCAGGACATGCTTCCCTCGCACTGTACCGCGACACGTTTCCATCGTGCTATACCGAGACATGCTTCTCTCACGCTGTACCAGGAATCGCTTCCCTTGCACTGTACCGGGACACACTTCCCTCACACTGTACCAGGATGCACTTCCCTCGCACTGTACCGGGACAGGCTTCCCTCGCGCTGTACCATGATATGCTTCCCTTGTGCTTTACCGAGACATGCCTCCCTCATGCTGTACCGGGACTCACTTCCCTCGCGCTGTACAGGGACGCGCTTCTCTTGCACTGTACCAGGACGCACTTAGCTCGTGCTGTACCGTGACACGTTTCCCTCGTGCTATACCGAGACATGCTTCCCTCACGCTGTACTGGGATGCGCTTCCCTTGTGCTGTACCGGGACACACTTCCCTCGCACGTACCATGACATGCTTCCCTCGGGCTATACCGAGACATGCCTCCCTCACGCTGTACTGGGACACGCTTCCCTCGCGCTGTACCAGGACACATTTCCCTCGCGCTGTACCAGGACACGCTTCCCTTGCACTGTATCGGGACACGCTTCCCTCGTGCTGTACTGCAACACACTTCCCTCGCGCTGTACCAGGACACGCTGCCCTCGCACTTTAGCGAGAATTGCATCCCGCGCCCTGTACCAGGACTCACTTCCCTCACACGGTACCAGACGCGCTTCACTCGAGCTGTAGCGGGACTTGCTTCCCTCGCGCTGTACTGGGACACGCTTCCCTTGCACTGTACCAGGAAATGCTTCCCTCGCACTGTACCGCGACACGTTTCCATCGTGCTATACCGAGACATGCTTCCCTCACGCTGTACCAGGAATCGCTTCCCTTGCGCTGTACCGGGACACACTTCCCTCGCGCTGTACCATGATATGCTTCCCTTGTGCTTTACCGAGACATGCCTCCCTCACGCTGTACCGGGACTCACTTCCCTCGCGCCGTACAGGGATGCGCTTCTCTTGCACTGTACCAGGACGCGCTTAGCTTGAGCTGTACCGTGACACGTTTCCCTCGTGCTATACTCAAGCTGTAGCGGGACTTGCTTCCCTCACGCTGTACTAGGACGCACTTCCCTTGCGCTGTACTAGGACGCATTTCCCTTGCGCTGTACCAGGATACGCTTCCCTTGCGTTGTATCGGGACTCACTTCCCTCGTGCTGTACCGGGACACACTTCCCTCGTGCTGTACCGGGACACACTTCCCTCACGCTGTACCGGGACTCACTTCCCTCGTACTGTACCGGGACACGCTTCCCTCGCGCTGTACAGGGACACGCTTCCCTCGCGCTGTACAGGGACACGCTTCCCTCACGCTGTATCGGGACACGCTTCCCTCGCGCTCCGGGACACGCTTCCCTCGCGCTGTACCACGATATGCTTCCCTCGTGCTATACCGAGACATGCCTCCATCACACTGTACCGGGACACGCTTCCCTCGTGCTGTACCGGGACACACATCCCTTGCGCTGTACAGGGACACGCTTCCCTCACGCTGTATCGGGACACGCTTCCCTCGCGCTCCGGGACACGCTTCCCTCGCACTGTACCACGACATGCTTCCCTCGTGCTATACCGAGACATGCCTCCGTCACACTGTACCGGGACACGCTTCCCTCGTGCTGTACCGGGACACACATCCCTTGCGCTGTACAGGGACACGCTTCCCTCACGCTGTACAGGGACACGCTTCACTCATGCTGTACTGGGACACACTTCCCTTGAGCTGTACTGGGACACGCTGCCCTCACGCTGTAACAGGACACACTTCCCTCATGCTGTACCGGGAAGCGCTTCCCTCGCACTGTACCGGGACACGCCCTCGCACTGTACCGAGAAACACTTCCCTCGTGCTATACTGGGAAACACTTCCCTCACGCTGTACAGGACATGTTTCTCTCGTGCTGTACCGGGACATGCTTCCCTCACGCTGTACCGGGACTCGCTTCCCTCGTGCTGTACTGGGACACGCTTCCCTCGCGCTGTACCGGGACACGCTTCCCTCACGCTGTACCGGGACTCGCTTCCCTCGCGCTGTACTGGGACACACTTCCCTCGCGCTGTACCAGGACACGCTGCCCTTGCACTTTAGCGAGAAATGCTTCCCGCGTGCTGTACCAGGACTCACTTCCCTCACACGGTACCGGACGCGCTTCCCTCGAGCAGTACCAGGACTTGCTTCCCTCGCGCTGTACTGGGACGTGCTTCCCTCGCACTGTACCGCGACACGTTTCCCTCGTGGTATACCGAGACATGCTTCCCTCACGCTGTACCAGGATGCGCTTCCCTTGTGCTGTACCGGAACACACTTACCTCGCGCTGTACCATGACATGCTTCCCTTGTGCTTTACCGAGTCATGCCTCCCTCACGCTGTACCGGGACTCACTTCCCTCTCGCTTCTCTTGCATTGTACCAGGACGCGCTTAGCTCGAGCTGTACTGTGACATGTTTCCCTCGTGCTATACCGAGACATGCTTCCCTCACGCTGTATTGGGACACGCTTCCCTGACGCTGTACCGGGACACGCTTCCCTCGCGCTGTACCGGGACTCACTTCCCTCGTGCTGTACCGGGACACGCTTCCCTCGCACTGTACCATGATATGCTTCCCTCGTGCTATACCAAGACATGCCTCCCTCACGCTGTACCGGGACACGCTTCCCTCGTGCTGTACCGGGACACGCCTCCCTCACGCTGTACCGGGACACGCTTCCCTCGTGCTGTATCGAGACTCACTTCCCTCGTGCTGTACCGGGACACGCTTCCCTCGCGCTGTACCGGGACACGCTTCCCTCGTGCTGTACTGCGACACGCTTCCCTCGCGCTGTACCAGGACACGCTGCCCTCGCACTTTAGCGAGAAATGCTTCCCGTATCCTGTACCAGGACTCACTTCCCTCACGGTACCGGACGCGCTTTCCTCGAGCTGTACTGGGACACGCTTCCCTTGCACTGTACCAGGACATGCTTCCCTCGCACTGTACCGCGACACATTTCCATCGTGCTATACCGAGACATGCTTCCCTCACGCTGTACCAGGATGCGCTTCCCTTTCGCTGTACCGGGACACACTTCCCTCGCGCTGTACCATGATATGCTTCCCTTGTGCTTTACCGAGACATGCCTCCCTCACGCTGTACCGGGACTCACTTCCCTCGCGCTGTACAGGGACGCGCTTCTCTTGCACTGTACCAGGACGCGCTTAGCTCGAGCTGTACCGCGACACGTTTCCATCGTGCTATACCGAGATGCGCTTCCCTTGTGCTGTACCGGGACACACTTCCCTCGCACGTACCATGACATGCTTCCCTCGTGCTATACCAAGACATGCCTCCCTCACGCTGTACTGGGACACGCTTTCCTCATGCTGTACTGGGACACACTTCCCTCACGCTGTACCGGGACTCAGCTCCCTCGCGCTGTTCCGAGATACACTTCCCTCGTGCTGTACCGGGACTCGCTTCCCTTGCGTTGTACCGGGGCACGCTTCCCTCGCGCTGTACCGGGACACGCTTCCCTCACGCTGTACCAGGATGCGCTTCCCTCGCACTGTACCGCGACACATTTCCATCGTGCTATACCGAGACATGCTTCCCTTGTGCTGTACCGGGACACACTTCCCTCGCACGTACCATGACATGCTTCCCTCGGGCTATACCGAGACATGCCTCCATCACGCTGTACCGGGACGCACTTCCCTCGCGCTGTACCATGATATGCTTCCCTTGTGCTTTACCGAGACATGCCTCCCTCACGCTGTACCGGGACTCACTTCCCTCGCGCTGTACAGGGACGCGCTTCTCTTGCACTGTACCAGGACGCGCTTAGCTCGAGCTGTACCGTGACACGTTTCCCTCGTGCTATACCGAGACATGCTTCCCTCACGCTGTACCGGGATGCGCTTCCCTTGTGCTGTACCGGGACACACTTCCCTCGCACGTACCATGACATGCTTCCCTTGTGCTTTACCGAGACATGCCTCCCTCACGCTGTACTGGGACACGCTTCCCTCGCGCTGTACCAGGACACATTTCCCTCGCGCTGTACCAGGACACGCTTCCCTTGCACTGTACCGGGACAGGCTTCCCTCGCGCTGTACCATGATATGCTTCCCTTGTGCTTTACCGAGACATGCCTCCCTCATGCTGTACCGGGACTCACTTCCCTCGCGCTGTACAGGGACGCGCTTCTCTTGCACTGTACCAGGACGCACTTAGCTCGAGCTGTACCGTGACAGGTTTCCCTCATGCTATACCGAGACATGCTTCCCTCACGCTGTACCGGGATGCGCTTCCCTTGTGCTGTACCGGGACACACTTCCCTCGCACGTACCATGACATGCTTCCCTCGTGCTATACCGAGACATGCCTCCCTCACGCTGTACTGGGACACGCTTCCCTCGCGCTGTACCAGGACTCATTTCCCTCGCGCTGTACCAGGACACGCTTCCCTTGCACTGTACCGGGACAGGCTTCCCTCGTGCTGTACTGCAACACGCTTCCCTCGCGCTGTACCAGGACCCGCTGCCCTCGCACTTTAGCGAGAATTGCATCCCGCGCCCTGTAGCAGGACCCACTCCCCTCACACGGTACCGGACGCGCTTTCCTCGAGCTGTACTGGGACGCGCTTCCCTTGCACTGTACCAGGACATGCTTCCCTCGCACTGTACCGCGACACGTTTCCATCGTGCTATACCGAGACATGCTTCCCTCACGCTGTACCAGGAATCGCTTCCCTTGCGCTCTACCGGGACACACTTCCCTCACACTGTACCAGGATGCGCTTCCCTTGCGCTGTACCGGGACACACTTCCCTCGCGCTGTACCATGATATGCTTCCCTTGTGCTTTACCGAGACATGCCTCCCTCACGCTGTACCGGGACTCACTTCCCTCGCGCTGTACAGGGACGCGCTTCTCTTGCACTGTACCAGGATGCGCTTAGCTCGAGCTGTACCGTGACACGTTTCCCTCGTGCTATACCGAGACATGCTTCCCTCACGCTGTACCGGGATGCGCTTCCCTTGTGCTGTACGGGGACACACTTCCCTCGCACGTACCATGACATGCTTCCCTCGGGCTATACCGAGACATGCCTCCCTCACGCTGTACTGGGACACGCTTCCCTTGCACTGTACCAGGACATGCTTCCCTCGCACTGTACCGCGACACGTTTCCATCGTGCTATACCGAGACATGCTTCTCTCACGCTGTACCAGGAATCGCTTCCCTTGCACTGTACCGGGACACACTTCCCTCACACTGTACCAGGATGCACTTCCCTCGCACTGTACCGGGACAGGCTTCCCTCGCGCTGTACCATGATATGCTTCCCTTGTGCTTTACCGAGACATGCCTCCCTCATGCTGTACCGGGACTCACTTCCCTCGCGCTGTACAGGGACGCGCTTCTCTTGCACTGTACCAGGACGCACTTAGCTTGAGCTGTACCGTGACACGTTTCCCTCGTGCTATACCGAGACATGCTTCCCTCACGCTGTACTGGGATGCGCTTCCCTTGTGCTGTACCGGGACACACTTCCCTCGCACGTACCATGACATGCTTCCCTCGGGCTATACCGAGACATGCCTCCCTCACGCTGTACTGGGACACGCTTCCCTCGCGCTGTACCAGGACACATTTCCCTCGCGCTGTACCAGGACACGCTTCCCTTGCACTGTATCGGGACACGCTTCCCTCGTGCTGTACTGCAACACACTTCCCTCGCGCTGTACCAGGACACGCTGCCCTCGCACTTTAGCGAGAATTGCATCCCGCGCCCTGTACCAGGACTCACTTCCCTCACACGGTACCAGACGCGCTTCACTCGAGCTGTAGCGGGACTTGCTTCCCTCGCGCTGTACTGGGACACGCTTCCCTTGCACTGTACCAGGAAATGCTTCCCTCGCACTGTACCGCGACACGTTTCCATCGTGCTATACCGAGACATGCTTCCCTCACGCTGTACCAGGAATCGCTTCCCTTGCGCTGTACCGGGACACACTTCCCTCGCGCTGTACCATGATATGCTTCCCTTGTGCTTTACCGAGACATGCCTCCCTCACGCTGTACCGGGACTCACTTCCCTCGCGCCGTACAGGGATGCGCTTCTCTTGCACTGTACCAGGACGCGCTTAGCTTGAGCTGTACCGTGACACGTTTCCCTCGTGCTATACTCAAGCTGTAGCGGGACTTGCTTCCCTCACGCTGTACTAGGACGCACTTCCCTTGCGCTGTACTAGGACGCATTTCCCTTGCGCTGTACCAGGATACGCTTCCCTTGCGTTGTATCGGGACTCACTTCCCTCGTGCTGTACCGGGACACACTTCCCTCGTGCTGTACCGGGACACACTTCCCTCACGCTGTACCGGGACTCACTTCCCTCGTACTGTACCGGGACACGCTTCCCTCGCGCTGTACAGGGACACGCTTCCCTCGCGCTGTACAGGGACACGCTTCCCTCACGCTGTATCGGGACACGCTTCCCTCGCGCTCCGGGACACGCTTCCCTCGCGCTGTACCACGATATGCTTCCCTCGTGCTATACCGAGACATGCCTCCATCACACTGTACCGGGACACGCTTCCCTCGTGCTGTACCGGGACACACATCCCTTGCGCTGTACAGGGACACGCTTCCCTCACGCTGTATCGGGACACGCTTCCCTCGCACTGTACCACGACATGCTTCCCTCGTGCTATACCGAGACATGCCTCCGTCACACTGTACCGGGACACGCTTCCCTCGTGCTGTACCGGGACACACATCCCTTGCGCTGTACAGGGACACGCTTCCCTCACGCTGTACAGGGACACGCTTCACTCATGCTGTACTGGGACACACTTCCCTTGAGCTGTACTGGGACACGCTGCCCTCACGCTGTAACAGGACACACTTCCCTCATGCTGTACCGGGAAGCGCTTCCCTCGCACTGTACCGGGACACGCCCTCGCACTGTACCGAGAAACACTTCCCTCGTGCTATACTGGGAAACACTTCCCTCGCGCTGTACAGGACATGTTTCTCTCGTGCTGTACCGGGACATGCTTCCCTCACGCTGTACCGGGACTCGCTTCCCTCGTGCTGTACTGGGACACGCTTCCCTCGCGCTGTACCGGGACACGCTTCCCTCACGCTGTACCGGGACTCGCTTCCCTCGCGCTGTACTGGGACACACTTCCCTCGCGCTGTACCAGGACACGCTGCCCTTGCACTTTAGCGAGAAATGCTTCCCGCGTGCTGTACCAGGACTCACTTCCCTCACACGGTACCGGACGCGCTTCCCTCGAGCAGTACCGGGACTTGCTTCCCTCGCGCTGTACTGGGACGTGCTTCCCTCGCACTGTACCGCGACACGTTTCCCTCGTGGTATACCGAGACATGCTTCCCTCACGCTGTACCAGGATGCGCTTCCCTTGTGCTGTACCGGAACACACTTACCTCGCGCTGTACCATGACATGCTTCCCTTGTGCTTTACCGAGTCATGCCTCCCTCACGCTGTACCGGGACTCACTTCCCTCTCGCTTCTCTTGCATTGTACCAGGACGCGCTTAGCTCGAGCTGTACTGTGACATGTTTCCCTCGTGCTATACCGAGACATGCTTCCCTCACGCTGTATTGGGACACGCTTCCCTGACGCTGTACCGGGACACGCTTCCCTCGCGCTGTACCGGGACTCACTTCCCTCGTGCTGTACCGGGACACGCTTCCCTCGCACTGTACCATGATATGCTTCCCTCGTGCTATACCAAGACATGCCTCCCTCACGCTGTACCGGGACACGCTTCCCTCGTGCTGTACCGGGACACGCCTCCCTCACGCTGTACCGGGACACGCTTCCCTCGTGCTGTATCGAGACACGCTTCCCTCGTGCTGTACCGGGACACGCCTCCCTCACGCTGTACCAGGACATGCTTCCCTCGCGCTGTACATGACACGCTGCCCTCATGCTGTACCGGGATGCACTGTACCAGCACACACTTCCCTCACGCTCTACCGGGACTCACTTCCATTGCACTGTACCGGGACACGCTTCCCTCGCGCTGTACCGGAACACGCTGCCCTCGCGCTGTAGCAAGAAATGCTTCCCACACGCTGTACCGGGACTCACTTCCCTCAAGCTATACTGGGACTCACTTTCCTCACGCTGTACCGGGACTCACTCCCCACGCGCTGTAGCGAGACACGCTTCCCTCGTGCTGTACCGGGACACGCTTCCCTCGTGCTGTACTGGGACTCACGTCCCTCACGCTGTATCGAGACGTGCTTGCCTCGCGCTGTACATGACATGCTGCCCTCACGCTATACCGGGATGCGCTTCCCTTACGTTGTACCGGGACTCGCTTCCCTCGCGCTGTACCGGGACTCACTTCCCTCGCGCTGTACCGGGACGCGCTTACCTCGCGCTGTACCGGGAAACGCTTCCCTCACGCTGTGCTGAGAAACGCTTCCCTCGTGCTATACAGGGACACGCTTCCCTCACGCTGTACAGGACACGCTTCCTCCGTGTTGTACCAGGACTCACTTACCTCGCGCTGTACCGAGACACGTTTCCCTCGCGCTGTAACAAGTCATGCTTCCCTTGCGCTGTACCAGGACACGCTGCCCTCGTGCTGTACCGAGAAATGCTTCCCTTACACTGTACCGGATGCTCTTCCCACGCGCTGTACCGAGAAACGCTTCCCTCGCCCTGTACCGGGACACGCTTCCCTCGCGCTGTACCGGGACTCGCTTCCCTCGCGCTGTACTAGGACGCGCTTCCCTCGCGCTGTATCTGGAAACACTTCCCTCACGCTGAACTGAGAAGCGCTTCCCTCGTGCTGTACTGGGACGTGCTTCCCTCATGCTATACAGGGACACGCTTCCCTCACGCTGTATAGGACATGCTTCCCTCGTGTTGTAACAGGACACGCTGCCCTCATGCTGTACCAGGGCTCACTTCCCTCGCGCTGTACCGGGACGCGCTTCCCTTGCGCTGTACCAGGACACGCTTCCGTTGCGCTGTACCGGGACACGCTGCCCTCGTGCTGTACCGAGAAATGCTTCCCTCACACTGTACCGGATGCGCTTCCCTCGCGCTATACAGGGATATGCTTCCCTCGCACTGTATCGGACATGCTTCCCTCAAGCTGTACTGGAACTCGCTTCCCACGCGCTGTACCGAGAAACACTTACCACTCGCTGTACTGGGACACGCTTCCCTCGCGCTGTACCAGGACATGTTTCCCTCGTGCTGTACTTAGACACGTTTCCCTCGTGCTATACCGAGACATGCACCCCTCGCGCTTTACCAGGATGCGTTCCCTTGCGCGTACCGGGACACGCTTCCCTCGCCCTGTACCATGACATGCTTCCCTCGTGCTATACCGAGACATGCCTCACTCACTCTGTACCGGGACCGCTTCCCTCGTGCTGTACTGGGACTCACTTCCCTCACACTGTACCGGGACACACTTCCCTCACGCTGTACTGGGACTCACTTCCCTTGCGCTGTACCAGGATACACTTCTCTCACGCTGTACCAGGACACGCTGCCCTCACACTGTACTGTGAAACACTTCCCTCGTGCTGTACTGGGACGTGCTGCTCTCATGCTATACAGGGACACGCTTCCCTCACGCTGTATAGGACACGTTTCCCTCGTGTTGTAACAGGACACACTTCCCACATGCTGTACCAGGACTCACTTACCTCACGCTGTACCGGGACGCGCTTCCCTCACGCTATACCGGGACACGCTTCCCTTGCGCTGTACCGGGACACGCTGCCCTCGTGCTGTACCGGCACACGCCTCCCTCACGCTGTACCATGACACGCTGCCCTCACGCTGTACCGGGATGCGCTTCCCTTGCGCTGTACATGACACACTTCCCTCACGCTGTACCGGGACACACTTCCTTCACGCTGTACCTGATCTCACTTCCATTGCGCTGTACCGGGACATGCTTCCCTCGCGCTGGACCGGGAAACGCTTCCCTCACGCTGTACTGAGAAACGCTTCCCTCGTGTTGTAACAGGACACGCTGCCCTCACGCTGTACCAGTACTCACTTTCCTCGCTCTGTACCGGGACGCACTTCCCTCGCGCTGTACCGGGACATGCTTCCCTTGCTCTGTACCGGGACAAGCTGCCCTCATGCTGTACCGAGAAATGCTTCCCTCACACTGTACCGGATGCACTTCCCTCGCGCTATACAGGGATATGCTGCCCTCGCACTGTACTGGACACGCTTCCCTCGCACTGTACCGGACACGCTTCCCTCGAGCTGTGCAGGGACTCGCTTCCCACTCGCTTCCCACGCGCTGTACCGAGAAACGTTTCCCTCGCCCTGTACCGAGACACGCTTCTCCTGCGCTGTACCAGGAGGCGCTTCCCTCGTGCTGTACCGGGACACGCTTCCCTCGCGCTGTACCGGGACATGCTTCCCTCGCGCTGTACCGGGACATGCTTCCCTCGCGCTGTACCAGGATGCGCTTCCTTCGCGCTGTCCCGAGACACGTTTCCCTCGCGCTGTACCACGACATTCTTCCCTCGTGCTATACCGAGACATGCCTCCCTCACTCTGTACCGGGACCGCTTCCCTCGTACTGTACTGGGTCTCACTTCCCTCACACTGTACCAGGACACGCTTCCCTCGCGCTGTACCGGGACACGTTTCCCTCGCGCTGTACTGGGACACGCTGCCCTCACACTGTACTGAGAAACGCTTCCCTCGTGCTGTACTGGGACGTGCTTCTCTCATGCTTTACAGGGACACGCTTCCCTCACGCTGTATAGGACACGCTTCCCTCATGTTGTAACAGGACACACTTCCCACATGCTGTTCCAGGACTCACTTACCTCGCGCTGTACCGGGACACGCTTCCCTTGCGCTGTACTGGGACATGCTGCCCTCGTGCCGTACCGAGACACGCTTCCCTCGTGCCGTACCGAGACACGCTTCCCTCGTGCTGTACCAGGACACGCCTCCCTCACGCTGTACCGGGACACGCTTCCCTCGCGCTGTACCGGGACACGCTTCCCTTGTGCTGTACATGACACGCTGCCCTCACGCTGTACCGGGATGCGCTTCCCTCGCGCTGTACATGACACACTTCCCTCACGCTGTACCGGGACACACTTCTTTCACGCTGTACCGGAACTCACTTCCATTGCGCTGTACCGGGACACGCTTCCCTCGCGCTGTACCGGGACATGCTGCCCTCGTGCTGTACCGGCACACACTTCCCTCACACTGTACCTGGACTCACTTCCCTCACACTGTAGTGGGACACACTTCCCTCACGCTGTACCGGGACACACTTCCCTCTCGCTGTACTGAGACACACTTCCCTCACGCTGTATTGGAATACGCTGCCCTCACGCTGTACCTGGAAGCGCTTCCCTCGCGCTGTGCCGGGACACACTTCCCTCACGCTGTACCGGGAAGCGCTTCCCTCGCGCTGTACCAGGACACGCTGCCCTCACGCTGTACCAGGAAGCGCTTCCCTCGTGCTGTACCGGGAGTCACTTCCCTTGCGCTGTACCGGGACACGATGCCCTCACGCTGTACCGGGACTCACTTCCCTCGTGCTGTACCGGGACACACTTCCCTCACGCTGTACCAGGACACGCTGCCCTCACGCTGTACCAAGAAGCGCTTCCCTCGTGCTGTACCGGGACACACTTGCCTCATGCTGTGCTAGGACACACTTCCCTCGCGCTGTACCGGGACTCGCTTCCATCGCGCTGTACCGGGACACGCTTCCCTCACGCTGTACCAGGAAACGCTACCCTCACGCTGTACCAGGAAGCGCTTCCCTCGTGCTGTACCGGGACACACTTCCCTCACGCTGTATCGGGACACGCTTCCCTCGCGCTGTACAGGGACACGCCTCCCTCACTCTGTACCGGGACCGCTTCCCTCGTGCTGTACTGGGTCTCACTTCCCTCACATTGTAGCGGGACACACTTCCCTCACGCTGTGCCGGGACTCACTTCCCTCACGCTGTACTGAGAAACGCTTCCCTCGTGCTGTACTGGGACGTACTTCTCTCATGCCAAACAGGGACACGCTTCCCTCGTGTTGTAACAGCACACAGTTCCCACATGCTGTACCAGGACTCACTTACCTCGCGCTGTACTGGGACACGCGTCCCTCGCGCTATACCGGGACACGCTTCCCCCTCGCTGTACCGGGACACGCTGCCCTCGTGCTGTACCGAGAAATGCTTCCCTCACACTGTACCGGGACACGCTGCCCTCACGCTGTGCTGAGAAATGCTTCTCTCGTGCTGTACTGGGACGTGCTTCTCTCATACTATACAGGGACATGCTTCCCTCGCGCTGTACTGGGACACGTTTCCCTCGTGCTGTACCGAGACACGTTTCCCTCGTGCTATACCAAGACATGCATCCCTCGCGCTATATCAGGATGCGTTCCCTTGCGCTGTATCTGGACACGCTTCCCTCGCACTGTACCATGACATGCTTCCCTCGTGTTATACTGAGACATGCCTCCCTCACTCTGTACCGGGACCGCTTCCCTTGTGCTGTACTGGGTCTTACTTCCCTCACACTGTGCCGGGACGCGCTTTCCTCACGCTGTACCGGGGCACACTTCCCTCATGCTGTACTAGGACTCACTTCCCTCGCGCTGTACCGGGACTCACTTCCCTCGCGCTGTACCGGGAAACGCTTCCCTCACACTGTACTGAGAAACTCTTCCCTCGTGCTGTACTGGGACGTGCTTCTCTCATGCTATACAGGGACACACTTCCCTCACGCTGTATAGGACACGCTTCCCTCGTGTTGTAACAGGACTCACTTACCTCGCGCTGTACCGGGACGCGCTTCCCTCGCACTATACCAGGACACGCTTCCCTTGCGCTGTACCGGGACATGCTGCGACTCGTGCTGTACCGAGAAATGCTTCCATCACACTGTACCGGATGCACTTCCCTTGCGCTATATAGGGACACGCTTCCCTCGCACTGTACCGGACACGCTTCCCTCGAGCTGTACTGGGACTCGCTTCCCACGCGCTGTACTGAGAAACACTTCCCTCGGCCTGTACCGAGACACACTTCTCTCGCGCTGTACCGGGACGCGCTTCCCTCGTGCTGTACCGGGACACGCTTCCCTCGCGCTGTACCAGGACATGTCTCCCTCGCGCTGTACCGAGACACGTTTCCTTCGTGCTATACCGAGACATGCACCCCTCGTGCTGTACCAGGATGCGTTCCCTTGCGCGTACCGGGACACGCTTCCCTCGCCCTGTACCACGACATGCTTCCCTCGTGCTATACCGAGACATACCTCCCTCACTCTGTACCGAGACCGCTGCCCTCGTGCTGTACTGGGTCTCACTTCCCTCACACTGTACCGGGTCGCGCTTTCTTCGCACTGTACTGGGACACACTTCCCTCACACTGTACCAGGACTCACTTCCCTCGCGCTGTACCGGGACTCGCTTCCCTCGCGCTGTACCGGGACTCACTACCCTCACGCTATACCGGGATGTGCTTCCCTCGCGCTGTACCGGGACGTGCTTCCCTCACACTGTACTGAGTAACTCTTCCCTCGTGCTATACTGGGACGTGCTTCCCTTGTGCTATACAGGGACACGCTTCCCTCACGCTGTACAGGACACGCTTCCCTCGCGTTGTACTGGGACACATTTCCCTCACGCTGTACCAGGACTCACTTACCTCGCGCTGTATGGGGACACACCTCCTTCACGCTGTACCATGACATTCTTCCCTCGTGCTATACCGAGACATGCCTCCCTCACTCTGTACCAGGATACGCTTCCCTCGTGCTGTACCGAGACACGCTTACCTCGTGCTGTACCGGGACACACCTCCCTCGCGCTGTACCAGGACATTCCCTCATGCTGTTCCGGGACACGCTGCCCTCGCGTGTAGCGAGAAATGCTTCCCACATGCTGTACCGGGACTCACTTCCCTCAAGCTGTACCGGGACTCACTTCCCTCACGCTGTACCGGGACTCACTACCCACGCGCTGTAGCAAGACATGCTTCCCTCGTGCTGTACCGGGACACGCTTCCCTCGTGCTGTACTGGGACTCACATCCCTCACGCTGTACTGGGACACGCTTCCCTCGCGCTGTACATGACATGCTTCCCTCACGCTATACCGGGATGCGGTTCCCTCGTGCTGTACCGGAACTCGCTTCCCTCGCGCTGTACCAGGACGCGCTTCCCTCGCGCTGTACCGGGAAACGCTTCCCTCATGCTGTACTGAGAAACGCTTCCCTCGTGTTGTAACAGGACACGCTGCCCTCACGCTGTACCAGGACTCACTTCCCTCGCGCTGTACTGGGACACGCTTCCCTTGCGCTGTACCGGGACATGCTGCCCTCGTGCTGTACCGAGAAATGCTTCCCTCACACTGTATCGGATGCGCTTCCCTCGCGCTATACAGGGAAATGCTTCCCTCGCACTGTACCGGACATGCTTCCCTCGAGCTGTACCAGGACTCACTTCCCTCGCGCTGTACTGGGACACGCTTCCCTTGCGCTGTACCGGGACACGCTGCCCTCGTGCTGTACCGAGAAATGCTTCCCTCACACTGTATCGGATGCGCTTCCCTCGCGCTATACAGGGACATGCTTCCCTCGCACTGTACCGGGACACGCTGCCCTCGTGCTGTACCGAGAAATGCTTCCCTCACACTGTATCGGATGCGCTTCCCTCGCGCTATACAGGGACATGCTTCCCTCGCACTGTACCGGACATGCTTCCCTCGAGCTGTACTGGGACTCGCTTCCCACGCGCAGTACCGAGAAACGCATCCCTCGCCCTGTACTGAGACTCACTTCTCTCGCGCGGTACCGGGACACGCTTCCCTCGTGCTGCATTGGGTCTCACTTCCCTCACGCTGTACCGGGACACGCTGCCCTCACGCTGTGCTGAGAAATGCTTCTCTCGTGCTGTACTGGGACGTGCTTCTCTCATACTATACAGGGACATGCTTCCCTCGCGCTGTACCGGGACACGTTTCCCTCGCGCTGTACCGAGACACGTTTCCCTCGTGCTGTACCGAGACACGTTTCCCTCGTGCTATACCGAGACATGCATCCCTCGCGCTATATCAGGATGCGTTCCCTTGCGCTGTATCTGGACACGCTTCCCTCGCACTGTACCATGACATGCTTCCCTCGTGTTATACTGAGACATGCCTCCCTCACTCTGTACCGGGACCACTTCCCTTGTGCTGTACTGGGTCTTACTTCCCTCACACTGTGCCGGGACGCGCTTTCCTTGCGCTGTACCGGGACACACTTCCCTCACGCTGTACTAGGACTCACTTCCCTCGCGCTGTACCGGGACTCACTTCCCTCGCGCTGTACCGGGAAACGCTTCCCTCACACTGTACTGAGAAACTCTTCCCTCGTGCTGTACTGGGACGTGCTTCTCTCATGCTATACAGGGACACGCTTCCCTCACGCTGTATAGGACACGCTTCCCTCGTGTTGTAACAGGACTCACTTACCTCGCGCTGTACCGGGACGCGCTTCCCTCGCGCTATACCAGGACACGCTTCCCTTGCGCTGTACCGGGACATGCTGCCCTCGTGCTGTACCGAGAAATGCTTCCATCACACTGTACCGGATGCACTTCCCTTGCGCTATATAGGGACACGCTTCCCTCGCACTGTACCGGACACGCTTCCCTCGAGCTGTACTGGGACTCGCTTCCCACGCGCTGTACTGAGAAACGCTTCCCTCGGCCTGTACCGAGACACACTTCTCTCGCGCTGTACCGGGACGCGCTTCCCTCGTGCTGTACCGAGACACGTTTCCCTCGTGCTATACCGAGACATGCACCCCTCGCGCTGTACCAGGATGCGTTCCCTTGCGCTGTACCGGGACATGCTTCCCTCGCGCTGTACCACGACATGCTTCCCTCGAGCTGTACTGGGACTCGCTTCCCATGCGCTGTACCGAGAAACGCTTCCCTCGGCCTGTACCGAGACACGCTTCTCTCGCGCTGTACCGGGACGCGCTTCCCTCGTGCTGTACCGGGACACGCTTCCCTCGCGCTGTACCGGGACACGTTTCCCTCGCGCTGTACCGAGACATGCACCCCTCGCGCTGTACCAGGATGCGTTCCCTTGCGCTGTACCGGGACACGCTTCCCTCGCGCTGTACCACGACATGCTTCTCTCGTGCTATACCGAGACATGCCTCCCTCACTCTGTACCAGGACCGCTTCCCTCGTGCTGTAGTGGGTCTCACTTCCCTCACACTGTACCGGGACGCGCTTTCTTCACGCTGTACCGGGACACACTTACCTCACGTTGTACCAAGACTCGCTTCCCTCGCGCTGTACCGGGACTCGCTTCCCTCGCGCTGTACCGGGACACACTTCCCTCACGCTGTACTGGGACTCACTTCCTTCGCGCTGTACCGGGACACACTTCCCTCGCGCTGTACTGGGACACGCTGCCCTCACGCTGTACTGAGAAACGCTTCCCTTGTGCTGTACTGGGACGTGCTTCTCTCATGCTATACAGGGACACGCTTCCCTCACGCTGTATAGGACACGCTTCCCTCGTGTTGTAACAGGACATACTTCCCACCTGCTGTACCAGGACTCACTTACCTCGCGCTGTACCGGGACGCGCTTCCCTCGCGCTATACCGGGACACGCTTCCCTTGCACTTTTCCGGGACACGCTGCCCTCGTGCTGTACCAAGAAATCCTTCCATCACACTGTACCGGATGCGCTTCCCTTGCGCTAATTAGGGACACGCTTCCCTCGCACTGTACCGGACACGCTTCCCTTGAGCTGTACTGGGACTCGCTTCCCACGCGCAGTACCGAGAAACGCTTCCCTCGGCCTGTACCGAGACACACTTCTCTCGCGCTGTACCGGGACGCGCTTCCCTCGTGCTGTACCGGGACGCGCTTCCCTCGTGCTGTACCGAGACACGTTTCCCTCGTGCTGTACCAGGATGCGTTCCCTTGCGCTGTACCGGGACATACTTCCCTCGCGCTGTACCACGACAAGCTTCCCTCGTGCTGTACGGAGACATGCCTCCCTCACTCTGTACCGGGACCGCTTCCCTTGTGCTGTACCGGGACACACTTCTCTCACACTGTACCGGGACACGCTGCCCTCACACTGTACTGAGAAACACTTCCCTCGTGCTATACTGGGACGTGCTTCTGTCATGCTATACAGGGACACGCTTCTCTCACGCTGTATAGGACACGCTTCCCTCGTGTTGTAACAGGACACACTTCCCACATGCTGTATCAGGACTCACTTACTTCGCGCTGTACCGGGACGCGCTTCCCTCACGCTATACCGGGACATGCTTCCCTTGCGCTGTACCGGGACACGCTGCCCTCGTGCTGTACCAAGAAATGCTTCCATCACACTGTACCGGAAGCGCTTCCCTTGCACTATATAGTGACACGCTTCCCTCAAGCTGTACTGGATTCGCTTCCCTCAAGCTGTACTGGGACTCGCTTCCCACGCGCTGTACTGAGAAACGCTTCCCTCGCCCTGTACCGGGACACGCTTCTCTCGCGCTGTACCGGGACGCGCTTCCCTCGTGCTGTACCGGGACACGCTTCCCTCGCACTGTACCGGGACACGCTTCCCTCACGCTGTACCACGACTTGCTTCCCTCGTGCTATACTGAGACATGCCTTCCTCACTCTGTACCGGGACACGCTTCCCTCGCACTGTACCGGGACACGCTTCCCTCGCGCTGTACCACAACATGCTTCCCTCGTGCTATACCGAGACATGCCTTCCTCACTCTGTACCGGGACCGCTTCCCTCGTGCTGTACTGGGTCTCACTTTCCTCACACTGTACCGGGACGCGCTTTTTTCGCGCTGTACTGGGACGCGCTTTCTTCGCGCTGTACCGGGACTCACTTCCCTCGCGCTGTACCGGGACTCGCTACCCTCGCGCTATACCGGGACGCGCTTCCCTCACGCTGTACCAGGAAGCGCTTCCCTCACGCTGTACCGGGAAACGCTTCCCTCACACTGTACTGAGAAACTCTTCCCTTGTGCTATACTGGGACGTGCTTCCCTCGTGCTATACAGGGACACGCTTCCCTCACGCTGTACAGGACACGCTTCCCTCACGTTGTACTGGGATACACTTCCCTCATGCTGTACCAGGACTCCATTCCCTCGTGCTGTACCGGGACACTCTTCCCTCGCACTCTACCGGGACACGCCTCCCTCACGCTGTACCGGGACACGCCTCCCTCGCTATGTACCAGGACATGCTTCCCTTGCGCTGTACATGACATGCTGCCCTCATGCTGTACCGGGATGCGCTGTACCAGCACACACTTCCCTCACGCTGTACTGGGACTCACTTCCATTGCACTGTACCGGGACATGCTTCCCTCGCGCTGTAGGCTGTTACTAAACAAAACAACTTGATCATGCTTGGAGGCACTGCCAAGAGTAGGGCTAAAGTGAAGTGCTACTAGTGGAAGTATAACTTTCCAATAAGATACTTAAGCAGCTCATCACAGTTGAGGCTTCGTTTGGTCAAGATGACAATACTTTCAGACCCCGGTTTGATAGTCACTTGATAGCTTGATAACAAGATGGTTTTCAGCTCTTACGGGTTCCCTAGTTAGCTTCCCCAATACGCCTAAGGCAGTCTACCACATCGTGATGTTCCAGGAGAAAGGCCTGAGCTTCCTCAGCATGGCCAGACCTGGCTGACCAGACCACGTGTGCAGACATCTTTCGACAGCCCAAGCTGACCTGGGGAGGATGCTTGAATGACCATGGTGGCTCAGTGGTTAGCACTGCTGCCTCACAGTGCCAGTGATCCGGGTTCAATTCCAGCCGTAGGCAACTGTCTATGTGGAGTTTGCACATTTTCCTCGAGACTGCGTGGGTTTCCTCTGGGTGCTCTGGTTTCTCTCCACAGTCCAAAATGTGCAGGTTAGGTGAATTGGCCATGCTAAATTGCCTGTAATGTTAGGTGCATTAGTCAGGGGGATTGGGTCTGGAGGAGTTGCTCTTCGGAGGGTCAGTATGGACTGGTTGGGCTGAAGGGCCTGTTTCCACACTGTAAGAATCTAAACTCTGAAGCGTTTTATTTCAGAGTGCATTACTTGGCATGCAAGCATCCTCTGCAGGTCAGCTTGGGCTGTGAACAAGAGAACCATATTATCAATGTTAAAAATCACACAACACCAGGTTATAATCCAACAGGTTTAATTGGAAGCACTAACTTTTGGAGCGCCGCTCCTTCATCTTGGACTATAACCTGGTGTTGCGTGATTTTTATACCCCAGTCCAACACCGGCATCTCCAAATCATGTTATCAATATAAGTAGAAAATGTTTTCTGTACATGGCATGCTGGCTCATTGGTTAGCACTGCTGCCTCACGCCATTGGGGTCCTGGGGTCATTTCCAGCCTTGGCTGACTGTCTGTGTGGAGCTTGTACATTCTACTGGTGTGGGTATGCTCTGATTTCCTCCCAAAGTCGAAAGATGTGCAGACTGGGTGGATTAACCATGGGAAATGCAGGGTAATGGTGTGGCTCTGCGTGAGATGCTGTTCAGTGGGTCAGCTTGGACATGATAGGCTGAATTACCCCATATTATAGGGTCTCTATGATCTCCCAGGATAATGAGAGCAGACATCTCTATGTTCACCAAATTTTTCTCACATCCCAAAATGTCCTGTGGAATTTCATGCCCAGCCCCACCAAACCTGATGATTTACCTCTGGAGAACTGGTCAAGATCGCAGGTCAGCTTCTTGATCCCAATCGCAACGTGTGGATGTTTGAACCTTCTGGGCTGACCTGCTGCAAGCCCTCCAAAAAAATGCAGTGAGCAGCTCTGCTGGACAGCTTAAGAGAGAACCGGTTTGGATATTAGGTCAGCCGTGAGGTCCCATGCTCTCTGGATCTGGGATAAGAAGTCCATCTTGGTCCAGCAGCACTGATGCTGCTGGCACAGCCCAGGACTTTCTTCCAATAAGTAGATGAAGGTGGAACAGGAGAAACTGGACCTGTGGCCTCATGTACACAGCTTGGGACAAAATACCTTTTCTCTCTCCATTCACCTTCACAAGGGTGGGTCTTTGGCAGCCTGATCAAGTCATGATGCCAGCTACAATTCCATCCAGTATTTGCAGCTGCTGAGCAAATCTCTGAGGTACATGAATGGCAGCAGCTAGATAAGCCAGAAATGAATGTGTGAGCTGCTAATCCATATGCACTGACCAGTGTGAGTAGCGACCAGCTGGAACATTAGACTCCCCAACAAGGACTTCCTTCTTCAACCTCTCGATTCTGGATTTCCACCACGCTGTCAACCCTTTCACCTACTACTGACAGAAGACAAAAATGCAAGTCTTTCCCACATCCTGCCATAGCCTCAAGGAGTGGAAGGCTTCCTGTTTCCTCCTTCAGATGGACCAGAAGCGACAGAACAATTCCTGGACCTGTTCATCCTCCAGCAGTGAATCGGTAAAATGCCAAACATGGACTCTATCCAAGTGCAAGCCAGACTGCAGTCTGAGCTCAGCACCTGCCAGAACACAGGAAATATTCCACACAGAAATGTAGAAGCAATTCTGGATGCCTCAAGTCCAAGCCTTACGAAGGTGAAGGAGATGGGGGTCAGAAAACAGATGTCACTAGATGTCCACTAAGTTGTCAGTCTTCGTCAAGTCCCTCCAACTTCTGCACAAAGGCAAGGTGGAGCCCTCACCACAAAAGTGCAGTTTGTAATCACACTCCCTCCAAACTCCCACCAACCCCATCCCCCACCCCCACCCCAAGGGAAATACACGTGCCAACATCGGTAGACACTTCATCCATGAAGCCCGTTTGCTGTAGCCTGGTTTGTACATATTCACTCGGTGAAGTGCCACCGGAGCAAAGTGGATGATGAGAGAGAGCAAACAGCCTGCCACTGAATCCTTGACCTCCAAGATCCCTGGGTGAGAATGTGTAGCCAACAAGAGAGTAAAGCTGCCAGAATTCGAGCACGGTGACTCATGTGTACACCTCTTTGCCACAGCTGGAGCCATATAGCTTCGTCTCTGGGAATGGTGTGGGGTTTTTACAGGATGCACACTGTGTACTTTTCTAAGAAGGCAGAAGTTCCTAAACCTGAGTGGTGCTTCTCTGCTGTCATTGATGTTCAGGCTGGCTTCGAACAATTTTGTGCCAGAATATTAGTGCTAGCAGTACCAAACACCCATCAATGTGCAGGGGGAGGGGAGCCACGTGTCATCTCCTACTCAGTCAGGGGCCCAGTGAGAAACCATTCTAGGGGGTGAGAAAGAATGAGTTGTTGCAGTATTAGGGGACACTACAGTCAGAGGATTGATACCGTTTCCTGCAGCAAAAAGTGTAATTTCAGAGGAGGTGTTGCCTATCCAGTACCAGGGTTCGGATCTTGGCTTTGGGTTGGAGAGGGTGTTGGGAGTAGGACGGGGGAGGGTCCAGTCATCATAGTCTATATAAGCTCCAGTGACATAAGAAAAGCAAAGAAGGAGCTTCCGCACAGTAGTTTGAAGAGCTAGGTGTCTAAATAAGACACAAAACCTCAAAGGTTGTAATCTGTTGATTATCTAAATCACTTACAAATTGACATGAAGTAAATCAGATTAGAGAGATGATTGCATGGTTCGAAGGCATTGGTGTGGGAGCAGTGGGCTTCAGTTCCTGTGGCACTGGCACAAAAACTGGGCAGAGTGCAATTTGTACCAATGGGACAGGCTGTACCTGCACCATGCTGGCGCCAACGTTCTTGTCAACCTTCGGAACTGCGGCTGTAGTGAGGATTTTAATCTAAATAGTGGGGGCAAGGCATCAAATTTTGGAAGATGTGGGAAATCGAAGACAAAAAGAAAGGTATTCATTTGAGGAATGATAAGCTGAATCGTGGCAGGAAATGGCAGAGAGTACAAATCGAAGAGTAAATCATTGGATAAGTCTAGACTTTAAAAAGAAGAATTCAAGGATATAACTAAAGATTCTATACGTTCATTTTCTCAAAGAGCTGAAGAGAGATTGCCAAAAAGGAACAGGACCGAGGGGAGGAAAAAACAGAGGAAGGTGAAGCTGATACTGATATTTCCAGGTTGGAATTACACAGGATTCCAAGGCCCATTACTCTACACAATGTGGAAGCAAATGTAACAGATCATCTCTCCAGGTTAGAAAGTCCACAACGTTGTCTCCACTCTCTGGAACATTTCCTACTGTCTTCCCCAGTCCCATCACCCCTGGAGTTAAGGCAGCACAGTGGCTCAGTGACTAGCACTGCTGCCTCACAGCACTGAAGACCTGGGTTTGATTTCAAGCTTGGGTGACTGTGTGTAGTTTATAGCTTCTCCCTGTGTCTGCATGACTCTCCTCTAGATGCTCTGTTTTCCTTGTACTCATTAGGTAGTTTAGATTAGAGTGGTGCTGGAAAGGCACAGCAGGTCAGGCAGCATCTGAGGAGCAGGAAAATTGACGTTTCGGGCAAAAGCCCTTCATCAGGAAGTCAATTTTCCTGCTCCTTGGATGTTGCCCAACCTGCTGTGCTTTTCCAGCACCACTCTAATCTAGACTCTGATCTCCAGCATCTGCAGTCCTCACTTTTGCCTCATTAGGTAGTTTGGCCATTCTAAATTTCCTTGTACTATGTAGGGAGAGACAGACTAAGTGGTTTAGCCATGGAAAATGTGAGATTACAGAGATAGGGGTTGGATATTCTTCAGAGGGTTGGTGTGAACTTCATGGGACAAGTCACACAGGGATTCTATGATTCTAGAGCTCTGGCCTGTACTGGGTGCAGTTCACTGGAGCAAGAATGTCTCGGACCTCACTCAAGGTCTCTCACATTGAGAGTGTCAGAGCACCACCCTTGATACAGGGATGTTTAAACTTTCCACTGGATAGTGCTGATATTGGGAGATTGTATTATCTGTTCCTTCTACACTCGAGTATATTTAAGTGTAGCCACTCTTCAGTATTTACTGATCCACAAATTATGACATTTGGATAAGTACATGAATAGGAAAGGCTTGGAGGATATGGGCCAGGAGCAGGCAGGTGGGACTAGTTCAGTTTGGGATTATGTTCAGCATGGACTGGTTAGTCCGAAGAATCTTTTTCCATGTTGTATGAATCTAAGACTCTATGACTTTATTTGAATGCCTGTAACATTGAATATGAGGAAGATGATCTGAGAGCACAAACAGAAATAAATAGGTACGATCTGGTAGACATTACAGAGACATGGCTGCAAGATGATACGGATTGATACCTGAATATTGAAGGGTAAGTGACATTAGAGAAGGAGAAGGAATTAGGTGGAGGACTGGGCACATGCAATGGCTGAGGTCCTGAAAATCCCCAGCCATTGCCTTCAAACATACCTCAAACCTCCTATCAGGGTTGAAGTAGCTCTCCTTTCTGTTTCTTTGTCAGTAATTTAAATGGTAATCAGGCCAGAGGAGTGGCAGGAACCATAGAAGCAGCCTTTCTATACAGGTTCATCCTGCGAATGGAGAAGATGGTGTTGCCTTTAGTGAATGAGCTACCTCCTATCCTTTACATCAGCTGATCCTGGCAACGTGAAGTGGGGCTGGGGCGTTCGAATGAACTGAACTGATTAGGATTTTATGCAAATGTAGATCTCTCTCACTCTCTCTCTCTCTCATACACACACACACAACACCCGCACATACATACACACAGAGACATGCATGCACACACACTGAGGCATGCCTGTACTGACACACACAGACACATGTACTCTCAAACACAGAGACACACACACAGACACACACATATACACGCACCCATATAGAGACACAAATACACACACAGACACACACACATAAACGCATAGAGACACATGCACATACACAGAGACATATGCAGAGAGATACATATATGCACTCAGAAACACACACACACACGTAGAGACACACACTTGCACGCATGCACATACAAAGATGCCACAAAAATAGGAATAATAAAATCGGCAAGGCAACCAACACCCAATAATCAATGTCGATTTCTCTCTTTTGGACACAGCAACAGTAAATTCAATTACAATTCTCTGGATGTCCTTCAGTTCTCACCTCTTTCCCCCAGTTATAACATCAACAATAGGAGTCTTTGTAGAAAGCAGCATTACTCAATAATCTTTTTTAAAGCAGCTCTTCTTCTTGCTCAGTTGAAGACGTTTCATCATGTGATTTTTGGCACAAAAGGTTAAAAGGTCAAAGAGAACTATGATTGCTTACAACAAGACAAGAGAATGTAGAGAAGCAGAGAAACAAAGCTCTTAAGAGATAGGTTGTATGATTGGATTGTTGGACAAACAGACTTGGAAAACCCTAGGATTTGTGCTGTTTGTTGCTCAGTAAGCTCCTGCAGACTGAGTTTGGAGTGTGTCTTCAGGGAGCTGAGCTGTGAGTTGTTGAAGGAGTTGGCAGCAGACAGCTAGAAAGCAAAACCAAAGAAAAGCCCTGTCTCATTTGAAAACCTGATCTAGTTTCAAATACTGTATTGGTACTCCTAATTGTTTTGCATTGGAACTGAATTCTAGTCTGAAAATCTTCTATCAATTGTGACTGTCTGCAATTTGATCTCAACAGGGAATTCAATTCATTCTATTTCCTAAATCCATATTCTTGACATCTATGTTGAATTACGTTATTATATCTTGCGTGTGCATGTGTATGTATGTGTGTTTGAAGTTAAGGGGATACAGGTTAACTTCAGATAGTAAATTAGTTGAACACACATTTTTCCAATTGTCTGAAGAATAAATTCATTTATAATCACGTTATTTTGAAATTTATTGTAAGACATTTACACTCTTGAAACAGCTCATGGAGCGGAGGAGTTTGATTGCCAGCATGCTCCTCCATTCAGAGTCATAACGTCAGTGTTCAGTAAAATAAATCACCACAGTTCCATCCTCTCATGAGAGAGAGAAAGAAAAATGATGGTGACTGTGTCATAGGAGAGGTTGAGAAGGATGGAACTACGTGGCAACCTCATACAATGCAGGAATTGAACCCACGCTGTTAGTACCACTTTACATTGCAAACCAGTCAATTGAGCTAACTGACCTATTCAGTATACTCATTGTAGATGTTCTTTTTTTACATTGATGCTTCCATGATTTCTAAAGGGTGCATGACTAAGGGGTTCAAAAAGTCTTTTCTCAGCAATATCCTAGTTTGAAATTTGAATTCGTCATTTTCAAAATTAATGTTGGAAGATTCAATGTACAATGATCTCTGATATCACAGTGGATTTTTTACAATGATATTACTAATTAACTCTGGCTTTTTGCAAAATACAAGATCTAAAATACCTTTAAGACAACATCGTTTCATAACATAATGCTATAGGGAATTGTCAGAAACATTCTGGATTGTTATATTCTAAATTAATTTCCACATGGATTTGACCAAATAAGGCAAAGGTAAAATTACCCACAATAAATGAATTGCGTTTGTTTCAAGCTCCAATCATTTCATGTTTAGTGTTAAAGTTGCATGACTACTGTTATTAGGGGGCCTCTAAACAACTTCCAACAGAATTTTCTGACCTTACTATTCCTAGTTTCCTCACATACTGATCCTCTAACTAATTTCCATCTGTTATGACTTGAGTGTTGTGAAGGCATCATATTTAATTTTTTGATTGTGGAAAAATGAATTTGCTTCAAATCTATGGAGATATAAGGTGTCAATGAAAAGACATTGAAACTATTTGGAGATCATTTCCTTTTTCAGTTGAATGAAGAAGCCGAATGAGGAAAAGCTCCCCAGCTCACCTCCCTCCTGTTTCTGAAACATCCTGTTATGAGTCCAGTGCATAACCTGATTGTCCTCTTCAAGAACAACTGGAAGATTTCTCAATACTGTTTTCCAAGCCAGCTACGTCTGCCAAGACCCTAGAAACCACCACACTTATTTAGTGACTTATTTGCATTTGCCAGATTGCTGGATTGATAGCCTCATCTGAATATGACATACTATCCATTCAGTTTTCCTTCAAAATGTAACAATTATTCGCCAATTGTTTTTCCCAAAGTGAATCTTTGCCTTGAGAAATTGGCTTTCTTCTCATGTGTTTTGGGTTAAATGGGTAAATATTTATCTTTTCACATTGCAAATTGTGTTTGTGTTAACAGTTATGCATTTTTGTTGAATAAATTTTGTTTTATAATGAATCTTTTTTTAAAGTAATCTGGCTGATTAATCATTTTATTATAAATCTAATAAAGAGAAAGCAGATGATTGGCCATACCAGGAACTGGGTGAACAGTTACATTTATTGTGATTTGTGGACATAAACCTTTTTTTTAATCAGACTGGAGAGAGAGGGATGGTGCTCTTCTCCCATTTCCCTCCAAAAAAGATATAATTTATTATTTGTGCTCACCCTTTATCCTATCCAGCTCTGCTTGTGTTTTCAAAATGTTGGGCACTCTATTATTTATTCCCCAACATTTGTCAGCTTGAAATCATGCCTCTGTAATTGTAACTGAATTGAAACTATTTATCTCTATTTCTGCCATCTATCTTTATTGCAGAATGGCCACATGTTCAGATAAAATGACAATTTTACTTTTTAAATTATTAATCTTACTGTCTGATGTACCACTACCATTGCATTCTCTGCCTTGCTCAGCTTGACTTTCTCCACACTGAGATTATTTTCTATTGCATCAACTTTTATTTTTTGGATTTCTAAAACTTCCTTGATCTGAACTCTGACCTTGCTCTTTTAGTGTCAAACCATTTTTTTCAGACTCTGACTACATTTCCTCATATGTTCTCATACCTTTATGCAAATGGCCCTTTAACTTTCAAAATCTCTCACTTTATCCTTCCCACCACAATTTGCCAGGCTACTGATCTTATGCAATTCAGGTGAAGTTTGGTTTATCTCCTTCTTTCCCCAGTAATGGTGCCATGAATCGAAACCTGAAACTTTCATTGCTCAAGGAGATTATGGCCTCAGTAGCAAAGTCTGCCCCTCGCAGTCCTGACATCACTGTTAAAGACATTGCTCCCTCAATCGCCTGGCCCCTATGGAGAGAAAGGTCATTATTTCTTTGTGAAGTGCGTCAAAATATAATGGCCTTTTTGACCTACTTGAAGCCTCAGGAGAGGCCGCCTCTCTCATTGGCACTGCCGAAGGTGCAGAGCAGTTGACTTTCTGATTGGATCTACAGCATGACATACCAGACCATCATTCTTAATTGAAATCTTTGAGGGTTTAGAACTCAAATATAATCAAGCAGAATTGGGACATAGCTCCTTTTGAGAAATCTCTGGCATTTAACAGTTTGTCTCTTCACAGATGCTGTCCAACCTGCTGAGTATTTCGGTTTTGTTTTTTTGTTTTCTACACCTGCAATATTTTGCTATTGTCTCAAATATTGTGCAGAAGAAGCATTTTGTAATTATGTACAGTGTATAGAGAATATGCACAAGTCAAACAGTAAATTTACTTGTTACGACAGGGTGCTACAAAGACACTTAGGTTTTTATCTTTTTTTTTCACTTATTTGACCACCCTGCTACCTGATTAAAAAAAGGTTTATGTCCACATTGGGAATAATAAAGAATCTGTGGTCTCTTGAGACATGTTGGTACAATTGACTATGCCAAAGGTATGATATAAATACAAAAAATAGTTACAGAAGGATGCTTGTGGGCTATTGTGGTGCAGTGGTAGTGTTCCCTACCTCTAGATCAGGAGACATGGCTTCAAATCCCACCTACTTCCGAGGTACTAACATTGCCCAGCATTATAGACAATATCTATGATGGCAGTTCAAATGGTTAAAATTAATGATTTACCTTAACTCTTCATTACTGTTAGTGCTTTATGAAATCTACTTCAGACATTGATACAATTAAATCCCAATTTGTATTGTAAATTAATCTTTGACATTAAATGTAGCTATTTCAGTAGAAAATCAGCAATTAAAACCGCAATTAATAGACAAAGCGAACTATTTCAACCTAATTTATGACTTCGCATTTGTTTATTTTTAGAACTAATCACATGGGATCATTATTGACCCATTTTCTTTGCATTAATGGTCCTTTAGACTGGTGAAAGATCTTGACAAAATATTCCAAATTGCTTAAATTCCTTCCATTCAATCACACGCTCTTGTATTACCTGCCAATTGTCAGGTTATCTTTCTCGCCCGTCTGTGTAATTTGATCAAAAGTACATTGGTGGTGCCTTGTTTTGAAACAGAACCCCTAGTAAAAAAAAGGTGGGACTCCTGCAGTGATCTCTGTGGCGTTTGTTATGATTTGCAACTAGAAAATTACCCATTTCTGCCCACTCTGTTTCCTGTTAGCTAGCCAAGCTTCTATGTGTGTCGATATATTAACTCATACACCATCAGCATTTATTTTCAGCAATAATTTTTCATGTGGCACCTTGATTCATGCCTTCTGGAAATCTATATATAATACATCTATCAAGGCTCCTTTACCTACAGTATGAGTTCCTTCTTTAAAGAATCTCAGTAAACCATTGAAACATGACTTCACTTTTACATCGAGGAGAAAGTGAGGACTGCAGATGCTGGAGATCAGAGCTGAAAATGTGTTGCTGGAAAAGTGCAGCAGGTCAGGCAGCATCCAAGGAACAGGAGAATCGGCGTTTCTTCATTCCCGAAGAAGGGCTTATGCCCGAAACGTCGATTCTCCTGTTCCTTGGATGCTGCCTGACCTGCTGCGCTTTTCCAGCAACACATTTCCCTTTTACATCACCATTTTGACACTGCCAATTTTTCAAATTGCCCCGCAAAATTGTTTTTATTAGCAGCTTCTAATCATTATTCCTATGATTAACATTAAACTAAGTAGCCTGTACCTCCCTGTTTCCTAATCTTTTCGAAAGGCTGCATTTGCTGACACCAGTGCTTGTATGTTATGTACCGTGTTAAGTCATACATGTTCATTCAAATGGTTTCATGGAAATGTGGATGAAGACCCCACGGGAGGGGGAGAGGTATGGTGAAGTGGGGTTATGCAGAGACAGTTTAGAACGGGACCAAGATGGGAGAGAGGGTGAAGTGGGTGGGGATTTGGGCCGATCATATGTAGACAGGGGGAACCAGGGATGTGACTGGAGAGGGAATGGAGACTGGGGACAGGGATGGGGGGAGGGAGGTGAGATTTGGGGGCAGTATGAGTGAGGGTCAGTGGAACAGAGGTGGGGGTTGGAGAGGAAACCAAAGAAGGTAGTGCAGGAAAAAGGTGAGAGAGGAGTAGAGAGCATCAGGGCTTCTGAACCTTCTTTGCCTAGACACCTCTACCCAGCGCCTAGGTCCTCCTCCTTCTTCATTACTGCGGATTTCTCCTGCTCCTCCTCCAACATCCTCATTCCTGCAGCTAAAGCCAATTTCTAAAGCACACACTCTTCCCTGCTCATGCACAGTGTTGCACTTCCGCATGATGTCCTGAATTAGAGCACATGCATAATTGTTCATAGTTTCAAGTGTCAGCTAAACACTATCTTTTGAATAAAGGAGTAACATTTGCTATTAACTGATAGCTGAAAATGTGTTGCTGGAAAAGCGCAGCAGGTCAGGCAGCATTCAAGGAACAGGAGAATCAACGTTTCGGGCATAAGCCCTTCTCCTGCTGCGCTTTTCCAGCAACACATTTTCAGCTCTAATCTCCAGCATCTGCAGCCCTCACTTTCTCCTATTAACTGATAGCCCTGTTATAATTGATTGTCATCCTAACTGTACAACTCATCTACAAGTTTAGTGTCATCAGCAAATTTTGCAATTTCTCTCAGCATTCTCCTATATCCATCATATTTACATATGACATACTTACATTTTATTTAAATATATGTATACTTTTGCAGAATATAATTTAGTTGGCCTAGGACTGACATTTTGATTGATTGATTAATTGATTTATTGTTGTCACATGTACCGAGATACAGAGAAAAGTTTTGTTTTGTGTGCTATACAGCTAGATCGTACCATACAAAATGCATTGGAGTAGCAGAACAACACAAATTGAGGTTAAGAGAAGAACGATTATAAAATATGGAAGAATATATCTGCTGCAGACAGCTCACAAAATGTTGCCACACTCCATTAAAGACTTACATTCTCTAATTAAAAGGACTGTTTCTGTCCTTGTGCCTATTTTATCCAAGACGATTCTCCTATTCCATGAGACTAAATTTTTGAAACCAATTACTTATAAAACACTTTCTTAAAATCCTCCAATGCATTCTTTTCAATGATCTTTTCAGTTACTTTATCAAATTGTTCAGTTAATCAGGTGTGGTCTGTTTTTACAATTCTTTGCCGACTCACCTAAATTAACTCAAATCTTTCCAAAACTCTCTATTGTTTCCCTGAGAATTGTTTTAAAACATTACCCATCATTGATGGGTAATTAACCAACATGTAGTTATTAGGGATGTACTTATTAGTGATCAGAAAAGGGTGTCAGTATTGTCAATTTCCAATTCTCTGGCAGCACAATCTATTCCGGGAAATTTGGAAGATTATTACAATCAATCAGTCTGCTATCACCATCCACACTCCCTTTAACAACCTGGGATTCAAGCCATCCAGTCTGATCTTCTCTAAAGCATTATCAAATTTTACAGTTTGTTTCGCCTGCCAGTTTTCACCTGACGCGTCTTTGCTATCATCAGATATTTCCTAAAGTATGTAGCAATAGTAAGTGCTCCAACTATGACTGGAAAGATGTGCTGATAATCAAGCCTCACTATTCCCCAAGTCATACCATTAGTATAAAAGTGTTAATGCAGTCACTAAAATGGCACTTGTATCTTTTTATACAGCACTCACTTTCTCCAGTTCAATGAATATACAACTCACAATTCACGAATGCACAATGCTCACACTCTCCAGTTTAGAAGACAGTCAGTGCCGGAGCACTATATACCTTTTTTGTTTCCTCTCCACCACCCCTACCCCCCTCCCCCCCCCCCCACACAATACCGATAGGGTCCCCTAGTCTTTAGTTTCCACCCCACCTACTCTTCTTCCAAATAATAATAAGCTGCCATTTCCACAGCCTCCAGTGGATGCCACTACCAGCCACTATTCCTCTCCCCTCCTATGTCATCATTTTGCAGGGGTTGTTCCTTCTAGGACAGCCTGGCTTATTCCTTCTCCACTCTCAATATCTCCCTACAACCACACAGAATCTTCCCATACAATTGCAGGAATTGTAAAATCTACCTGTTTACCTCCTTCCTCCTCACCTACCATGGCTCCAGCCATACCTTCCACGTGAAGCAGTGATTTACTTGCACTTCATTCAATCTAGTCTATTGTGTTCACTGCTCACAATGTGGCCTCGTCTAAACTGGGCAGATAAACTGCAGACTGGGCAAATCTTTTGCAGAAGACCTGCGTTCTGTCCGCAAACATGACCCTGAACTTCCAGTTGCTTGTCACGTCAATACACCATTGTACTCCCCAGTCAATATTTCTGTCTCAGGTTTGTTACAGTGCTCCAGCAAGCACAAGCATCTCATTTTCTGCTTTGGGACCTTGTGGCATTCAGGACTCTATATCAAGTTCAATAATTTTAGAGCCTGAACATTTTCTTCCATGTCTTTTACCCATCCCCACATCTAGACCTTGCCATCACAAAAGCTGCTTTCAGCACAGCTAACCCATTTTCAACTACTTATAGTTCCCACTTGCAATTTATCT
Source organism: Chiloscyllium plagiosum (assembly GCF_037043375.1). Lineage (NCBI taxonomy): Eukaryota > Metazoa > Chordata > Chondrichthyes > Orectolobiformes > Hemiscylliidae > Chiloscyllium > Chiloscyllium plagiosum. The sequence continues at coordinate 70,346,180 of NW_028270148.1, read as the reverse complement.
TTCTCCCTGACTTATCCATCCCTTTGTCTGCCTAACTGTCTTTCTCTCCCTCTGGGCTCTATCTCTATCCATCATTTATTCCTTTACCTCCCACCACCACTCCCTGTCTTCAGCATTTGTACCACCTCCACCTCGCTACTACAAATTCAGAAGGGTCATTGGACCTGAAATGTTAACTCTGTTTTCTTTCTACAGATGCTACCAGATCTGTTGAGTTCTTTCAGAAATTTCTGCTTTTGTTCAGGTTTCTAGCATCTTTGTTATATTGCATTTGAAAGTGGATGAAAAAGAAGGAAAAAAATGCAGCAGCTTTGATGGGCAGCTAAAACAATGATCAAACTTCAGCAATTATTTCGCTGTAATAAGGGAAGAATCTCTAAAGAGAATCAGTTAGCCCCATAGCATCCAGAAACAACCACCACGTGTACAAACAGGAATGTGACTACACCTGAAGGTATTACAGAGCACGAAATATCAGCTGAAGAAAATAGATATTCAAAATCTAATGATCTTGGTCTCTGGGGCGTCATGACTGATGATGATCTTTCATTCTGGATACATGAAAGTTCCTCAGAGTATTCGCATTAAATGGCCCCCATTTGGGAAATCAAAGCAATCATTCAAAAACGGAATTAAATATTGTTCAAAAGATCAATTTCAATTGGCAAAATTTATGATGAAAACTACAATCAGGAGTGTGGCCTATAACTTCCAACAAACAATTCTTTTTATTGTTCTGTTTTGCCTGCAAGCTCTTCACAACATTATTCACATCATTGTTAGTAATGACTTTAGTGACTGGTGAAATCCTGTTGAAGTTCAAAATCACAAGATCTCTGAGGATCATATAAATACTTTGATCAGTTATTTGAGGAGGCAAAGTGGATTAAGCTTTGATTAACCCATGGAGATGGAATGAAGAAGAGCAACAATACTGGAGCCATGTACTTGAATATGTTATGGTGCACATTATTAAAATGTGGACTAGCTTTTGTGGGAGGCAATGCAAAGTTTAGCTCACCACATAATTTTTTTGGCTTGACAGAACTCATTGTCAAGTTTGGTCCATTTCTTGTCAACTATATGAAACATTATGGAAACAGTTGAGAACAATATGCTATAATCTCATTGAGATTATGCCTGAAAAAGTAGGAGGATCTATTTTGGATGGCTTGAGAAAAACAGGATCCTCCAATGTCCTTGCTGAGTCTAGATTTTTCACAAGACAACCAATAAACTGTTATTGTAAGAAATGGGTCATCTGATAATTGTTTTCCCATTGAAAACTTCCCAACTTTCTTTCAGTTAGAAAAGCATAGTGATGAAAATTTGGCCAACATGGTGTTGGGTTATCTAGGCAATGACTGGAAAGTTGGCTTCAGTAAGTGCAGAGAACAGTCTTTTAATAATGCAGCTTGATGAAACTACAAAGCAGGACTACTTGCATGTGAAGCAGCATCAGCAGCAAGTGATAGATAGTGTTAAGTGATCCCACCATTAATGGATCAAATCTAAAGCCTTCAGTCCAGATACATTTAGTCATAAATGTTAGTGCACAGTTAAACAACTCAGTGGAGGAGAAGGCTCCACAAATAAGCCCATCACCGAGCACTGAAGATTACTGCAAAAGACAAGGCGGAAAAATTTGCAATAATCTTCAGTCAGAAGTGGCTAGTGGATGATTCGTCTCAGCATCTGCCTGAAGTCCCTAGCATCACGAATGACAGTCTTCAGTCAATATGATTCATTTCATATGATATCAAGAAAAGATACTGCAAAAGCTATGGGTCCTGTCAATGTTCCAGCAACAATACTGAGAACTTGTCCTCCAGAACTTGCCATGCCCCTAGCCAAGCTGTTCCAGTGCAGCTACAGTACTGATATGTCCATGGCACTACTTAAAACCGCTGAAGTAGGAACTGGAGACAAAAATCAGAAAAGATACAACCCAGCCAATTACAACGCCATCAGCCTACTTGAGATCAACAGCAAAATGATGGATGATGTCATCAACAGTTCTACTAAGTAGCACTTGTTCAGCTACAACTTGCTTACTGACACCCAGTTTGGGTTCCACCAGGGCCATTGAACTCTTGACTTAATTATAGCCAATGTATGAACAAAAGAACTAAATTCCACTGGTGAGGGGAGAATGACTGTCCTTGACTTCAAGGCCATGGTGTGGCTGAACATGGCATCAAGGAGCCCGGGCAAAGCAAGAGTCAACAGGAGTCAAGAGACGATTCTCCGCTGGTTGGAGTCATACCTAACAAAAGGAAGACGGTTGTAGTTGTTGCAGGTCAGTTATCTCAACTCCAGGACACCATTTGCAAGATGCATCGCAGAAATTTATCAAGGTTTCTTAGACTGCACCTTCCAAATCCATGAATACCACCATCTAGAAGGACTAGGGCAGAGGATAAAAGGGAACACCACCACCTGCATGTTTCCCTCTAAATCACTCATCATCCTGGCTTGTAAATATATCACCCTTCCTTCACTATGGCTGAGTCAAAATCCTGGAATTCTCTCCCTAGTGGCATTGTGAGTCAATCTAAAGCAGGTGGACTGCAATGGTTCAAGAAGGCAGCTCACACCACCTTCGCAAAAAAAATCTTCAAAGTTTGTGCGAAGATTTGTAGCTCGGGTGCTCGTTGTTGTGGTTCTGTTCGCCGAGCTGGGAATTTGTGTTGCAGACGTTTCGTCCCCTGTCTAGGTAACATCCTCAGTGCTTGGGAGCCTCCTGTGAAGCGCTTCTGTGATCTTTCCTCCGGCATTTATAGTGGCCTGTCCCTGCCGCTTCCGGTTGTCAGTTCCAGCGGTCCATTGCAGTGGTCAGTATATTGGGTCCAGATCGATGTGCTTATTGATTGAATCTGTGGATGAGTGCCATGCCTCTAGGAATTCCCTGGCTGTTCTCTGTTTGGCTTGTCTTATAATAGTAGTGTTGTCCCAGTCAAATTCATGTTGCTTGTTATTGCGTGTGTGGCTACTAAGGATAGCTGGTCGTGTCGTTTCGTGGCTAGTTGATGTTCATGGATGCAGATCGTTAGCTGTCTTCCTGTTTGTCCTATGTAGTGTTTTGTTTAGTCCTTGCATGGGATTTTGTACACTACATTGGTTTTGCTCATGCTGGGTATCGGGTCCTTCGTTCTGGTGAGTTGTTGTCTGAGAGTGGCTGTTGGTTTGTGTGCTGTTATGAGTCCTAGTGGTTGCAGTAGTCTGGCTGTCAGTTCGGAAATGCTCTTGATGGATGGTAGTGTGGCTAGTCCTTTGCGTTGTGGCATGTCCTCGTTCCGTTGTCTTTCCCTTAGGCATCTGTTGATGAAATTGCGGGGGTATCCGTTTTTGGCGAATACATTGTATAGGTGTTCTTCTTCCCCTTTTTGCAGTTCTGGTGTACTGCAGTGTGTTGTGTCCCTTTTGAACAGTGTCTTAGAACATAGAACATAGAAGAATACAGCGCAGTACAGGCCCTTCGGCCCTTGATGTTGCGCCGATCCAAGCCCACCTAACCTATACTAGCCCATTATCCTCCATATGCCTATCCAATGCCCGCTTAAATGTCCATAATGAGGGAGAGTCCACCACTGCTAGTGGCAGGGCATTCCATGAACCTACCCCTAACATCTGTCCTATACCTACTCCCCCTTAATTTAAAGCTATGCCCCCTTGTAATAGCTGACTCCATACGTGGAAAAAGATTCTCACTGTCAACCCTATCTAAACCTCTAATCATCTTGTACACCTCTATCAAGTCACGCCTAAACCTTCTTTTCTCTAATGAAAACAACCCCAAGTGCCTCAGCCTTTCCTCATACGATCTTCCTACCATACCAGGCAACATCCTGGTAAACCTCCTCTGCACCCGTTCCAGTGCCTCCACATCCTTCCTATAGTATGGCGACCAAAACTACACACAATACTCCAGATGTGGCTGCACCAGAGTCTTATACAACTGCAACATGACCTCAGTACTCCGGAACTCAATTCCTCTACCAATAAAAGCCAGTACGCCATATGCCTTCTTCACCGCACTATTTACCTGGGTGGCAACTTTCAAAGATCTGTGTACATGGACACCAATATCCCTCTGCTCATCCACACTACCAAGTATCCGACCATTAGCCCAGTACCTCATCTTTTTGTTACTCTTACCAAAGTGAATCACCTCACACTTACCTACATTGAACTCCATTTGCCACCTTTCTGCCCAGCTCTGCAGCTTATCTATATCCCGCTGTAACCTGCCACATCCTTCCTCACTGTCTACAACTCCTCCGACTTTCGTATCATCCACAAACTTGCTCACACAACCTTCTAGCCCCTCCTCCAGGTCATTTATAAAAATGACAAACAGCAATGGTCCCAAAACAGATCCTTGCGGAACACCGCTTGTGACGGCACTCCAAGATGAACCTTTACCATCAACTACTACCCTCTGTCTTCTTCCAGCCAGCCAATTCCTAATCCAAACCTCCAACTCACCCTCAATGCCATACCTCCGTTTTTTTGCAGTAGTCTACCATGGGGAACCTTATCAAATGCCTTACTAAGATCCATATACACCACATCTACCGCTTTCCCCCTCGTCCACCTCCTTAGTCACCTTCTCAAAGAATTTAATAAGGTTTGTGAGGCACGACCTGCCCTTCACAAAACCATGCTGACTATCCTTGATCACATTATTCCTATCCAGATGTTCATAAATCCTATCCCTTACAATTCTCTCTAAGACTTTGCCCACAACAGAAGTGAGACTCACCGGCCTATAGTTACTAGGGTTATCCCTACTCCCCTTCTTGAACAAGGGAACCACATTTGCTAGCCTCCAATCTTCTGGCACTACTCCTGTAGACAACGAGGACATAAAAATCAAGGCCAATGGCTCTGCAATCTCCTCCCTTGCTTCCCAGAGATGCAACTTCTTTTGTGTGTGTTGGGGTGGTTGCTTTCGTAGTTCAGGACTTGGTCTGTGTGTGTGGCTTTCCTGTATACCTTTGTGGTGAATTCTCCGTTCGATGTTCTCTGTACCATTACGTCTAGGAATGGGAGTTGGTTGTCCTTTTCTTCCTCTCTAGTGAATCGGATTCCTGTGAGTGTGGCGTTGATGATCCGGTGTGTTCTCTATTTCTGTGTTTTTAATGATTACAAAGGTGTCATCCACATATCTGACCCAGAGTTTGGGTTGAATTTGTGGTAAGACTGTTTGTTCTAATCTTTGCATTACCGCTTCTGCTATGAGTCCAGAGATGGGTGAGCCCATGGGTGTGCCGTTGATTTATTCATATATTTGGTTCTTGAATGTGAAGTGTGTTGTGAGGCACAGGTCCAGTAGTTTGAGAATGCCGTCTTTGTTGATAGGTTCACTGTCCTGTTGTCTGTTCTGTATGTCCAGCAGGTTGGCTATTGTTTCTCTGGCTAGGGTTTTGTCGATAGAGGTGAACAGTGCGGTTACATCGAATGAGACCATGGTTTCTTCCTTGTCTTTGTGTATATTTCTGATGATGTCCAAGAATTCCTGTGTTGATTGTATAGAGCCCACAGCTCACCAATAAGATAAATAACACACTGAGGAACCTACAAAAAAATGGACCTACAAAAAATGAAACCTGAAAGCAACAACACCCCCAGATTCTACAGACTACCTAAAGTGCACAAACCAGACATCCCACTCAGACCCATAGTATCACTACCAGGGACACCATCACACACAAACTGGCTAAAGAACTACAGCAGAAACTGAAACAGCTGATTAGCGGATCCAGACACTCTAAACAATCGACACAGGAATTCTTGGACATCATCAGAAATATACACAAAGACAAGGAAGAAACCATGGTCTCATTCGATGTAACGGCACTGTTCACCTCTATCGACAAAACCCTAGTCAGAGAAACAATAGCCAACCTGCTGGACATACAGAACAGACAACAGAACAGTGAACCTATCAACAAAGACGGCATACTCAAACTACTGGATCTGTGCCTCACAACACACTTCATATTCAACAACCAAATATATGAACAAATCAATGGCACACCCATGGGCTCATAGCTGAATGACTCATAGCTGAAACAGTAATGCAAAGATTAGAACAAACAGTCTTACCGCAAATTCAACCCAAACTCTGGGTCAGATATGTGGATGACATCTTTGTAATCATTAAAAACACAGAAATAGAGAACACACACTGGATCATCAACGCCACACTCACAGGAATCCGATTCACTAGAGAGGAAGAAAAGGACAACCAACTCCCATTCCTAGGCGTGATGGTACAGAGAACACCTAACGGAGAATTCACCACAAAGGTATACAGGAAAGCCACACACACAGACCAAGTCCTTAACTACGAAAGCAACCACCCCAACACACACAAAAGAAGTTGCATCAAGACACTATTCAAAAGGGCCACAACACACTGCAGTACACCAGAACTGCAAAAAGAGGAAGAAGAACACCTATACAATGTATTCGCCAAAAACGGATACCCCCCAATTTCATCAACAGATGCCTAAGGGAAAGACAAAGGAACGAGGACATGCCGCAACCCAAAGGACTAGCCACACTACCATACATCAAGAACATTTCCGAACTGACAGCCAGACTACTGCGACCACTAGGACTCATAACAGCACACAAACCAACAGTCACTCTCAGACAACAACTCACCAGAACGAAGGACCCGAGACCCAGCATGAGCAAAACCAATGTAGTGTACAAAATCCCATGCAAGGACTAAACAAAACACTACATAGGACAAACAGGAAGACAGCTAACGATCCGCATCCATGAACACCAACTAGCCACGAAACGACACGACCAGCTATCCTTAGTAGCCACACACGCAGATGACAAGCAACATGAATTCGACTGGGACAATACTACTATTATAAGACAAGCCAAACAGAGAACAGTCAGGGAATTCCTAGAGGTATGGCACTCATTCACAGATTCAATCAATAAGCACATCGATCTGGACCCAATATACCGGCCACTGCAGCGGACAGCTGGAACTGACAACCGGAAGCGGCAGATTCAAACCACTACAAATGCCGGAGGAAAGATCACAGAAGCGCTTCACAGGAGGCTCCCAAGCACTGAGGATGTCACCTAGACAGGGGACGAAACGTCTGCAACACAAATTCCCAGCTCGGCGAACAGAACCACAACAAAAACAAATCTTGGCTGGACAGTAAATTCTGTCCCAGTCCACATACCCAGAGAATTGGAAAGACATGACAGGAAGGTATAATGGTATGCAGCAAAATATTTTCAAAAAACATAAGTATGCTATAATTCCATGTATTAGACACTCACTCAATCTTGCTGGCTGTGCTGTACAGAGTCTATTACTGCCTAACTGCAATAATTTTCTTTACTGTTTACAGCAAATATACACATTCTTCTGCACCTGACCGAAATGCTGCACAGTACTCAATTTATTTTTAGGGTCCTGATTCCATCATACTGAAGCAAATCTCTGATACTCGGTGGGCAGCACACATAAAAGCTTCTTCAGCTATAGCTAAGAGACATGGTTTGATTAGCGATGCTTTTACTCATTTTCACACTGAGACTGTGAAAAATATTGCTGGAAGAGGGGCAGGGGTGGTATTCTGCAGGAGGAATTAGAGTTTTGTTAGTGTTCATGGTAGTTCATGTAAGAATTTTGGAATTATTTGTAAGATCAGTTCCAGAAAAGTAGCAAGGCCCTACAGACTGTACAAATAGCCCTCAGCACACAGGCAAAGAATTACACATCAGTATCTTGAAAAAAAAAGAAAGATTTGATGATATTGAACTTAAAGCAAAACCTTTGATATTTCTATTTTGATTGCCTTTTCTGTTGGAATAATAATCTTTTAAAGTTATGGGGCCTCTGAAGCTTAACATTATTTAAGTCCTTATCATCATAACCTGGCCTTATAGCACTCACACTCTCTGGTTCAGAGATGCAGAGTATTTAGCATTTGCACTATGAGCTCAGTGAGGAAGGTCTTGTGAGTTGCTGCAGAAATTTCAACTCAAGGTTGAAAATTTTCAAATCAATGAGTTGGTAGATCAGAGGTCAATGCAATTGAACAAATAAAGGAAATGTTGGTGGTCTAGTCTTGTTGTGAGTTGGGACATCTGTGTTTTGGATGAGCTCAAATGTGCTGAGAGTGTGAATAGTACAGATGCATTGAAGAGGAATCAAGACAAGCTCTTCAGGGAGAATGGAATAGTTAACAACATTAGGAAATTTAGGTAAGAAAAGAGGGGAAGAGTCTTGAGTGAGCATCAACACTGGCATGGAATAATTCGGCATTAAGAAAGGTTTGTTTCTGTGCTGTATATCCTATCTTCTCCCATGTAAAGTGTGAAGATGTTAGCCTGTCCGAGAAACATCAATATCGTCAAGCTTTGAGGCTCAACAGAACACTGAGGCTTAAACAGTCTGCTTTAGCCTGAAACAGTGATATGTCTGTGTGTGTGTGTGTGTGTGCAGCATCCATGCTTGTGAGTGTGTGTGCGTGTGTGCACATGAATGCAGAGGTAGAGGAGATTGGAACCAGGAGCAACAGAATCGATTCTATGGTGAGATGCCTTTGCTGTTCATCCAAGTCAGGAAGTTGGACAAACTACCTGACACCACAGAGGAAATAGAGAAATTGTCAGTTTTGGTAGTGGTGAATTAGCGCAAGATAATGTATGTAGAACTTGATATTGTGGCATAATTCCCATTCCTAGATCCTAGGTCAACAACAATTTCACCAGTTTCCTCATTGTCCCTCCTCCCATCTCAACCCAGACCAAACCCTCCAACTCGGCACCATCCTCTTGACCTGTCTTACCTGTCCATCTTTCTTCCCACTTTTCCACTTCACCCTCCCCACTGACCTATCACCATCACCCCCCACCTGCATCCACCTATCGCCTTCCCAGCCACTTTCACCCCAGTCCCATCCCCACCATCCTATTTATTTCTCAGCCCCCTTCCCCCCACTAACATTCCTGATGAAGGGCTTATGCCTGAAACGTCAATTCTCCTGCACCTCAGATGCTGCCTGACCTGCGGTGCTTTTCCAGTGGCACACTTTTCAACTTTGATCTCCAGCATCTGCAGTCCTCACTTTCTCTTAAGTCCTTATCCCATTGTCTTGAATGAATTGTTGACTGGGAATATAGAACTGATTATGACAAGCGACAAGCCCTTGAGTGGGACTTTGGGGGAGCTGGTCCAATAAAGGTCCTGATTCTTGATGAAGGGCTCCTGCCCGAAACATGAAACAGCTGTCTGACCTGCTGTGCTTTTTCAGCACCACTCTCACCTTGACTCTGATCTTCAGTATCTGCAGTCCTCACTTTCACATATAGACCAGACTAGATAAGAATGCCAGACTTCCTTCCTTCAAGGACATTAGTGAACCAGAAGGGTTTTTCCAACAATCAACAATGGATTCATGGTCAGCATTAGACTTGTACTTCCAGACATTTTTTTGTATTCAAATTCCATCATCTGCCATGGTGGGATTAGAACCCATCTCCCCAGAACGTTACCCCAGTCTCTGGATTAACAGTCCAGTGGTAATACCACTAGGCCATAATGTGTGGTTATAGAATGAAATTAGACCTGAAGATTGAGTTCCTCATGATTACTTTAGAAACTTTACAAATAAAATATGGCTCATGGCAGTCAGGTCAAAGTTGTGGATGGGAAATCCTGCCACTGGGAGGTGTGCAGTCACTGAAAGTGAGATGGAGGAAGAATTTAAGGTTAATATCAGTGGCCAACACCATCCAATTACCATCCCCATCCATCCTAGCCCATTACATGCCTCCCAGTGGCATACGTTCACCAGGCTTCAGCCTGAGCAGGCAGTCTATATGCCAACAGGAACATTGTAGACAGAGTGTCCAATTTATCCTCCATAGACACTGTTGTTGGTCTGATTGTCAACAGAAAATAAACCAGAACATGCAGAGAGGTCTGCATGCTATTTGGCCATGTGAAATTGTTAGCAAGCCCACCATTGGATCCATCATCTTCACACAATGAACATACAGCCCTTTGTCTTTGGACAGGCTGGAGTTGGAAAATAGGAGACAGCTAAGGATAGACCCTTGGTGGACATAACAAGTAACAGTGAGGGTGTTGGAAGAGATGCCATTGCAGGTGATTCTCTGGCGAGCGACTGGTTGGATCATAGTGAAGCCAAGCCAAGGCATTCCCATTCCATGGGACAATGGAGAAAGGCAATGCAGTAAACTATGATTTAAACTGACTGAAATCAAGATGAAGAGGGATGGTGCTCTATGGCCAGTCACAAAGAATGTTCCTTTTGATTTTGTCTGGGGCTGAATGCTGACCAAGAGGTTCAAACATCATCTTGTGGAGATGGTGGCAGACAGGCATCTGGCCAGCAAGTGACATTGTTATGTTCTATTCCATAGCTGTGCCGATCACAGTGTGGTTGCAAATGTTGATTGAGAAATGGCCATATTTTCGTTGCTGCTGGTGCTGTATGGTGTGAGTCACACTGGATATCAGATTAATCCTGAGCCTTCAGGGAATAATTTCTCTCTATCAATGACAGCTCAGATTCACTAAGGAAGTGCTTGCTAAATTATGACACTTGTTGCATGTGGGACAATAGCCCCAGGGTAGTATTGCTGGTTACTTTAAGGTGAGAATCATCACAAACTCTTCATGCTAACTACTTCGTGACACATGCAGGCAACAGAATCAGTATCAAGTGGTTTGCTGTTCCCTGCCTTATAAGGGAGGTAATTAGCAGAGGCTAAAACATTGCTTTCCATTCTTTCCAGAGAAAAACAGGCAGAGCTTCATCAGAACAGTGAGTCTTTCGGTGGTGCAGGTTAATTTCAAGTGAACACATGTGGCGATGTGAAAGCTGCAACTTAATGCAGGAATTTATCACAACCACAATAAGGTTCTATACTCACTCCATTGCCAGTTGCTGTGTGGCTCTGCTGGAAATGCCATGCCCACTATCATGATGCCTTTATTCTGTGGTAGAACACTATATAATTAGCATTTCAACCACCACCAAAAAACCAGGAGACAGCTTTTGGTCGACAAGAGCTTTGACAGTCCATCCAGTTTGTGACTCCAGCCCAAGCACCTATAAGCAGCATGCATATAAAGAGAGCCACATTGCTACATGAATTGTCATTGAACAGACCATTGGAATTTTTAAGCAACATTTCCGCTGCCTTGGCAGCTCTGAAATAACCTTGCAGAACGTGCCAGCAAGCTTCTCAGTGCTTTACCTGCTGCATCCTGCACAGCCATGTCAGTGGGATGTGAAGAAATAATAAAAAAGACCAACATTTCCTCAAAGTTAGCTTTGACTCATAGCTTTGTGGAAGACTGTCTTCTGTTACCTCATCTCCAGTGACCACACTTCACATGTGTATGTAGAAAATATCTGGGCAAGTTGTTTGATTCTCTGCATTGCAGGATACTCAATGGGCTTTTACTCACTAAATCATTAGGGTAGCAACATATAAACAATTTTTATCAGTAGCACTTTATTTAATGATTATTTCACCTTTACTGTGTTCATTTTTTATTTAAAACTCGAAGAGGCATTGGCTATTCAGCCTCTTGAGCCCACTCCATAATTCTCGATTATAGCTACTTTTCCTGCTCTATTCCCATATCTCTTGATGCTGTTAGTAACTAAAAGTCTATCGATTTTTTTCATAAATTCATAACTATGCTCTCGGCGGTGGAGAACTCCAGAGATACTTAGTGAAGAGATTCCTCCTCATATCAATTAATGAGTAAGTTATTCAGATTGTGATGATTTATTATTTTAGCATTGAAACACTTGCCTTCAGATTTTTGACATATATTGTTGAGATACAAATCCTTATTAAAAGCATGCAACTTCCCCAGCTTTATGTCACATGGTGGTAACATGTAGTGCTCACAGCAACCATCATGTTGGTAACTTGTTAATGTATTGTCTGTGATTTTCCATCGATTCTATTTACAAGACCTTCACAAAGGTCAATATATAATGACAATTTTGAGCAGCAAGATCTCAGGGTTGGTCCCTAGGGATTTCATTGTTCACAGATACCTAATTAGAAAGGCTATAATTAGCAATTAAATGAACTTTGCAAGTTGCTTATTAATTAATTATCTAAATATCCACGTTCTAAGCTAATCAAACCAAGATATTCTTACAATCCTGAACAATGTCTACTTCCACCTTGGTATCATTTCTATCCCTGCTGCCACCCAATTTGCTGCTGATGTCCTCATCCATGCCTTTATGGATTTGTCTATTTCCGTGGTCTCTTGGCTAGTTGGCTGTTTCTCACATTCCCATCTTGCACCATTCAAAAACCTCAGCCATATGATTGTGCGTAGAGATTGTGCTATATTAGCTTCCAATGTCCCAACGCTACTACATTGAAATTCTCATCCTCCAGTCAAAATCCCTCCCTGACCTTATCCCTCTCTATCTTTATAACAGATTCCACCCTAGTGCTCTCTGATGACTCTGCAGTTCGAGGAGTTTGTTATCTTGTGCATTTTTAATATTAGGCAGTTGGTCAGGTCAGTGGGGTGTTGGAAGTCAGTAGTGAATAGGGTTTTAGATTCCAGTCATTTCCTTTTAATTTTATTATTCTCAGCTATGCATCTCTTCATTTCCCGTTAATTAAACAAATTGGAAGGAAAATAAGACTCTGGGTTTCCCTTCCTCGACAGCTCTATCTGGAATTTTCCACTGGATGTAAAAGAATCTGGCCATAATAAGGAGCTGTAAAGTTTTAAAAAGTCACTGGATGATTATAAGCCTTGAAGTGTAAGGAGTGTATCTCATCTTAAACCCAGAGGGTAAGTCCTGATGAGATGATTTCACTCTTAAAGTCACAAACTTTACCACTGTTAATATAATCATAAAATGTTTTTGGAAATCATCACAGTATAAATAATGTAAATGTAATATATAATAAATCACTTTATGCCAATAGCCCTAAATCACAATCATCAGTATCTTTACAAAACTGATCAAGCCCAAAATTGAATTATAATTTATTCCTTAACCGTGAAATGGAGGTAGTGGTGTTGGACTGGGATGGACAAAGTCAAAAATCACACAACACTCAGTGATAGTCCAGCTGACAAGGGAGACCTGAACTCCCACACCCCTCCCACCCACTCCAAACTCTCACCCTCGGAACGCGCAGCCCTCCACTCCCTCCGTTCCAACCCCAACCTCACCATCAAACCAGCTGACAAGGGAGGCACAGTAGTAGTTTGGCGCACTGACCTTTACACCGCTGAGGCCAAACGCCAGCTCGCAGATACCTCCTCCTACCGTCCCCTTGACCATGACCCCACCCCCCACCACCAAACCATCATCTCCCAGACCATCCATAACCTCATCACCTCAGGGGACCTCCCATCCACCGCCTCCAACCTCATAGTCCCACAACCCCGCACCGCCCGCTTCTACCTCCTGCCCAAAATCCACAAACCTGACTGCCCCGGACGACCCATCGTCTCAGCCTGCTCCTGCCCAACCGAACTCATCTCGGCATACCTCGACACGGTCCTGTCCCCATTAGTCCAAGAACTCCCCACCTACGTTCGTGACACCACCCACGCCCTCCACCTCCTCGAGGATTTCCGCTTCCCCGGTCCCCAACGCCTCATCTTCACCATGGACATCCAGTCCCTGTACACCTCCATCCCCCATCACGAAGGACTCAAAGCACTCCGCTTCTTCCTTTCCCGCCGTACCACCCAGTACCCTTCCACCGACACCCTCCTTTGACTGACCGAACTGGTCCTCACCCTGAACAACTTTTCTTTCCAATCCTCCCACTTTCTCCAAACGAAAGGAGTAGCCATGGGCACCCGCATGGGCCCCAGCTATGCCTGCCTCTTCGTAGGGTATGTGGAACAATCCATCTTCCGCAACTACACTGGCCCCACCCCCCATCTTTTCCTTCGCTACATTGATGACTGTATCGGCGCTACCTCGTGCTCCCACGAGGAGGTTGAACAATTCATCCACTACACTAACACCTTCCACCCCGACCTCAAATTCACCTGGACAGTCTCGGACTCCTCCCTCCCCTTTCTAGACCTTTCTGTTTCTATCTCAGGCGACCGAATCAACACGGACATCTACTACAAACCAACCGACTCCCACAGCTACCTGGACTACACCTCCTCCCATCCTGCCCCCTGTAAAAACGCCATCCCATTCTCCCAATTCCTTCGTCTCCGCCGCATCTGCTCCCAGGAGGACCAGTTCAAAATACGTACAACACAGATGGCCTCCTTCTTCAAGGACCGCAATTTCCCCCCCGACGTGGTCGACGGTGCCCTCCACCGCATCTCCTCCACTTCCAGCTCCTCCGCCCTTGAGCCCCGCCCCTCCAACCGCCACCAGGACAGAACCCCACTGGTCCTCACCTACCACCCCACCAATCTCCATGTACAGCGCATCATCCGCCGTCACTTCCGCCACCTCCAAACAGACCCCAGCACCAAGGATATATTTCCCTCCCCTCCCCTATCAGCTTTCCGTAGAGACCACTCCCTCCGCGACTCCCTTGTCAGATCCACACCCCCCACCGACCCAACCTCCACTCCCGGCACCTTCCCTTGCAACCGCAGGAGGTGCAACACTTGCGCCCACACCTCCCCCCTCACTTCTCTCCAAGGCCCCAAAGGAAACTTCCATATCCGCCACAGATTCACCTGCACCTCCACCCACATCATCTACTGCATCCGCTGCAGCCGGTGTGGCCTCCTCTATATTGGGGAGACAGGCCGCCTACTTGCGGAGCGATTCAGAGAGCACCTCTGGGCCACTCGGACGAACCAACCCAACCACCCTGTAGCACAGCATTTCAACTCCCCCTCCCACTCCACCGAGGATATACAGGTCATTGGACTCATCCACTGCCAAACCACAACAACGCGACGGTCGGAGGAGGAGCGTCTTATCTTCCGACTGGGAACCCTCCAACCACAGGGGATGAACTTGGACTTCACCAGTTTCTTCATCCCCCCTCCCCCCACCTTGTCTCAGCCGAATCCCTCCAGCCCGGCACCGCCTTCCTGACCTGCAGTCTTCTTCTTGACCTCTCCGCCTCCATCCTACTCCGACCTATCACCCTCACCTTGACCTCTTTCCACCTATCACATTTCCAACGCCCCTCCTCCAAGTCCCTCCTCCCTACCTTTTATCTTCTCCTGCTGAACACTCTCTGCTCATTCCTGAAGAAGGGCCTGTGCCCGAAACGTCGAATCTCCTGTTCCCTGGATGCTGCCTGACCTGCTGCGCTGTTCCAGCAATAAAGTTTCAACTTTGATCTCCAGCATCTGCAGACCTCACTTTCTCCACTCAGTGATAGTCCAACAAGTTTATTTGAAAATGCAAGCTTTTGGATTCCCCGCTCCTTCCCCAGGCAGCTAGTGAGAGAGAATAGATCGGACACAGAATTCATAGTAAAAGATGAAAAGGTCATACAAAGGGTTATGCGAATGTATTGAACAAACCCAGATGGCTATTAAGCCTTTAATCAGGTAGAATGGAGGTGCAGGTTTTGATTGATTAATATGTAAATGCCTGCCCCAAGATAACTTTAGGTTTTATCAGAATAAAAGTGACATCTTAGGTTGGACAATGTATTTTATGTGTGATGCCATGTTTCAAGTCTGTTTATATCTCATCCTGGAGCCAGACTGATTTTATTTCCAAAGGAGGGATTTATAAAATGCCACATTGACTGACTGTCTACAGATTGTGTGTTTTTCGAACAAAGTAAAATGTATCTGCAAATTCAAAGTTCACCTCATAGCGTGTGTGAGAGGGAGAGGGAGAGAGTGTGGGTGTGTGTGTACGTGTGCTCTTGAGAGTGTGTGTGCGTGTTTGAGGGGGAATGTGTGTGTCAGTGTGAGGAGGTATATGTGTGAGAGCATATATGTGAGTGTGTGTGAGAGTATGTGTGTTTGAGAGAGTGTGTGCGCAAATGTGAGGGAGTATATGCCTGTGGGCGAGTGTGGATGCTGGTGTGTGTGTGTTTGAAAGAGTGTCTGTGTGAGTGTGTGTGTTTGTATGAGAGTGCGTGAGTTTGAGGGAATATATGCATGTGTGACTGCGTGTCTGTGTATATGAGTTTGCATCCGAGAGAGGATCTATGTGAGTGTATGTGTGTATGAGAGAGGGCCTTTGTGCATGTGTTTGCATGGCAGAGTGTGTGTATGTGTATCTATGTGCATGAACATGTGTGTGAGAGTATATAGTATGGTGGGGTCACCTGTAGTGTGACATGAACCCAAGGTCCTGGTTGAGGCTGTCCTTATGGTTAATGAGCTTGGCTATCAGCCTCTGTTTGACTACTCCGCATTGTTGCATATCCCGAAGTCTGCCTTGGAAGACGTTTGCCTGAAGATCCAAGGCTGAAGTGATCCCCCACTGGGAGGGAACATCCCTGTCTAGTGATTGCTGTGTGTAGCCAGACAGAAATGTTTCCTCCCCGTCGGGGAACACTTCAGCGGTCAGGGACATTCAGCCTTGGATTTTAAGGTGACCATCCTCCAAGGCGGACTTCGGGACACGCAACAACACAGAGTTGCTGAGCAGAGGTTGATAGCCAAGTTCAATACCCATGAGGACGACCTCACCCGGGATCTTGGGATCATGTCACACTACAGGTGATCCCACCACACGATCCACTCTTACACACACTCTTTCTCTCTCACACACAAATGCACATACTCACACAAATCCTCTCTCATACACACAATCTCTCTCAAAGGCACACAAATTCAAACTCTCTCACATGCTCATACTCCTTCACACTTACACACACACTCACTCTCTCTCTCTCTCTCTCTATCAAGAACACATGCACACACATCCACACTCTCTCCCTCTCTCTGTCTCACACACGTACACACACACACTGTCTCATACACATGCATTCTCTCCCGTATATATACACACACATATAAATCTATTGGGTGAATTTGCATGCTTGAATTTGCAGGTACATTCTAGTTTGTTCAAAAAGCAAGTCAGTCAATGTGGCATTTTATAAATTCCTCCTTTGGAAGTAAAACCAGCCTGGCTCTGGGTTGAGATATAAACAGACTTGAAACATGGCCTCACACCTAAAATACATTGTCTAACCTAAGCTGTCACTTTTATTCTGATAAAACCTGAAGTTATCTTGGGGCAGGCATTTACATATTAATCATTCGAAACCTGCACCTCTGTTCTATCTGATTAAAGGCTTAATAGCCATCTGGGTTTGTTCAATACATTCGCATAACCCTTTGTATGACCCTTTGATCTTTTACTAAAAATTCTAAGTCTGATGTATCTTGCCTCACTAGCTGCCTGAGGAAGGAGCGAGGTCTCTGAATGTTTGAGGGGTTTCAAATAAACCTGTTGGACTGTAACTGGGTGTTGTGTGATTTTTGACTTTAACCTTGAAACACAGTTAAATGAATCATGAAAATTGATCCTCACTTGTGCTTACAGCTTGCACTGCACTGGTCCTTTGAAATGAAAGGGTGGGGACAGGAAATATTGGATGAGTGGTGAGAAATTAGAATTATACAACCTTATTTGGGAAATATCAGGAGACAAACTTTCTTAAAACTGGGGTGCAATTGTCATATTTAAGAAATCCATTATCTATTTGAAAAACACTATAAATATTAGAAGCATACATTGGATTTTTAAATTTGTTAACTTGCTTCAGTGTCTCTCCCTAACATGTAGCTATTAGAGAGGAACAATGATTATCCTTCCTTTTATTTGGCTCAGAGGCATCTCCATTTTCTCAGTAATTCAAGGTAAATGTTGCTTTAATATTAATGGTTATCGTACTTAAATACTTTACAATAACAGTTTTTAGATTTAAAAACTAGATTGTTTTATCTAGATTTTCTGAGAATAATTAATGTTGCACTTAACTATCCCACCAACTATGAATTGCATGCTAAGTTTTTTTAATAAATCTCTATGTAGTTAGAAATCGTACCATCTCATGCAATATTCTGTATTATTAGAAATGAATCTTATATATGTATACTCGTCGCCGGCGAGATATGTTACTGAGGAGAGATCCCCAAGAGCTATGATATTATAATTAACCAAATCATGTTAAACGGCTAGTTGGAAAATAACAATATTCTGACCTTGTCTCTCTCCTTTGCAGAGAGTTAGACCAAATCTTCAGACCTATTCCATGCCTTCAGATTTTACTTCCTCAACTTCAACTTTGAGACTCACCGTCTGAGCTTTACATCGGTTCTGAGATGGTGCCAAATAAGAGGCTATGATTATAATCCACCAGAACCGGTACCCAAACATGTGTCTGAGTTAATGGAGAGCTGATTACTGATGTTTATATCCAATTGATTAAGTAGGGAAGAAGTGGTACTATTACACAGATTGAAGTTTCTAGATACAACAAATCCTTGATCAGGCTTTGAAGAATTTAAATCAGAACTTCCCAAATATAACATTGAGGTTTAAAAATTTCTTACCCAAAACTAATTACACTCATAGAGTCATAGAGATGTACAACACAGAAACAGACCCTTCAGTCCAACTCGTCCATGCCAACCAGATATCCCAAGCTAGAAATGTGTTGCTGGAAAAGCGCAGCAGGTCAGGCAGCATCCAGGGAACAGGAGAATCGACGTTTCGGGCATAAGCCCTTCTTCAGGAATGAGGAAAGTTTGTCCAGCAGGCTAAGATAAAAGGTAGGGAGGAGGGACTTGGGGGAGGGGCGTCGGAAATGTGATAGGTGGAAAGAGGTCAAGGTGAGGGTGATAGGTCAGACTGGGGTGGGGGCGGAGAGGTCGGGAAGAAGATTGCAGGTTAGGAAGGCGGTGCTGAATTTGATGGATTTGACTGAGACAGGGTGGGGGGAGGGGAAATGAGGAAACTGGTGAAATCCGAGTTCATCCCTTGTGGTTGGAGGGTTCCTAGCCGGAAGATGAGGCGTTCTTCCTCCAACCGTCGTTTTGTTGTGGTCTGACGATGGAGGAGTCCAAAGACCTGCATATCCTTGGTGGAGTGGGAGGGGGAATTGAAAAGTCCCTCTCTCACTGCACCCCCCAGGTCATCTCCTCTGCACAGAAGCTCTGGGACACCCGGACCAACCAACCCAACCACCATGTAGCTCAACATTTCAATTCCCCCTCCCACTCCACCAAGGATATGCAGGTCTTTGGACTCCTCCATCGTCAGACCACAACAAAACGACGGTTGGAGGAAGAACGCCTCATCTTCCGGCTAGGAACCCTCCAACCACAAGGGATGAACTCGGATTTCACCAGTTTCCTCATTTCCCCTCCCCCCACCCTGTCTCAGTCAAATCCATCAAATTCAGCACCGCCTTCCTAACCTGCAATCTTCTTCCCGACCTCTCCGCCCCCACCCCAGTCTGACCTATCACCCTCACCTTGACCTCTTTCCACCTATCACATTTCCGACGCCCCTCCCCCAAGTCCCTCCTCCCTACCTTTTATCTTAGCCTGCTGGACAAACTTTCCTCATTCCTGAAGAAGGGCTTATGCCCGAAACGTCGATTCTCCTGTTCCCTGGATGCTGCCTGACCTGCTGCGCTTTTCCAGCAACACATTTCCAGCTCTGATCTCCAGCATCTGCAGACCTCACTTTCTCCTCAAAGATATCCCAAGCTAATCTAGTCCCATTTGCCAGCACTTGGCCCACATCCCTCTAAACCCTTCCTATTCATATACCCATCCAGATGCCTTTTAAATGTTGTAATTGTACCAGCCTCCATCACTTCAGGACTGATCTATATAGCCTGCTCATGGGGGCCAGCTCCAGAACATGACATTCTGAGAAACTATCCTTTTACATTCCACAAACTCATCTGAGCTACCTTTGGCTAACTGACTTTTCCAAATCAATGTTAAAACCTCC
Organism: Chiloscyllium plagiosum; assembly: GCF_037043375.1. NCBI lineage: Eukaryota > Metazoa > Chordata > Chondrichthyes > Orectolobiformes > Hemiscylliidae > Chiloscyllium > Chiloscyllium plagiosum. Next base: position 70,326,222 of record NW_028270148.1, on the reverse strand, counting down.
CGTGATAATTGTCATGCCTTTCTGACAAGTATTCATTATTTCTTCCTGTACGCTCCACTCACTACTGTTAGCAGCCGGTACATAACTCCCACAACTGATTTCTTACTTCGAACATTTCTATCCAAACCGTTTTCACATCTTCGTTCCCTAGGGTTGTGATCTCTTTCTATTGTACCAATACCATCACATCACTTTTCCTTCTTTATCACCCTTCCGAAAATATTAAGTCCTTCTAACAAAATGTAACATCTTGTTGGAATGGGCTAAAATTTTTCTTAGGAAATTCAAGCAATTGTTTTGAAAGAGCAGAGATTCCTATCCCAATATGAGTGCAAGCAATTGTTTATGAAATAAAATGCTTTGATGCCAAAGGAGCTATTCATTTGATCCCAAGAACCAAGGAACACAATATTTCAAATGGGACAGTCAAATAGATGTAGCAGACCCACAACTTTCTTTAATGATAAAGTGGGCACCAAAACAATTGGGGAATGGGTATGGGGTGGGGGAAAGGGGCGTGGCTATTGAGCCGTGGAGGAAGGCAGAGGGAACCATCACCAAATTGCAGGACCCAGAGTATCATCTGCTTTGGGCAGGCAAGGATTCCAACTTGAGTGGCAGATTCATGAAGAAACACATTATCTGAATCTTCAAGAAGGTTATACACAACTCAGAATCCATTGTAATCAATGCAAACAAGCACTAGATCAATCTTAGGCAAACACTGGAGGAACAGGACTTGCTGAAATTAGATCAAACATGGAAACTACAAATTTTGCCTCTCGGTAGGATAATTCTAAACTAAGTCCTTCATGGTGCTTCTTAAACCTGGAAACATGAACTTGAAAAATAAACAATTAGATAAAACAAGCTGTAATAAATTGGAAACCATCTGCCAAGGCTGAAACGTCAAACATCCAAGGCAGCTCCTAAAAATTAGATTAATTACAGATTTTGCTCACCATTAAACTAATGCAACAATTGAATTGAAGCGTACCCTATGGTCATTTTGTTCCTGTTATGGTTTCCACAAAAATCTACTTACAAATACTGCCCAAACTAAAGGTTTGACAGGTGATTACAAATTAAACAAAATGCAAACACACACAATAACTGGGACATTGCCTCCAGTTGCCTCACCACCCAATACCAGAATATTGCTCTCAGACTGGCCCATAAGTGTATTTTAAATGATTTCAAAGATAATCAACAGAAATTGGGTAATGTTGAATGAATAATCCAACTAATTCATGACATTAGATTAGATTAGATTAGATTAGATTAGATTAGATTAGATTAGATTAGATTACTTACAGTGTGGAAACAGGCCCTTCGGCCCAACAAGTCCACACCGACCCGCCGAAGCGCAACCCACCCATACCCTTACATTTACCCCTTACCTAACACTACGGGCAATTTAGCATGGCCAATTCACCTGACCTGCACATCTTTGGACTGTGGGAGGAAACCGGAGCACCCGGACGAAACCCACGCAGACACGGGGAGAACGTGCAAACTCCACACAGACATATTAGACCTATCCCACATTGAACCTTAAATGACAAGAAATTAAAGGTAGAAATATCAGAGAAGGTCCTTCTGGCATCCAAGACTCTTGGCCCTTGACTCAGAACAACTCCACCTGGACTCAAGCCGATTGGTCTAGACACGCTGGGCATTTTCTGGAAAATCTATGTCCTCAACTCACGAAACTGAGGTTCTTTCTCTGGAAAGACAGGATATATTTATACCAATTCACTCACTTTTAATCTGACCCAAGCGACTGTAGAACATGGGAGAATATCAGAACGACTGGACTAGGAATTTAAAAAATTCATAGCTTCAATGAGCATGTCATCAAGATAGTAAACAGATTGAAAAATCCACTAGAAGATTTCAAAAACAACAGAAACAAGCCAAAATGTTCAAAACGAAGTCAAAAATTAAAACTCTTCATTCTGAAGAATACCAACCTCAGGACTAAAAGTATGGCACCCAGTCAAAAGTTCTTGAGTTCCTCTATAACCTGGCAACATCGCCTAATAATGAACAAGTAGAGCTAATAACATCCTAATAGACTACAGAATTTTAAGTGGACAGATTTGGGAGGCCCTGTTTATAAAATTTCATGAGGGGAATTTACCCAAATAATGGTTTTATAGAACATTTCTTACCATCTTATACCATTGCTGCAATTACCAAAAATGGCATATCCTGTCATTGTAGGATGACCAGGCATTACACATTATCTACAAATCTCAACCAGGCATGTATCAGCATCCTCAGAGCAGGATGACAGGCAAGAACACATTCAGACTCACCCAGATCAAACTTGTCAAGAGGGAGAGAATAAAGGCATCCTAGAACAACTCATTAATAATACCATCCTCTCTTGCAACATCATCCAAGTTATCACTGAATTCCACTCCTTTGATACTGGCTAGCAGAAATCCAGAAAACAATGAAAACATTCCAGGATCACACGGAAAATTAGATCTCATGAAATCCAGTTATGAATTATAGGTTATCTTCGTCAAAAGAATTAATTCAACTGTTGTTTAATGTTGCTAAGCCAGATGGGAGGTAGACATTACTGGCTGACTACACAGCCTTAAATGTGGTGGCACAAAAGGCAAAATCCTATAGTCCTCTTCTCTGGAATCAAGGAGGAGGAATATACATCTGACATTGATTTAGCAAATGGATTTTGCTTACATACAATCAAAGGGACTGATTGGCTAAAATCAACTATGATTGAACCTGACAGTTATAGGTTACTCCTGGCCTACCCTCTTTCCCAATCTTATTTTGTTCCATCATCAATTAGTATTGGTTTGAATTCCCACATTTGTTGAAAGATGTGGTGCTGGAAAAACACAGCAGGCCAGGCAGCATCCGAGGACCAGGAGAATCGACGTTTCGGGCATAAGCCCTTCTTCAGGAATCATTCCTGAAGAAGGGCTTATGCCCAAAACGTCGATTCTCCTGGTCCTTGGATGCTGCCTGGCCTGCTGTGTTTTTCCAGCACCACATTTTCCAACTCTGGTACTCCAGCATCTGCAGTCCTCACTTTCTCCTAGTTGAATTCCTACATGCATGTTTAACCAGAATTTTACTTTTTTCAATGGATTGAACGATCAATATTTCTGGACAAGATTGCACCAGTGATTTCAGAAGAGCTCAATTCTCTTTTTCACTCATGTCACTAATCTTTTAAAGGACCTACTCCACAAGCCTTTCGTATAGATCCCAGAAAAGGCTGGAGTATATTGAGAGTTTCACTCAGACGCAAAGCAAAACTGCTCTAATAATTAACATTTAAGGGAATCAACAAGATAGGAAAGAGGTAGATTTTCTAGGCCAACAAATAATTGGAATTGGTGGAGGATTAACTTAATCTCATGAAAAGAAGTCAACCACTCTTCAATACATTAGAACTCTGTAAAACCTACAAACAAGTTTAGAGCTCTTGAATTTTGCTTCATCTTAATGCCAGCCTTCACAGAGCTCTCAGCACCCCTGTATGCCAGGGTGAGTGAAGAGGTGAAAAGAACAGCAAGTTACTGAAAACTGTGACAATTATTCCACCAAGAGATACAGAAGACCATAGATCTGGAACAGATTCCCCTTCAATATTCACATCAGGACATGGTCTATGTTTGTACCTGTGGTTTTCTTACAATTTCTCCCATGGTTGAAAGAAGATATGTTAAACAAAGAGTTATGATCACAGTAAATCAATGCCTCATTACAGCAACAATACTTCAAGGGGAAGCTCGCCATTGCCATCTATACTGAGATGTCTGACTTAAGGTCAACACTGCAGATGGCCTCTGATGGGTAAAGAGAACTATTCAGACCCAGGATGATTAGTGGCATCATTCTTGACTGCTGCACCACTTGTTTTTACATTCCCCCCTTGGATATGGACTGAGGGCATCTCCCACCATGGGCGATGATGATACAGACGATGGCACAAATGCCTGTGAAATCATTTACAGAATACTGTCAAAGCATTAACTGTGATGCATCATCAATTACAACTAAATAACAGACCCCTTAATGGTCCTCAGATGTGATAGGGCCATGGACTTTGAGATTCCAATTTTTTAACCCAGACATATTAATATCTCTTGGCATAACTCACCACGATATGCTGAAGGATCAGCACTACAGTATTCTGTAGAAATAGATTTTAAACACACTCTAAGCTGTAAAAATTACAGCTGGTGTAAAAGAAAATACAACCAGACCCCAGTGTTTATTGGTCATAAGGGTAAAAACAAACCATTAGGTAATTCCCGTAAATGGGCACATCAGTAAACATACACTTGGAAGGCAACAGTCTTGCAGATGAACAAGTAAAACATTTAATCTACATGATACCTACTCCCCCGCCCCCTTGAGAGGGACCCGCCAAACTGGTAGTATAACTACATCAGGAAGGACAGCTAATCAGATTGAAGAACTGATTCATTATGAGACACATCAAAAGAGATTCCCAGATATCCATCAAAATATCTTCCCTTGAGGTTTCTCTCTAATTTATTCTTTCATGGGGCATGGGCAGCACCAACCAGGGTCATCATTTTTTGCTCCTCCACTGAGGTGACTGCTAGAGCACTTCAGAAGGCAGTTAAGAATCAACTATATCTCTGTGTTCTGGAGTCAGATGTAAGCCAGACCAGGTCAGGCTGGCAGATTTCTTTCCTAGTTGGGTGGTGGTATGGTGGCTCAGTGGTTAGCACTGCTGCCCAAAGTGCCAGGGACCTGGGTTTGATTCTAACCTTGAATGATTGCCTGGGTGGAGTTTGCACTTTCTCCCCATGTCTGTGTGGGTTTCCTCTGGATATTCCAGTTTCCTTCCAAAGATGCGCAGGTTAGGTGTAATTGGCCACGGTAAGTTGATTATAGTATCCAGCAATGAGTCAATAAAAAGTGGAATTGGAAAGGCATAGCAGGTCAGACAGCATCAGAGGAGCAGGAAAGTCAACGTTTCAGGTCAGGACCCTTCATCAGGACTGGAGACAGGGGAAGGGACCTCAGTAATAAATACAAGAAAGGGTGGGGCTGGGGGAAAGGTCGGGTGGGGTGATGATAGGTAGATGCAGGTAGGGGGTTATTGTGATTGGTCAGTAGGATGGGTGGAGCAATAGGTGAGAAAGAAGATGGACTGGTTAGGCCCGGTCAAGGAGGCTGGAAGGAGAGGGAAGGCTGGACATGGGATAAGGTTGGGGGTCGGAAGGTTTTGAAGCTGGTAAACTCTATGCTAAGGCTATAAGTTCCAGAGGCAGAATATAAGGTGTTGTTCCTCTGGTTTGCATGTGACTTCATTTTGGCAGTGGAGGAAGTCCAGGATGATCATGTTGCTAAGGGAGTGGGAGGAGGAATTGTAAAGGTTGGCAACCAAAGTTGGTGTTGATATGAATATACAGTGCCCGAATGTGCATTTGGTCTCTCTGGTGTAGAGGAGACCAATAGGGAGCAACAGATGCAGTAGACCAGGTTGGAAGAGGGGCAGGTGAATCTCTGCCAGATTTAGAATGATTGTTTGGGGTCTTGGATAGAGGTGAGAGAGGAGGTGTAGGGGCAGGTTTTGTACTTCCTGCGGTTGCTGGGAACGGTGCCAGGTGTAGAGGAGGGGTTGGAGGGGACTGTGGAACTGACGAGGGAATCGCAGGGTGATGGTCCCTACGGAAAGCAGATAGGAGTGGGGAAAGAAATATCTTTTGGTGGTAGGATCTGATTGGAGGTGGTGAAAATGGCGAAGAATGATGCGTTGAATTCGGAGGTTGTTGGAGTGGAGTGTGAGGACTGGGGGACTCTATCCTTATTATGGTTGGAGGGACGGGGTTTGAGGGCAGAGGTGCGGGAAATGGAGTAGATGTGTAGGAGGACATCTGGGATGTCCTGGAGTGAATCCCTCACCCTGGGAGCAGATGTGATGGAGACAGAGGAATTGGGAGTATAGGATCGCAGTTTTGCAGGAGGATGGGTGAGAGGAGGTGTAGTCGAGGTAGCTGCGGGAGTCAGTGAGATTGAAATGGATGTCAGTGCTAGCTCTGTCATCAGAGATGGAGACGGAGAGGTCCAGGAAGGGAAGGAAGGTGCCAGAGATGCTCCAGGTGAATGTGAGATCAGAGTGGAAGGTGTGGGTGAAGTGGATGAACTGTTCAAGCTCCTTGTGGGAGCACGAGGAAGTGGTCATGTGGCCAGCAGCATCTGCGGGAATGGCATGATTGGCGGGATCGGCAGGATTGGCAAGGACAGCAGGATTGGCAGGATTGACATGGTTGGTAGGACGGGATGGTCAGCGTGGTTGGTGGGATTGGCTGAATCAGTGGGATCGGCAGGATCGGTGGGATCAGAGGGATTGGCGGGATTGGTGGGATTGGTGGGATCAGTCGATTGGCGGGATCAGTGGGCTCGGCGGGATTGGTGGGATTGGTGGATTGGTGGGATTGGTGGGATCGGTGGGATTGGCGGGATCAGTGGGGTTGCTGGTGTATCGGAATTGGCGTGGTCGGCCACGTCAGCGGAAGTGACATCATCACTGAAATCCGTGGAAGTGGCTGGAGCAACTGTGTGATCCATGGCACTGGATAGTGTTAGGAGGAAGTTGGGAAGGGTTAGGGTCTAGAGCGGTCAAGGAAGTTTGAGTCTGGAGGTGAGTACAAAAGAGTTTGGCGTACTTATGATCTTTGATGTCCGATAAGGTGGAGAGAAAACATTTGTTGAGAGTGTGGACCCTTCTAAGAATGAAGAACAATAGAGGTCCTTTGCAGGTCTGGAAGAGAGATGCCCTGAGCTGGGACAGGGCTGACTGGAGTGAAAGAAGATGTCAGTGCATGGCTGCGAGTGTGGAGTTGAGGATCCGCAGGTAAAACCATTTCCTGAGGCTCTGGAGGTACTGTAGATAATAGTTGTCATGGTTTGGTCTGAATTGAGATGGTCTGAACGTTGGAGTCAAAAAGTGTGGTGCTGGAAAAGCACAGTGGGTCAGGCAGCATCCTAGGAGCAGAAGAGTTGACATTTTGGGCATAAGCCTGATGAAGAGCTTCAGGGTGGAGGAGCTAATCTAGGAGTTGCAATGGGAGAGAGACCCACAGAGGTCTTTACGGAAGGAGGAGGAAAACTTCTTCAAAGTGGGCATCCTTGGAAGAGGCTTTGCAGCACAGTTCTCAGCGACTTGGAGATAATAAGGACTGCAGATGCTGAAAGTCAGAGTCGATGAGTAGGCTGGGGAGATTAGCCATGGAGAATGCAGGGTTACAGGGTTAGAGTGGGAGGTGATTTTGGGTGGGATGCTCCAGAAGGTCAGTTAGGATTCGATGTGCCAAATGGTCTGTTTCCACACTACAGGGATTCTATGATTCTAATTAGTAAACCAGATGGGGTTTTATGAGAATTGGCAATAGTTTTATAGTCACAGTTACCGAGATCAGCTTTCAATTCCAGAATTATTAATTGAATTTAAAATCCACCAACTGTTGTGCTTGGATTTGATTTCAGAACATGAGTTTGAGCCTTCAGAATACACGTTCAGCGCATTACTTTGAGACTGGTGCCCTTGCACTAATTAAGTTGTGCAAAGAAAACCAAGATAGTGATTTCAATGCAAGGGGCCTAACAGGGAAGGCAGATGAACTCAGGGCATGGTTAGGAACATGGGACTGGGATATTATAGCAATTATGGAAACATGGCTCAGGGATGGGCAGGACTAGCAGCTTAATGTTCCAGGATACAAATGCTACAGGAAAGATAGAAGGGGAGACAAGAGAGGAGGGGGAGCGGCATTTTTGATAAGGGATAGCATTGTAGCTGTGCTGAGGGAGGATATTCCCGGAAATACATCCAGGGAAGTTATTTGGGTGGAACTGAGAAATAAGAAAGGAATGATCACATTATTGGGATTGTATTATAGATCCCCCAATAGTCAGAAGGAAATTGAGAAACAAACTTGTAAGGAGATCTCAGCTATCTGTAAGAATAATAGGGTAGTTATGGTAGTGGATTTTAACTTTCCAAACATCGACTGGGACTGCCATAGTGTTAAAGGTTTAGATGGAGAGGAATTTCTTAAGTGCGTACAAGACAATTTTCTGATTCAGTATGTGGATGTACCCACTAGAGAAGGTGCAAAACTTGACCTACTCTTGGGAAATAAGGCAGGGCAGGTGACTGAGGTGTCAGTGGGACAGCACTTTGGGGCCAGTGACCATAATTCTATTCTTTTTAAAATAGTGATGGAAAAGGATAGACCAGCTCTAAAAGTTGAAGTCCTAAATTGGAGAAAGGCCAATTTTGACGGTATGAGGCAAGAACTTTTGAAAGCTGATTGGAGGCAGATGTTCGCAGGTAAAGGGACGGCTGGAAAATGGGAAGCCTTCAGAAATGAGATAACAAGAATCCAGAGAAAGTATATTCCTGTCAGGGTGAAAGGGAAGGCTAGTAGGTATAGGGAATGCTGGATGACTGAAGAAATTGAGGGTTTGGTTAAGAAAAAGAAGGAAGCATATGTCAGGTATGGACAGGATAGATCGAATCCTTAGAAGAGTTTAAAGAAAGTATACTTAGACAATAGACAATAGGTGCAGGAGTAGGACATTCTGCCCTTCGAGTCTGCACCACCATTCAATATGATCATGGCTGATCATCCTTAATCAGTATCCTGTTCCTGCCTTATCTTAAGAGGGAAATCAGGAGGGACATGAGATAGCTTTGGCAGATAGAATTAAGGAGAATCCAAAGAGTTTTTACAAATATATTAAGGACAAAAGGGTAACTAGGGAGAGAATAGGGCCCCTCAAAGATCAGCAATGCGGCCTTTGTGTGGAGCTGAAAATGTGTTGCTGGAAAAGCGCAGCAGGTCAGGCAGCATCCAAGGAACAGGAGAATCGACGTTTTGGGTATAAGCCCTTCTTCAGGAATGAGGAAAGTGTGTCCAGCAGGCTAAGATAAAAGTTAGGGAGGAGGGACTTGGGGGAGGGGCGTTGGAAATGCGATAGGTGGAGGGAGGTCAAGGTGAGGGTGATAGGCCGGAGTGGGGTGGGGGCGGAGAGGTCAGGAAGAAGATTGCAGGTTAGGAAGGCAGTGCTGAGTTCAAGGGATTTGACTGAGACAAGGTGGGGGGAGGGGAAATGAGGAAACTGGAGAAATCTGAGTTCATCCCTTGTGGTTGGAGGGTTCCCAGGCAGAAGATGAGGCGCTCTTCCTCCAACCGTCGTGTTGCCATGGTCTGGCGATGGAGGAGTCCAAGGACCTGCATGTCCTTGGTGGAGTGGGAGGGTGAGTTAAAGTGTTGGGCTACGGGGTGGTTGGGTTGGTTGGTCCGGGTGTCCCAGAGGTGTTCTCTGAAACGTTCCGCAAGTAGGCAGCCTGTCTCCCCAATATAGAGGAGGCTACATCGGGTGCAGCGGATGCAATAGATGATGTGTGTGGAGGTGCAGGTGAATTTGTGGCGGATATGGAAGTGTCCCTTGGGGCCTTTGTGTGGAGCCACAGAAAATGCGGGAGATACTAAATGAATATTTTGCATCAGTATTTACTGTGGAAAAAGATATGGAAGATATAGACTGTAGGGAAATAGATGGTGCCATCTTGTAAAATGTCCAGATTACACAGGAGGAAATGCTGGATGTCTTGAAACAGTTAAAAGTGGATAAATCCCCAGGACCTGATCAGGTGTACCCGAGAACTCTGTGGGAAGCTAGAGAAGTGATTGCTGGGCCTCTTGCTGAGATATTTGTATCATCGATAGTCACAGGTGAGGTGCCGGAAGACGGGAGGTTGGCAAACGTGGTGCCACTGTTTAAGAAGGGCGGTAAAGACAAGCCAGGGAACTATAGACCGGTGAGCCTGACCTCGGTGGTGGGCAAGTTGTTAGAGGGAATCCTGAGGGACAGGATGTACATGTATTTGGAAAGGCAAGGACTGATTTGGGATAGTCAACATGGCTTTGTGCATGGGAAATCATGTCTCACAAACTTGATTGAGTTTTTTGAAAAAGTAACAAAGACGATTGATGAGGGCAGAGCAGTAGATGTGATCTATATGGACTTCAGTAAGGCGTTCGACAAGGTTCCCTATGGGAGACTGATTAGAACATAAAACATAGAACAGTACAGCACAGAACAGGCCCTTCAGCCCACGATGTTGTGCCGACCACTGATCCTCATGTATGCACCCTCAAATTTCTGTGACCATATGCATGTCCAGGAATCTCTTAAATGTCCCCAATGACCCTGCCTCCACAACTGCTGCTGGCAACGCATTCCATGCTCTTACAACTCTCTTTGTAAAGAATCCGCCTCTGACATCCCCTCTATACTTTCCTCCAACCAGCTTAAAACTATGACCCCTCGTGTTAGTCATTTCTGCCCTAGGAAATAGTCTCTGGCTATTGACTCTATCTATGCCTCTCATTATCTTGTATACCTCAATTAGGTTCCCTCTTCTCCTATTTTTCTCCAATGAAAAAAGTCTGAGCTCAGTCAACCTCTCCTCATAAGATAAGCCCTCCAATCCAGGCAACATCCTGGTAAACCTCCTCTGAACCCGCTCCAAAGCATCCACATCTTTCCTATAATAGGGCGACCAGAACTGGACGCAGTATTCCAAGTGCGGTCTAACCAAAGTTTTATAGAGCTGCAACAAGATCTCATGACTCTTAAACTCAATACCCCTGTTAATGAAAGCCAAAACACCATATGCTTTCTTAATAACCCTGTCCACTTGGGTGGCCATTTTAAGGTATCTATGTACCTGCACCCCAAGATCCCTCTGTTCCTCCACACTGCCAAGAATCCTATCCTTAATCCTGTACTCAGCTTTCAAATTCGACCTTCCAAAATGCATCACCTCGCATTTATCCAGGTTGATCTCCATCTGCCACCTCTCAGCCCATCTCTGCATCCTGTCAATGTCCCGCTGCAGGCTACAACAGCCCTCTATACTGTCAATGACACCTCCAACCTTTGTGTCATCTGCAAACTTGCTGACCCATCCTTCAATCCCCTCATCCAAGTCATTAATAAAAATTACAAACAATAGAGGCCCAAGGACAGAGCCCTGTGGAACACCACTCACCACAGACTTCCAGGCAGAATATTTTCCTTCTACTACCACTCGCTGTCTTCTGTTGGCCAGCCAATTCTGTATCCAGACAGCTATGTTCCCCTGAATCCCATTCCTCCTGACCTTCTGAATGAGCCTACCATGGGGAACCTTATCAAATGCCTTGCTGAAGTCCATATACACCACATCCACAGCTCGACCCTCATCAGCTTTTCTAGTCACATCCTCAAAGAACTCAATAAGGTTTGTGAGGCATGACCTGCCCCTCACAAAGCTGTGTTGACTGCATTTAATCAAGCCATGCTCTTCCAGATGGTCATAAATCCTATCCCTCAGAATCCTTTCTAACACCTTGCAGACGACAGACGTGAGACTTGCTGGTCTGTAATTACCAGGGATTTCCCTATTTCCTTTCTTGAAGAGAGGAATTACATTTGCCTCTCTCCAGTCCTCAGGTACGACTCCAGTAGAGAGCAAGGATGAAAAGATCTTCGCAAGTGGCGAAGCTATCGCATTTCTCATTTCCCAAAGCAGCCGAGGACAAATCTGGTCCGGGCCTGGCGACTTGTCAATCTTAATGTTTGACAAAATTTTCAGCACATCAGCTTCCTCTATCTCTATCCATTTCAGCATGCACACCTGCTCTTCAAAGGTTTCATTCACTACAAAGTTCATTTCTTTAGTAAAGACAGAAGCAAAAAACTCATTTAGGGCTTCCCCTACCTCCTCAGACTCCACACACAAATTCCCTATGCTATCCCTGATCGGCCCTACTCTTTCTTTGACCATTCTCTTATTCCTCACGTAAGTGTAAAATGCCTTTGTGTTCTCCCTAATCCATTCTGCCAAGCCTTTCTCGTCCCCCCTCCTGGCTCTCCTCAGACCATTTTTAAGCTCCTTCCTCACCTGCCTGTAATCCTGTAGAGCTGAGCTTGACCCTAGCTTCCTCCACCTTATGTAAGCTACCTTTTTCCTTTTGACGAGAAGCTCCACCGCTCTCGTCATCCAAGGTTCCTTTATCTTACCACTTCTTACCTGTCTCAGAGGGACATATTTATTCATATTTAGCAAGGTTAGATCTCATGGAATACAGGGAGAACTAGCCATTTGGATACAGAACTGGCTCAAAGGTAGAAGACAGAGTGTGGTGGTGAAGGGTTGCTTTTCAGACTGGAGGCCTGTGACCAGTGGAGTGTCACAAGGATCGGTGCTGGGTCCTCTACTTTTTGTAATTTACATAAATGATTTGGATGCGAGCATAAGAGGTACAGTTAGCAAGTTTGCAGATGACACCAAAATTGGAGGTGTAGTGGACAGCGAAGAGGGTTACCTTAGATTACATCAGGATCTGGACCAGATGGGCCAATGGGCTGAGAAGTGACAGATAGAGTTTAATTCAGATAAATGCAAGGTGCTGCATTTTGGGAAAGCAAATCTTAGCAGGACTTATACACTTAATGGTAAGGTCCAAGGGAGTGTTGCTGAACAAAGAGACCTTGGAGTGCTGGTTCATAGATCCTTGAAAGTGGAGTCGCAGGTAGATAGGATAGTGAAGAAGGCGTTTGGTATGCTTTTCTTTATTGGTCAGAGTATTGAGTACAGGGATTGGGAGGTCATGTTGCGGCTGTACAGGCCATTGGTTCGGCCACTGTTGGAATATTGCGTGCAATTCTGGTCTCCTTCCTATTGGAAAGATGATGTGAAACTTGAAAGGGTTCAGAAAAGATTTACAAGGATGTTGCCAGGGTTGGAGGATCTGAGCTACAGGGAGAGGCTGAACAGGCTGGGGCTGTTTTCCCTGGAGTGTTGGAGGCTGAGGGGTGACCTTATGGAGGTTTACAAAATTATGAGGGGCATGGATAGGATAAATAGACAAAGTCTTTTCCCTGGGGTCAGGGAGTCCAAAACTAGAGGGCATAGGTTTAGGGTGAGAGGGGAAAGATATAAAAGAGATCTAAGGGGCAACGTTTTCACACATAGTGGAATGAGCTGCCAGAGGATGTGGTGGAGGCTGGTACAATTGCAACATTTAAGAGGCATTTGGATGGGTATATGAATAGGAAGGGTTTGGAGGGATATGGGCTGGGTGCTGGTAGGTGGGACTCCAATTTTGGTGTCAATTCATCGACCGCCAGTTCCGATGTGACACAGCAAGGACCCGTAATTACCTCCTCAGGAGACAGACATGTGCTGCAACTGACAACCCACACTCTCACATGCACCCCTTCACAGATTTAGACACTCTACACTCACATACACATACATATACACTCTCTCTCACACCCACAAACCCCTACCCCAGTTAGACAGACACACACACAAAAACCCACATGCACACATATTCATAGACATTTGTGGGGTGAATTTGTATTGCAGAGTTACATTGTACTTTGCTTAAAAACTGCATGAATTCATGTAAGACTCTGTTAACTCACTTTTTAGATTAGAATCAGTCTAAACATTATGGCACAGACAGAGAACACAGGGGACTAACACCTTCAATATATTATCTGGCTAACACCAATTGTTACAGTTAACCTGAGAATGTAACTTTTTTAAAAAAGTTGTGATTTACATATGAAAGAAGTGAAATTATCATGGTATTCGAACAGATGAAAGACTCAACAAACAATCAAGGTATTTTTCAATGTATAATTTCAGTTACATCACACTGTAAACTTTTGCTATAAATTCTGTGTCTTAAAATTGTGTACTCCACAACCACCTGATGAAGGAGCGTCGCTCCGAAAGCTAGTGCTTCCAATTGAACCCGGTGGACTATAACCTGGTGTTGTGTGATTTTTAACTTTGTACACTCCAGTCCAACAGCAGCATCTCCAAATCATAGAGACATGGTGCAGATATAAGGAGATGAACAACAGAGAACTGCATAGTATAACTCACTAGCACTCACAGAGAGAAGCCCTCATCAAACTCCACAAAATTAGCTATTTCTGGTAAAATTCAGCCCATAGAAAAATACTAAAGCAGTTGAAGATCCAGAATTGAGTCCTCAAAAATACTTCACCATCATTTAGGTCCTTGGAAAAGATTAAACATCCCTACAAACAGATGGAGCATAATTCCACTTACAGTTCTACCTCCAGGAGGAATGACATTCTCAATGCAGAGATACACACTGATTACAGATTCCTTATCTGTTATAAATGAGAGTAATTTAACTAATTTTGGAAAGAATCAGTCAAGGCAAATTGCCTTGTCACCTCAACACCAGTTAGACTGAATTTCTGGTGATATTTCGCTTCTGAAAATGGATCCAGTGTTGTCATTATTGCTTCCAGGTTGTCATATTTTTCTCTTAAATATAAACAGAATAATCAGACACAAGGATTAATGAAATAATAACTGGCTTTTTAAATTTGAATATAAAGACTTTCACAAATAAAGAGCTAAGTATGATACAATAGACTTCTATCACTACTGCTCCAGACTGAGGAGTGGTAGATGAAGTTTAATTTGGATAAATGTGAGGTATTGCATTTTGGTAAAACAAACAAGGGCAGGACTGATATTTGTAGTTAATGGTAAGACCCTATGTAAAGTTGTTGAACAGAGACCTAGGGGTACAGGTGCATTGCCCTTTGAAAGTTGCCTCACAGATAGAATGGTTGAGAAGGTGTTCAGTATGCTTGCCTTCACTGAGTACAGGAGTTGGAATGTCATGTTGTGGTTATACAGGATGTTAGTGAGGCTCCTGTTGGAGTACTGTGTACAGTTCTGTTCACCCTGCTATAAGAAGGATATTATTAAATTGAACAGGGTTCAAAAAGAATTTGCCAGAATGTTGCTGGCATTGGGGGGTTTGAATTAAAAGGATAGGCTGGATCGGCTGGGACTTTTTTCATTGAAGAGTAGGAGGTTAAGGGGTGACCTTTTACAGGTTCATGAGGGGCATAGATAAGGTAAATAGTAAAGGTCTTTTCCTGAGGGTGGGGAGTTCAAAGCTAGGGGGCATAGTTTTAAGGTGAGAAGAGAAAGTTTTAAAAGTGACCCAAGAGACAACGTTTTCACAGAGAGAGAGAGGTTTGTATTTGGAATGAAATGCCAAATGAAGCAATAGATGCAGGTACAGTTTCAACACTTAAAAAAGACATTTGGATAGGTATATGAATAGGAAATGTTTAGTGGGATATGGGCCAAATATGGGAAAGTGAGACCAGTTAAGTTTGGCAAACTTGGTCTGCGTGGATAAGTTTGAAAAGATTAAACAATTAGTTGGACCGAAGGGTCTGTTTTCATTTATGACTATGACTCAATGACTGACTTCAATTCATGGGATTAATTCAACACAACCTATCAAGCTCGATAAAGATTAACAGTCAGTTAATTAACACACCCTTCAAGGTATTTGCAAATATCAAAACACAGCTTGTTGTCGGGATAAAAGCAGGTGCATTATAATACCCTCTAAGGTTATCATTTACTATGCACACATTCTCCAACACATGAAAATCAAATAGAACCGGAATTTTTATATCTCTAATATTATTTATGCATTATCCATTAAACTTAGCAAACTTGCTCTGGCTTATAATCAGACTTTTTCTAAACTATTAATGTTGTAATGAGTTACTTACCAATGTAAATTCTATGCTTGATTCCTCTATGTGCTTCCACATAATTTAAAATTTACATTGTTTCACATGGTCTTCTGTAGAAAGTCATTTGGAACAATGATATAAATATGTCCATTTCTGGAGTCACAGAATTGTACAGCATGGAAACAGACCCTTAGGTCCAACTTGTCCATGCTGACAAACTTATCCTAAATTAATCTTAATCTCATTTGCCAGCATTTGGCCCATATGGCTCTAAATCCTTCCTATTCATGTACTCATTCAGATGCCTTTTAAATGTTTTAATTGTATCAGCCTCCACCATGTCCTTTGACAGCTCATTCCATGCACACACCACCCTCTATGAGAAAAGGTTGCCTCTTAGATCTCTTTGAAATCTTTCTCCTCTCACCTTAAACCTATACCCTCTAGTTTTGGACTCTCCTACCCTGGGAAAATGACCTTGGCTATTTATCCTATCCATGCTCCTCGTGGTTTTATACACCTCTATAAGGTCACCCCTCAACCTCCGATGCTCCTGGGAAAAATTCCCAGTGTTTTCAGCCTCTCCCTGTAGCTCAAACCCTCCAACCCTGGCAACATGCTTGTAAATCTTTTTTGAACCCTTTCAAGTTTGCCAATAGCTTTCCGATAGCAGGGAGACCAGAATTGAATGCAGTCTTCCAAAAGTGGCCTCACCAATGTCTGTACAGACACAACATGACCTCCCAACTCCTAAACATAATGCACTGACCAATAAAGGCAAGTGTACCAAATGCCTTCTTCATTTCCCTGTCTATCGTGACTTCACTTTCAAAGGACTATGAACATTCATCTCAAAATTTCTTTGTTCATCAACGCTCCCCCTGTACAAGTCCTGCTCCAATTTGCCTTTCAAAAATGCAACACCTCTGATAAATAAATCAGCCCATCTGATCAAGGTCCTGTTATACTCTAAGATAACCTTCTTCATTGTCCATTACACCATCAGTTTTGCTGTCGTCTACAAACATACTAACCATGCCTCCTACATTCACATTCTGATCATTTATATCATTTTATATAAATGACAAAAGACAGTTGGCCCAGCACCGATCCTTACTGCACACCGCTGGTCACAAGCTTCAAGTCCGAAAAAAAACCCTGCACCACCAGCCTTGGTCTCCTGCCTTCAAGCCAATTTTGTAATGATATGGCTAACATTCCCTGGATTCCATGTGATCTGATCTTGCTAATCGGTCCACCATGAAGAACCTTGTTGAATGCCTTGCTGGAGTCCATATAGACCATGTCTACCATTCTGTCATCATGAATACACGTGACCCAGTCCAGTGGCTAGCAGCACACGTCTGTTGCTATTGAATACATTTTTTATGCTGCTGAATTTACAACAGACAGAGAAAATTGGATCAAGGTCATTAGTTTAGCCTGTGACTTCAGAAGAATCAGAAGTTCAGCTCAGAAAAGAGAATAGGTTCCTCCTCGCAAAGGAATCAATATTTCCGTTCTGAGGGAATCAGTTACTTCAGTAAACGTGGCTTTGTTTCGTGAAACTTCTAAGCTGTGAGCGTTTTTAAAGAAGTCTTCAAGTTGTTAGAACTCAAAAGAGGTTTAGACAATCAAAACTGAAAAGGTTTCATGGCAACAGATTCAGTAATAAGTAATATAACTATCACAGCTGACCAAGTAGGAGAGGTTGAGAAAATCCAGCTAAGTAAAGATAGATTTTATGGGAAAAAAGGTTGAAATTATATTTTGCTATTCTTTTAAAGACCTTTCAGAATTATCATTTATATGTAACTGATAGCTTTATTTGATTTATTTTCAATAATAAAAATCTGTTACTTTGTTAAAGATCATTTGCAGCCTCATGTGTATGTTTTCAGTGATTAATCACCACACTAAACAACTATTAAAATTAAACTTATGATCTATGAAGTCAGATTTCATTCTGGATTCTGACTTGTCCAGTGTGAGCTACATCTGAGATCATAACTGTACAAAGATAATTAAAGTATCATTTTTGATTCAAAACTTTAGTTCTGTTTCTCTCTGCCCTGGTGATGGGAAGTCTGTTAGATATTTCAAATATTTTCTGTTTTTAAACTCGGATATTACAACTTGGCTGAAACCAGTTAAAAAGAAGTCTATGTGGGGACAAGTACTAATCTCAGCTTCAGATCCATTCAGTGACTTTAAGGTTTGGCATCCTTAGCCTTAAAATTGATAGTAAGTTTCCAAAAATATCCAGATCTTAAATGGTTCCAAAATGGGGTTAGGATTATCCACCTCATGAAAATGGGGATGAGGTGTATAAAAATGCACATGAAAGAGAACACATAATCAGAAAAGCAAGAGTAAAGTATAGTTATTATAGAAAATTCAAACCACGAAAAACACTGAAACTCATTGAACTTTATACTGCTCAATTTTGAAGCCCCAACTGTAGGCATAGGTGAATTACAAACGGAAACATGAGGTCAATGTTTAAAACATGTGCATGCTAATATTCAAATGGTTGTTCAATAGCTTAAAGCATCTTTATAATGTTTGTTCATGCCAAAGGAGATAAGTCTGGGCACTTTCTTATTCATAATCTCAGATTGTTTCATTAAAGTATTAATTTGGGTAGATTAATTGACAATGTGTTGTTGTAGACATAGTGATTGATTTATACATGCATAAACTACATTGTCGTAATGTTATATGTTGATTGCAGTTATAAGCAGATATCTGCTTGTAAATGTAGCATTATTTAATCATGATCATTTGAAACAATGTCCATTATGCTTTAGAGCATAAGCAGGGCATCATTCTTTTAGCATCCTACACAGTAATAACTGGA
The DNA here is from genome assembly GCF_037043375.1 of Chiloscyllium plagiosum. Taxonomy (NCBI): domain Eukaryota; kingdom Metazoa; phylum Chordata; class Chondrichthyes; order Orectolobiformes; family Hemiscylliidae; genus Chiloscyllium; species Chiloscyllium plagiosum. Next base: position 70,307,723 of record NW_028270148.1, on the reverse strand, counting down.
ATAAATAAATGAGAAGAGAATATATTTCACATCTTTTTGTTTAGCATACAAATAGCATTACCACCATTTGAGGCAGAGCTAGTTGAGTTCAGTATCAGACCTATTTGTTTTTTGAAATATTGAAAAAATGTCTCAAGACTATATTTTCTGGGCAACCTGTGTCTATAAGACTACAGAGACAATCCTGTATGATTAGCAACTTGATTATATGTGCCAAGACATCAGAGCAATAGACTTTGAAACATTTCACACTTTTTGCATTCAAAAATAACCCATTTGCTGAAGTACTTTTTGTTAGAACATCAATCTCTGCCGAGAAATCTGATTTTTTCCTATTTTCCTGAAGACTGTATGTGGATGTGTGTGTGTGTGTTTCCATGTGTGTTGGGTTATTTACAGAGATAATCATTTGTACTTTATATTACTGCCTGTGTATCTTAACAAATTATTGCATCTTCATTGAATAAGATTTATTTTGATTAAAAGTCAGTAACTGTGTGAATTAAGAAACCTGTTCAAAAAATATTGTGTTTAAAGCTTGATATGGATAACAATTGGACAGAAGGAATAGCAGCAGTTGTGGTCCATTTGGCACATCAAACCAGCCCTGCCATTCGATAAGATCATGGCTGATCTGCTGCAGGCTTTAATTGCTTTCATGCCAGCTCCTCACAGCCCTCAACTCCCTGATATTTAATAAAAATCCATCTACCTCCTCTTGAAATAATTTCAGTGATCTAGCTTCCATTACTTTTGGAGGTGGAGAATTCCAGACATTCACGGCCCGTTTGGTGAAGAAATTCCTTTCCGTTTCAGTTTTAAACGAGTGTCCTCTTACTCTGTAACTATGTACTTAGTTCGGGATTCACCAATAGTGACAACATCTCCTCAACACCTACCCTGTCAAGCTTACTCAGGACCTTGTATGTTTCAATTTGCTGGGATATTTGTATCATCGATAGTCACAGGTAAGGTGCCAGAAGACTGGAGGTTGGCTAACGTAGCTCTACTATTTTAAAAAGGTGGTAACGACAAGCCAGGGAACTATAGACCAGTGGGCCTGACGTCAGTGGTGGGCAAGTTGTTGGAGAGAATCCTGAGGGACAGGGTGTACATGTATTTAGAAAGGCAAAGGCTGATTAGGGATAGTCAGCATGGCTTTGTGTGTGGGAAATCATGTCTCACAAACTTGATTGAGTTTTTTGAAGAAATAACAAAGAGGATTGATGAGGACAGAGCGATGGATGTGATCTATGTGGACTTCATTAAGGTGTTTGACAAGGTTCCCCAAGGGTGACTGGTTAGCAACATTAGATCTCATGGAAAACAGGGAGAACTAGCCATTTGGATACAGAACTGGCTCAAAGGTAGAAGACAGAGGGTGGTGGTGGAGGGTTGTTTTTCAGACTGGAGGCCTGTAACCAGTGGAGTGTCACAAGGATCAGTGCTGGGTCCACTACTTTTCATCATTTATATAAATGGTTTGGATGTGAGTATAAGAGATATAGTTAGTAAGTTTGCAGATGACATCAAAATTGGAGGTGTAGTGGACAGCAAAGAAGGTTACCTCATATTAAAACAGAATCTTGATCAGATGAGCCAATGGGCTGAGGAGTGGCAGATGGAGTCTAATTTAGATAAATGTGAGGTGTTGCATTTTGGAAAAGCAAATCTTAGCAGGACTTATATGCTTTGGAGACTTTGGTGAACTGGTTCTACTTTCTCCTTGAAAGTGGAGTCGAAGGTAGATAGGATAGTGAAGAAGGCATTTGGTATGTTTTCCTATACTGGTCAGAGTATTGAGTACAGGAGTTGTGAGGTCATGTTGTGGTTGTACAGGACATTGGTTCGGCCATTTTTGGAATATTGCATGCAATTTTGGTCTCCTTCCTATCGGAAAGATGTTGCGAAACCTGAAAGGGTTCAGAAAAGATTTACAAGGATGTTGCCAGGATTGGAGGATTTGAGCTATAGGGTGAGGTTGAATAGACTGGAGCTGTTTTCCTTGGAGTGTCAGAGGCTGAGGGGTGACCTTATAGAGGTTTATAAAATCATGAGGGACATGGGTAGGATAAATAGACAAAGTCTTTTCCCTGGGGTGGGGGAGTCCAGAACTAGAGGGCATTGGTTTAGGGTGAAAGGGGAAAGATATAAAAGAGACCTAAGGGGCAATTTTTTTGTGCAGAGGGTGGTACGTGTATGGAATGAGCTGCCAGAGGATGTGGTGGAGGCTAGTACAAATGCAACATTTAAAAGGCATCTGGATGGGTATATGAATAGGAAGGGTTTAGAGGGATATGGGCTGGATGCTGGCAGGTGAGACTAGATTGGATTGGGGTATCTGGTTGACATGGACGAGTTGGACCAAAGGGTCTGTTTCCATGTTGTCCATCTCTATGACTTTATGACTCTAAGAACACTCCTTATTCTTTTAAAGATTAGATTTAGATTAGATTACATTACAGTGTGGAAACAGGCCCTTCGGCCCAACAAGTCCACACCGATCCGCCGAAGTGCAACCCACCCATACCCCTTACCTAACACTACGGGCAATTTAGCATGGCCAATTCACCTTACCTGCACATCTTTGGACTGTGGGCAGAAACCGGAGCACCCGGAAGAAACCCACGCAGACACAGGGAGAACGTGCAAACTCCACACAGTCAGTCGCCTGAGGTGGGAATTGAACCGGGGTCTCTGGCGCTGTGAGGCAGCAGTGCTAATCACTGTGCCACCGTGCCGCCCACCACTGTAATGTATAAATAGCTAATCTGCTCACCTTTCTCGATAAGTCACCTGTTTCATTCCAGGAATCAGCTTGGTGAATCTCTTCAAACTGCCTCCAGTACTAATATATTCTTTTTTAAATATGGGGACAAAAACTGTACACAGTACTCCAGATGTGGCCTCACCAACAGTTGTTCCAAGATTTCCCCACTTATAAGCTACAATCTCTTTGAAGTAAAGGTCAACATTCCATTTGTCTTCTTAATTATTTGCTGCATCTACATGCTAACTTCTTGTATTTCATGCATGAGAACACTTAAATCCCTCTGTACTGCACTTCTTTGGATTATCTCTCCACTTAAATAGCAATCTGCCTTTTGATTATTTAATGGAAGTACATGGCCTCACTCCTTCTGACAATATACTCCATCTACCATGATTTTGCCCACTCACTCAAACTATCAATATCTCCTTGCAGACTCCTTCTGTGCTCATCACAAATACCCTCCCATGAATATTTGTTTCCTCAAAAACTATGGATACATTACACGCTGCCCCTTTTGTAAGTCAATATTTGAGGACCTAGGAATGAGGATTGTGCACTCCACTGACCATGTTTTTCCAACCTGAAAAAGACCCAATAATTCTGAATTTCTGTCTTCTTTGTGTCAACCAATCCTCAATCCTTGTTAATGCATTACCTCAAATGCAATAGCTTCCCACCTTGAGCAATCTTTTGTGTGGTGTATTATTGAATACCTTCTGAAAATCCAAACACACATCTACTAGTTCCTGAGAGAATGTGAGAACTGCAAATGCTGGAGAAATCAGAGTTGGAAAGTGTGGTGCTGGAAAAGCACAGTAGATCAGACATCAACCGAGTTGGACAGTTGGATCGCGGAGATGATGGGTTGAATGGGACAGTCAGGTTGTGGATTTTGTGTATGTGGTAGACCTTCCAACTCAGCACTGCCCTCTTGACATGTCCAACTATCCATCTTCCTTCCCACCTATCTGCTCCACACCCCCCCAACCTTTCACCATCACCACTGACCTACATCCACTTATAACCCTCCCAGCAATCTTGCCCCCATTCCCACCTTTCTATTTATCTCTCAGCCCTATTCTCCAACCAGACCCCACCCCATACCCCAGCCACACTCCTGAAGAAGGGTTTATGCCTGAAACATCGACTCTCCTACTCCTCGGATGCTGCTTGACCTGTTGTGCTTTTCCAGTACCACACTTTTCGACTCAAATCTACTCGTCCCCCTCTAACAACTGCAAGTGCAGTTAGATTCTCAAAGACCTCCATTGCATTTGCCCAACCTGATTTTCCTTTCGCAAAACCATGCTGAGTCTGATTGATTATATTAAGCTTCCCAAATGTCTTGCTTTCTCCCCCTTCCCCCTTCCTGCATTTTCAAATGACATGTGTTCGGCTAACTGCCTGTAGTTTGCTATTTTCTCTCTCCCTCCCTTTTTAAATGGCTTTTCAATCTGCTGGAGCCCTCCTGGAATCCTATAGGTTCTGAACTATTTTAGCAGATGCCAATGTCTCTATAATATTATGCCTCACTGGGATAGTCCACTGGAAATCCAACCCCATATTACCCAGCATTTTCATGAAAGTTAAAGATGTTTAAAAATATGTAAAATTCTCCAATTTATTTCTCCAGATGTAGGTTGACAGCAAGCACAGATCAGGTTTCTGTACTCAATAAGAAAGTCTATTGATTACCAATATATTCTAGCTACAGATATGTAATTGTAAAGCATCGATATATAACTCTACAAGTTGAACCTCTAACCACCTCATAACACCCCCTTGACACACGGGAATAAAACATGGGTGTCATGGGCAGAAGGAAAGACTGGGAAGGCAGTGCACTGGTCCCTGTCCACAAGGTTTACTGAGATTGAATTTGCTTTGATCAGAAACCTGCTTCTTGATCTTCCTTCATCAGATATTTTCACCTGTTTTTAGGAAGCATGTGGATGACTGCTATAAAGATCTTTGACTTGTCAATTAAAAGTCACAACTTACAGCGACCGGAAAGAGGATAATAAACCATCTATCTTCAGGCTTAGTTTGCTTTTTACTGCAGAGAAAAGCTCCTGACTTTGTGGAGCTCCGATTCCTACTTCTGAACATTCATATCCCCAACAGTTCAGATATGTGGAGCAGGCAGGAAACATTTGTCACCAAAATTGATCAATAGACCACAGACCAATTAGATACTTGTTGCAGTCAAAGCTCTACTTATGTATGTCCCTTTGCTGCAGCTTGTCTGCAAACTAGACTTCCCCTAGTGTTGAACAAGCAACTGCATGAACAGCACTGACAAAAAATGTAAAGTTACTTGCTTTTAAAACAAGTACAGCAATTCTACAACAATCCTTGGCTTTTTAAACAGATCAATTCCCCTTTCAGTCCACAACCAAAAATACAGAAAAATATAAAGATACGGTCTTTCCAGCAGCCATTTTCTTTAAAACCCCTGGATGCAGGTCATAAGGTCCTGGCAACTTGTCTACCTTTAGGCTCAATAGTTTGTTAAATACCTTGTGCCTCATGATAGAGGCTACTGCAAGACCTTGCTCCCCATTGGCATCTTGCTTACCTAATATCTTTGCAATGCTTATAGTGCCCTACACTGCAAAGACACAAAATATTTGCTTAATTATCAGCCATTTCCCTATTACAAGTTATTAATTCACAAGTTTCATCCTTCCAGGGCCCCACACTTAGTTTCTGGATCGGTGGTGCTGGAAGAGCACAGCAGTTCAGGCAGCATCCGAGGACAGGCAAAATCGACGTTTCGGGCAAAAGCCCTTCATCAGGAATAAAGGCAGAGAGCCTAAAGCATGGAGAGATAAGCTAGAGGAGGGTGGGATTGGGGATAGAGTAGCATAGAGTACAATAGGTCAGTGGGGGAAGAGATGAAGGTGATAGGTCAGGGAGGAGAGGGTGGAGTGGATAGGTGGAAAAGTAGCTGGGCAGGTCGGACAAGTCCGGACGAGACAAGGGGACAGTGTTGAGCTGGAGGTTAGAAACTAGGATGAGGTGGGGGAAGGGGAGTGGACTCCCATTCAGTTTTGACACTTTAAATGCCTTAGTATTCGGTAGGATACTCTTCCTGACCACCTTTGTAAACCACAAGCAATTTATGCTTCACATTGAATTCTTCTTTTTGACCATATTAATATGTTAAGATATAAAGTATTTAATTGGTCATCTATCAAAAGGATTTTTATTTCATGTTGTCACCTGTGGAGTAGTGGGTATTACAGAGACAGTGCACTCCTCCAACTTCAGTTACCGAAAAAACTGGGGGCTTGCAGCGAAGTATTCAGTTGAGACAACAAATTTAGCTTTGGCAGTTGCTAAGACATTTCTGGGAGGTAAATGATTTATCCTTGAATAATTTGCAAAGAGCAGCCAAGGTTAGGTAGTTGGTGGTGAAGTTAGGTTACAGTTAAACGTTGGGGTGAGCATGCAGAAATAATTGTGGCAATTCCACAAGATTTGAAAAGGAAAATTAACTTCTTACTCCTTAACAAGTAAACTTGGATACACAACCAGCTCCTCAAACTTTCTTGCCGGGTAAGACATCTTTTCCACTAGAGAGTGACACCAATATTAAGCTTTCTGTAAGTAGTATTAGTAGGAAGTATATACCCATACCTGTATAGTAAGTACACCTTTAGTGTGATGAGTCATACCAGAATCCAGAAGAACCAATTACATATAAGTCAATATTGTTACTGGCCAAGTCTCTACCACGATGTGGAACAATTTTGTAAAATATACCTGTGTACCAGATGATGTGAAAAGTCTCATCATGGAAACTCTTATTGATTTCAGGATGAAATGTATTGGTATTTTTGAAAAAAAAAATGATTGAAAGTACATCTCAAGATGTCCTGAGCCAATTGTGTCTCCAAGATTCTAAAGACAACTTGTACCAGATTAATACTTGACAACATGTGGCAGGACATCAAAGAAACAAAATCCTGAACATTCAACACCTTGCCATTTTGCAAACAAGTACAACAGAATAACCCAGTGGCGAAAGTGTCTTTTTTAATTTTAAAAGCCAATCTCAGCAGAGTAATCTGTTTCCCTAAAGACTGTGTGTGTGCGTGTGTGTGTTTGTGTCGTGTGTGTGTATTATGTAGTGTATGGGGATATTTAGTGGGATAAGCATTTATACTTCTATATTCCTGGCTGTGTTTGTTAATCACGGAATGAGTATAACAATACTATAATTCTGTTCATTCACAAACTTGACTGATAGATCTTGTTGAAAACTTGCATATCATCACAGCCGATGTTACTACTGACCAAGGCAAATCCCAAAATGAAAACTACCTTAACACATCACGTTTCATTTTGTTTTAATTAACATTAATTTTTTTCACTGAAACTTAAGCACACAAGTCTGCATATTTGGATTTAACAACAGAACAGAAGTGAATGAACAAAATAAATGAAAATAAAATAAATCAAGCCAAGCTATCTAAATATTTTGAAAGATTTCAAAATGCACTGCAAAGCTAACTCCCATCTAATCCCTAACACCTGCTGTTTTCAGGTAACCAAAATCTAGAAAAACTTTATTTCCCTATTAAATTTGTAGGTTTGACTTAACTCACAGCTCTTTCTTCTCAGTTCCTATTCTATGAGCCATGAGGTTTCTTTCCTTGAATACACACAAGTGAAATCTTAAACTTTCTCTGCTTTGAATAACCAATTTCTAACCAAACACTTCTGTTTGAAAGTTTCACAAACTACAGAGGAACCTCAATTATCCGAACAAAATGGGTGGGCAGTATTTCGTTTGGATAATTGATTATTCAGTTAATTGATTCAATGCCTCTCCTCGGGGGTACAGGGTTTTCTGAAGTTTCCTTTCTCCTCACTCTGCCTGCCTTACTCCCTCTCTCTGTTTCAGGGTTTGTGTCTGAGCAGAGACACAGTTGTGTGTAAGGTACCTGCAGCATTGCTGAAGCCTCCCCCAACCCCCCAAGTTCAATGGGATTGACACATCGAGCACTTGCTAAGTCTGCTCCCCGTTCAGGAGAAGGGCAGCAACACACCGCGCGAGAGCCCCGCCTCCCCATCCATCCCCACTCCTGCCCACCCCATCCACCCCCACACCTGCCCCAGTCCACCCCCTCCAACCTCATCCAACCCCACAACCCACATCCAACACACACACACACAGCACCCCCTCCACACACATACACACGCACACACACACCACCCCCTCCACACACACACACACACATGAGGCCACAAACACACAGCCCCCCCCCCAACAAACGCGCACACACACACATAAACATGCAGTCACACAAACACAACCACCACACACACACACACCCGCATACACACACACAGAGAACTCCCCTCCACACACACACACACATACACATGCAGCCATACACATATAGCCCCCACACACATGCGCGTGCACACACACAGCCACACACACACAGCCCACACACACATATGCACGCACACACACACACACACACACACAGAGCCCCCTCCACGCACACACATACACATGCAGCCACACACATATAGCCCATACACACGTGTGCACACACACAAACACACAGCCACCCTTCCACACACACACAGCCACACGCACACAGCCACACACACACAGCCCCCACACACACATGCACGCACACAAACACACACCCCCCTCCACACACACACATACACATGCAGCCACACACACACAGCCCCCACACACACATGTACGCACACACCCCCACACCCCCCTCCACACACACACATACACATGCAGCCACACACATACAGCCCCCACACACACGTGCGCACGCACACACAGCCACCCTTCCACACACACACAGCCCCCACACACACACGTGTGCACACACACAGAGCCCCCCCACACACACAGTTCCTCCACACACGCACACGCTCACACAGCCCCTCACACACACACGCATGCACGCAGCCCCACACACACACAGCCCCACACACACACAGCCCCACACACACACACACACACACACAACCACACACACAACTTTATACTGCAACTTTTTGACAAATTCCCACTCAGCCCTGTACAGGACAATGTTGGAGAGATTATCTGGGGTAGTAGGGTTTGGGTACGCTCTTGTGGAGAACTCCAGGGAAAGTGTGGGGAGAGAGACAAGGCAGGCAGTCAGTCACTTGGAGACAGTGCCTGGGCTCCCATTGATGTCCAGGACTGTTCTTGGCAGCATTTCAGTAAGCTGGGTTCATTTTAAACAAAAGACGCAATCAGTGTTGGAAACACCTCTTTGATGTAATGTTTCTTTAGGACATTGAGATCTTCTTTGGATAATCCAAAATTCGGATAATTGATATTCAGATAATCGAGATTCCTCTGTACACTGTCTCAGTGAGGGAACCTATTTCCTTAACTGTTCTGAACAATCTCCTTTTCTAAGAGAGACTAGACTTAGTCTGACCTCAGTCAAGTTACAATCAAACAGAATCCAAAAGCTTTTGATCTAATGTTTTAAAAACTTGCTAATTCTATATTTTGCTACAGCTAATGTCACAATCACCAACATTCCAGGGATCCTTGCAATCATATGGCCTCTCTGACATGGGCAGAACCTTCCAAGCCCTTGAATAACAGGCATTGATAAGCCAATTTGGAAAATCTGATGAGGTCTGCAGGAATGAAATTCTTGATGCTGAGAGAAGAAAGTTTCAACTCTCCAGCCAAGTTTGAACAGCAAGATGAAAATCTCATAAGTGAACAGGGCGAGGTCTAATTGCAACCCTTTATTTCATTGCCATGTCGGTAGTAACTGACCTCACTTCATTGATATACAATTTCCAATTTACTCCTTCCAGAAAGAAACTAGACAGCAATAATTCCCAATGTGAAAGTCAGAATGGTTATTTGGTGACAGTAGCTCACCACTAACTCCTCTGGACCTCCAGCTTGGACAGCAGTCCAAACGTCCTTGACATCACAGGGCAAGCTCTTTGGGTAATAACCACCTATGTCCATGAAGTATGTCATCAGACAAGTACTACCTTCTCCACTGCACCATGCCACATCCCCAGTCCACTTATAATATGGTTCTGCACTTTAGTGCTGCACTTTGGGTTACATTGGAACCTTTCATGTGGTGCTGCTTTGAGGACACTCATCTTGATTATTCAAGGGACTTCTCATGGCTCCTTTCTTGCTCTCTTAATGTTAACTTTGAAGCTCACAGCACCTCTGCCATTTTTGAGCTTGTCCCCTCAGCCAGAGCTGACATGCTCACAGTAACTTTTGTCTTGGCATGTAGCACAGGCACAGAATGAGGTAGCTTGTTATGTTTGTCAGCAGTTACCAGACAAGGGGTTGGACATGTTGCTGTGTGGCATTGTGTGTCATAAGTCTCACACCTGCACCTTGATCCAGCAGCATGTGTGACAAACACACTGCATGAGTTTCAGCCAAATAATCATATTACAAAGCCTCAGCCTGTAGTCCTCAGTCAAGTGAAGAGATACACCACTCAGTCAATGGATGGTATCTGTAACTGGGCTGGAGAAAGCCTGCTCTACAGTGGAGCCTATTAGTCTTGCAGTTTTAGTCTAGTGCCCCCAGTGGGTTTTGTGTTTAGAGGGTACATAGATGCTGAATGTGTCTTGCTGGGAAGCAGGTGTACACTCCTCAACGTGAAATCCTACAGGGCAGTGGGAGAAGGAGTATGGCTTAGTCACCTCTGGAGAGTCATGAGAAGAGATTTCTGTGGGTTCTGTACTTGCTTCCTTCTCTGGTTTCTGGCCATTAGCATTGCCCTGTATCCTTGTCAGGAAGGAGCAAGGAGTGAGGTCAAGTTCCCTTATTCTCCTATCGCCTTGCCATTGGTGCTGAACACTGATGATTGCACGGATATAGTTCAGGTCTATGCATATATCCAGCGGACTCTGAATGTGTGGAATCTAGCTCTCCATGACAGCAGCCAACCTGATGGTGACTGCTCCTTGGATGCTGCCTGAACTGCTGTGCTCTTCCAGCACCACTAATCCAGAATCTGGTTTCTAGCATCTGCAGTTATTGTTTTTACCAACGTGATGGTGGAGACTGTTCAGATGTCACTGACACCTGCAAAAGACTTGGCAGAGAATGTGTTGTCATCAAGGGCTAGATGTTTGGGCATGTTAAAATACATTCCCAGTGGTGATAATGGGAGAACAGCCACAGCAATGGATAATGATTCTTTATAGAAATGGCCCACATCAATATTAGCCTTCATGTGACTAAAAATCAGGAAAGGTCAAATTTTGTTCAATTGATTTGCTATACAGCTACCAACAGATTTACCATGTTATAAATACAGTTACAGTTAAAGATACAGTTACATAGTTACAAGTGTATTTACACCATTACAAATACAGTTGCAGAAATGCAGGTATGTTTATGCCATTACAGGCATAGTTATGTAGCTTTGCTATACAATTACATGTGCATTTACACCATTACAAGTGTAGTTATACAGTTCCAGAAATAGTTACAAACTTACAGTACTTGTACACCATTGCTATGGATACAGTTATACAGTTATAGGTGCATTTACACCATTACAGGTATAGTTAACACAGGTACAAATACAAAGTTACAGGTGCAGTTATATGGGTACAGTTACACAATTACAGGTACATTTACACCATTACAGGTACATGTTTACAGGTGCATTTACACTGTTGCAGGTATAGTTATATGATTTTAGGTACAGTTACACAGTTACAGGTCTATTTACGCCATGACAGGTAAAGATACACAGTTACAAGTTACAGAATCGCAAATGTACCATTCAAGTTTTCAGTTATTGTCAAGTCTGATATTACATCGGTTAAAACTATTCATTGAGAACAAAGTAGAAAGGAGTATGGTCAACTGGCCAACCAGAATGTCCAATTTTTTTTTGTTATCTGTGAGCTAATTATTGATGCACCTTACAGTTGTGTGGCTCTATATTTGATGATGTATCTACCATGGCTGAATTGTGGGTATGTATGGAGGCAGTGAAAAGTCATCTTAGAATCTCTACAATGTGGAAACAGGCCATTTGGCCCAACAAGTCCACACTGACACTCCGAAGAGTACCCCACCCAGACCCATTCCCCTATCCTATTACTCTGCATTTCCCCTGACTAATGCACCAAACCTACACATCCCAGAACACTATGGGGAATTTAGCATGGCCAATTCACCTAACCTGCACATCATTGGACTGTGGGAGGAAATTGGAGCACTAAGGGGAAACCCCATGCAGACATAGGGAGAATGTGCAAACGCCACACAGACAGCCGCCCAAGGCTGGAATCGAACCCAGGTCCCTGATGCTGTGAGGCAGCAGTGCTAACCACTGAACCACAGTGCCATCCTGTGTGTGAGACATTGGCAGCATTGGTAGATGATTGTGGATAAAGTGGAATATATGAATGTTAGGCAGTCAGTTCTGAGTGATAAGGAGTGCTGCTGGGTAAATGATGGAGATGTGGTAGGTACATTGTACTGAATTGGTTTCTTGGACATTCGATGTACTGTGAAGATGCATTCATTCACCACCAAATGATTCTCCATGTTTTGCTGCAGTGCTGCCATGTTCAGGCTCTAGAGATTCATAATCCAGGTGACATGCTCCTTCTCAATATTTCAATGAGACCTTCCAACCACCAGAGGATTGTTGCCTCCTTCCTGCTGTCCTGCTGCTCTTTGGTAGACTGCCCAGAGTAACAGTGGGGCCACCTGCTTAGCACAGAGACTGCAGACAGCAAGAAAAACAATGACACAGTACCGAAGCCTCTCAACCCAATGTTACTATCAATCAAATGAGGTAAGCACAGGGAAAACTACATTCTGCATAGTGTGCACCCCAAAACTGATTTTGGTGAAAATCTCATATTTTACGCCAGGATCACAGCCCCTTTAAGAAGTAGATTTTTCTGAAATATGATTCAGATAAAGTACTTTGCTTGCAGTAACTGATCATGTGACCATAATTCCTCAGAGGTAAACAATAGAAAATGAGTCAATATGAAGTGAATCTGTAAGTAGAGTTGCAGGCTCAGTAATGTTTCAGAACAATATAAACACAGGAGATGTCTCTCTCAAGAAAACTTCAGTTGAAATTCTGTGTGCTGATGGAAAGGGTATTAAAACCTTGTTAGCTGAAAGTCTCCTAAGAGCAAATGGAGCTTATGAGATAACCAAGCTGAGAAGAAAGAGAATGCTTTAGGTATAAGAAGCCAGAATTGAAGAGCATTAGAAGCAATAGTGGTGGCTATGCTCAAGATGTTGGCAGTGCCTGTCATGATGGGAAGTCCACAACCTTGAGATATGAAAGGGAATTTCTCAGAGGTAAGCAAAAAACTCAATATTCTCAGCCCCTATCTGAATCACTGAAATAGTGTTCAGGCCAGGTGGTTAACCTTCCAATTTTTCATAAATGCCTTAAGGTTTTTGGAATTTAAACTCAAATGAATGTAAGCAGGAAGCGAATTAAGAAATTCAGTTCAGAGTAAGGCAACTATGTTCTTTTAATATCTTTAGTATAACTAAGGTGAAGAGCAGTTATTAGCACTTATGTCCTAAGATTTTGTATAATAAAATTATTTTCTTTTAAACTATGAACCTTGTGGATTCAGTCTTTTAGTAAATACCCGAGTTTTCAGATTCTAAATTAACAAACATTGCTGACTTCTGCCAAAATCATAGCAATACTTTAAAATGAATGGACATAGTGAGTGAGTTGCAAAACTCACACCAGAATATAGTGCAATCCAATCATTAATCCAATATATTTTGATATTAAAATGTTTTAAAAATATGCTTGCCAGTCCCTGAAAGATCTGTGTCTAAAAGATTTAATGCAAGTTGTATAATCTTTCTGAATCAGTATAATCTGGATTCTCAAATTCAATTGTGGAGAATAGCAACTTTTGTATTTGTGGATTATGTTTTAAACCTTCTTGGAATTTGAGTATTACTGCTAAGACAGGGCACAAAATGCTGGAGGCCAGGTCTGGGAGAAGGTATTGTGATTAACTAGCACTGACCTTGGTTCACTCTGATGGTGCACTGGAGCTCACATGAAAGTAAAGTAAAAAAGTGTTTGCCTTTCTGCCTGGGATTTCTCCCTTTCCCAGCCTACCATATGCATGGGGTTTTGAGAAGGATTGGGAATGGAAGTGTGAGTGTATTTCCAGCTCATTCTCAGGATTCACACACTCACCTTCTCACTTACATACAAAGTCTCTCTCTTTCTCTCTCTGTCTATCTCTGTCTCTCTTTCTCTCTTACAGTCAATTCACATAACATTTTATAAATTCCTACTTTAGAAATAAAACCAGTCAAATTGAAGATTGGGATAAAGACAGGTTCTAACCTCACACCTTTAATACATTGTCTCAGCTGAGATAGAGTCATGGAGTCATAGAGATGGACAGCCCGGAAATTGACCCTTTGGTCCAACTCGCCCATGCTGACCAGATATCTTAACCTAATCTAGTCCCATTTGCCAGCACTTGACCCATATCCCTCTCAACCCTTTCTATTCATATACCCAGCCAAATGCCTTTTAAATGTTGCAATTGTACTAGCCTCCACCACTTCCTCTGGCAGCCCATTTCATACCTGCATCACTCTCTGCGTGAAAAAGTTGACTCTTAGGTCTCTTTTATTTCTTTCCTCACTCAACCTAAACCTATACCCTCTAGTTTTGGACACTCCCACCCCGGGGGGAAAATCTTTGTCTATTTATCCTATCCATGCCCCTCATGATTTTTTAAACCTCTATAAGGTCACTTCTCAGCCCCCGATGCTCCAGGGAAAACAGCCCCAGCCTGTTCAGCCTCTCCCTATAGCTTAAATCCTCCAACCCTAACAACATTCATGCAAATCTTTTCTGAACTCTTTCAAGTTTCAGAACATCCTTCCAATAGGAAAGAGACCAGAATTGCATGCAAAATTCCAAAAGTGGCCTAACCAACATCCTGTACAGCCATAAAATGACCTCCTAACTCCTGTAACTCAATACTCTGACCAAAATGAAAGCATATCAAGTACCTTCTTCACTATCCTAACTACCTGCAACCCAGCTTTCAAGGAGCTATGAACTCCAAGGTCTCTGTTCAGCAACACGCCTTAGGACTTTACTATTAAGTGTCTACGTCCTGCTCAGATTTGCTTTCCCAAAATGCCTTACTGAAGTCCATATAGATCATGTCCTCCACTCTGCCCTCATCAATCCTCTTTGTTACTTTTAAAAAACTCAATCAAGTTCATGAGACATGATTTCCCATGCACAAGGCCATGTTGACTATCCCTAATCAGTCCATGCCTTTCCAAAGATATGTAAATCCTGTCCCTCAGGACTCCCTCCAGCAACATGCCCACCTCCGAGGTCAAGCTCACCGGTCTATAGTTCCCTGGTTTGCCTATACCACCTTTCTTAAACAGTGGCACCACGTTAGCCAACCTTCAGTCTTCCGGCACCTCACCTTTGACTATCGATGATACAAATCAAGGGGCCCAGCAATCACTTCTCTGGCTTCCCACAGCGTTTTTGGGTACACCTGATCAGGTCCTGGGCATTCATCCACCTTTATGCATTTCAAGACCTCCTCCTCTGTAAGATTTTTCAAGATGTCACCATCTATTTCCATACATTTTATATCTTCCATGTCCTTCTCCACACTGATGCAAATTACTTATTTAGTATCTCCCCCATCTCCTGCTGCTCCACACAAAGGCCGCCTTGCTGATCTTTGAGGGGCCCTATTCTCTCCCTAGTTATCCTTTTGTCCTTAATGTGTTTGTAAAACCCTTTGGATTCTCCTTAACTCTATTTGCCAAAGCTATTTCATGGCCCCTTTTTGCCCTCATTTCCTTCTTGAGTATATTCCTACTGCCTTTATACTCTTCTAAGTATTCACTCAATCTATCCTGTCTATACCTGACATATGCTTCCTTCTATTTCTTAACCCCAAATTCTCTAGTCAATCTAGCATTCCCTACACCTACCAGCCTTTCACCCTAACAGAATATATTATCTTTGGACTGTGGTTATCTCATTTACGAAGGCTTCCCACTTTCCAGCCATCCCTTTACCTGCAAACATCTGCCCCAAAACAGCTTTTGAAAGTTCTTGCCTAATACCGTCAAATTTAGCCTTCCTCCAATTTAGAACTTCAACTTTCAGATCCAGTCTATCCTTTTCCATTACTATTTTAAAAACCAATAGAATTATGGTCGCTAGCCCCAAACTGTTCCCCCACTGACACCTCAGTCACCTGCCCTGCCTTGTTTCCAACAATTTCCCAGGAAATGTCACCTTTTTTATAAAGCCTTAAATTATCTTGAGAATGTGACTTAAAAGAAGTCCTGGGATTTACGTATTAATGAACCAAAACCTGCAACCCATTCTAAAAGATGAAAGACTTAACAGTAATCTAGGTTTGTTCAATATATGATTTCAGATGTTTGACATTGTAGTCTTTTGCTGTAAATTCAGTGTCCTATGATCCTGCTCCATAGCAACTGATGAAGGAGTAGTGCTCCAAAAGCTAGTGCTTCCAAATAAATCTGTTGGACCACAACCTGGTGTTGTGTGATTTTTAACTCTCTTTCTTATACAGACACCTTCTCACACAAATTGCCTCTTACTCATATACTTCCCACATAGACATACTTTTACTTTTTCATTCCCCCTCTCTCTCACTATCTCACACATGCACACTTTTGTCCTTCATGCCCTATCTGTCTCACTATCTCACACATATATTCTCATACACATACTTTTGCTCACTTTCTGTAACTCCCCCTTTCTCACTAACACTTTCACTCCCACTATTTCCCTCATACACAGACACACATCTTGCTGCAGTCTCCAATACTTGTTCTGGGTCAGCTGGATCCAGCCAGAATCTGTTGATATATCGAAAACTGAAGCAGAAGTTGAATTAGGTTGCATTGTAGGTGACATGGATGAAACGTATCAGGGAAATAAAAAAAGAACATGCTAGAGAGAGAGGCAGCAGATCTGGCAGCATGTGTGGAGAGAGAAACAGAGTTAACATTTTAAATCTAATGACTCCAGAAACTGAACTGGACCAGCTATATAAATTAGTGGCTGCAAGAGCAGGTCAGAGATTAGGATTCCTGTCGGGATTAACTCATCTCATGACTCCTCAAAGCTTGTGCATCATCCAAAAGGCACAAGGCAGTGGTATGATGGCCTGGATGAGTGCAACTCCAACAATGTTCTGGATTCTTGACACCATTCATGACAAAACAGCCTGCTTTCTTGGTTCCACATCCACAAACATTCAGTCCCTCCATCACCAATGATCAGTAGCAGCACTGTATACCATTTACAAGACGTGGTGCAGGAATTTACCAAATCTTCTGAGATAGTGCCTTCCAAACCCATGATCCCTAGTGGAAGGACAAGGGCAGCAGAGACATGGGAACAACACCCCCTGCAAGATCCCCTCCAAGCCACTCACCATCATGACATGGAAATATTTCACCGTTCCTTCAGTGTTGCTGAGTCAAATCCTGATGCTTCCTCACAGCATGAGCATCTACCTACAACACATGGACGACACCAGTTCAGGAAGGCAGTTCACCAGCAGCTTCTCCAGGACAATTGGGGATGGGTTTAGTCAGTGATGCCCAGACCTATAAATGAAGAAGTCATACTAGATTTGGAATATTAACACTGTTTTTCTCTCTACAGACACTGCCAGACCTGCTGAGTTTCTCCAGCACTTCCTATTTTTGTTTCAGATTTCCAACATCTACAGTGTTTTGCTTTAATTGAGTGCCGTAATGAATGCTTGTGTCAGCAAACAAGCCATAATTGAGTCATAAAATCATAAAGATATACATAACAGAAACGGACCCTTCAGTCCATGCCCAATCAAATATCCTAAACTAATCTAGTCCCATATCCCAGTACTTGTCCCATATCCCTCCAAACTCTTCCTATACATATACCCATCCAGATCCCTCTTTTCTGTTGTAAATGTACCAGTCTCCCCCACTTTCTCTAGCAGCTCATTCCATACATGCACCACCCTCTGCGTGAAAATGTTGCCCCATAGATCCCTTTTAAATTTATGCCCTCTCACCCTAAACCTATGCCCTCTCATTCTGGATTTTCCCACTCTGGGAAAAGATCTTGTCTATTTACCTTATCCATGCCCCTCATAATTTTATAAACTTCTATAAGGTCACCCCTCAGCCTTGAACGCTCCAGGGAAAATAGCCCCAGCCTATTCAGCCTCTCCCTATCACTCAAACCCTCCAACACTGGCAACATCCTTGTAAATTTTTTTTCATGTTTCACAACATCCTTCTGATAGGAGGGAGACTAGAATTGTAATACATTCCAATAGTGGCCAAACCAATGTCCTGTACAGCCGCAACATGGCCTCCCAACTCCTGTACTCAATACTCTGACCAATAAAGGAAAGCATACTAAATACCTTCTTCACTATCCTATCTACCTGCGACTCCACTTTCAAGGAGCTATGAACCTGCACTCCAAGGTCTCTTTGTTGAGCAACACCTCCCAGGACCTTACTATTAAATGTATAAGTCCTGGTCTGATTTGCTTTTCCAAAATGCAGCACCTCACATTTATCTAAATTGAACTCCATCTGCCCATTAGCCCATCTGATCAAGATCCCGTTGTAACCTGAGGTAACCTTCTTTGCTGAGCAAAATTAAAGAATCAATAAAAACCAGGAAGAGTATTTGTTATTCGAGTAGGATTCATTATAAACTTGGATAGCTCCAGCTGAATAGGACTGAACATGATGCTGTGGAATCTACCAATGATGTTCTTTTAGAACAAGAATAGTTTGAATCTATTGAATCCATGGAATATCCCAATGATCTCCGTTATTTGAAGCAGCTGGTTTCCTGTAAACTCTATGCAAACGTGTGCACAGTCTTCCCTAGAAACCAGCACAAATGGAATGGACAAATTACTTCAACATCCAGCATGTCTTGCACTTTTCTGGTAATCTCCTCTCCACCACCTCTGACCTCATAGTCCCCCAGCCCCAACACTGCCCGATTCTACCTGCTCCACAAGATCCACAAACCTACCTGCCCAGGCCAACCCCTTGCCTCCGTATGCTCCTGCCCCACCGAACTCATTTCTTCCGATCTCAATTCCATCCTCTCCCCCTACATCCGGGACACTAACCACGCCCTTCACCTCTTCAGTAACTTCCAGTTCCCTAGCCCCCAGTGCTTTATCTTCACAATGGATGTACAGTCCTTATACACGTCCATGCCCACAACGACGGCCTTCAGGCCCTCAGCTTCCTCCTCTTCTACAAAGCCATCCAGTCCCCTTCCACCAATACCCTGCTCTGCCTCACAGAACTAGTCCTCACCCTTGACAACTTTTCCTTCAACTCTTCCCATTTCCTCCAAATCCAGGGGGTGTCCATGGGCATGCGGATGGGCCCTAGTTATGCCTGTCTGTTTGTCGGCTATGATAAACAGTCCCTCATTAGTATCTACACAGGCACTGTTCCCCAAATCTTCTGCCGTTACATCAAAGACTGCGTTGGTGCTGCATCCTGCACCCAGATTGAACTGCAGCAGTTCATCGACTTTGCCAACAACTTCCATCCGCTCTTAACTTAACATGGTCCATCTCAGACAACTCTCTCCCCTTTCTTGACCTCTTTGCTTTCATCTCCAGCGACAGTCTACCATCAGACTTTTATTATAAACCCACAGACTCCCGTAACTACCTCCTACACCTCCTCCCTCCCAGTATCCTGCAAGCGCTCCAACCCATTTTTCCAGTCCTCGGACGAGGAGACATCCCAGATGTCCACCTATTTTGAACAACGTGCTTTTCCTCCTCTGTCATCCAGACAGCCATCCACTGTACCACCTCCATTCCCCGTTCCACTGCTCTAAACTTCATCCCTCCAAACGCAATAAACGCAATCCTCACCTTCCACCCCACCAGTCTCCGCATCCAACGTATCATCCTGAAATACTTCCACCAACTCCAACTAGACCCCCACCACCAAGAACATCTTCCCCTTCCCACCCCTCTCTGCCTTCAACAATCCTTGGTTTGAGACATTCTCCCCACCGACCTCCCCTGAACCCCCAGGTACCTTCTGTGCAACTGGAAAAGATGCAAAACCTATCGGCACACCACCTCCCTCACCTCCATGCAGGGTCCCAAACAGCCCTTCCAGGTGAGGCAGAAGTTCACTTGCTTCTCTTCCAACCTAGTTTACTGCATCAGGTGCTCCCGATGTGGTCTCCTCTACATCAGGGAGACCAAACATAAACTTAAGGAACGGTTCACCGAACATCTCAGCTGGACCCACAGGAGCCGACTGGACCTCCCAGTCACCACCCATTTTAATTCCCCTTCCCACTCCCTTTCCGATGTGGCCATCCTCGACCTCCTTCATTGCCACAGTGAATCAGACCGCAAATTAGAGGAACAATACCTCATTTTCTGCCTGAGCAGCCTACAGCCTGGAGTACTCAACATTGAGTTCTCCAATTTCAAATAACCTCCCTTCCCAACCCCCAACTCCCTTTCCAGCACCTCTTCCTCCCTTCCAATTCACTTACTGACCCTCCCACCGACCAACCATGCCGTACTCTCTGCCTGTGTTCACCTATCACCACCTCATCACTCGGACTCTCTCCCCTCCCAAAACCCTCCCCCATACCCCCTTTATCTGCAGCTCCCTTCAACCTTACCCCCCAGTCCTGAAGAAGGGTTATACCCAAAACATTGACTTCTGCACCTCCTGATGCTGCCTGGCTTGCTGTGTTCTTGCAGCCTCCTGCCTGTCTACTTTGGATTCCAGCATCTACAGTTTTTTTTTGTCTCGCACAATACATGCAACAATATTCTTGAGTCTATTGGCTGGATTGTAGCTGGCCGCAGTCTAACCATTGAGTAGAAAAACTTTTGAGTCCAAGCTACTCTTTCAACTCAAGCATGTTTTTCCAACATCAACTTTCCACCACCCAGAGACTAAAGTGCCAGGAAATAGTTAAACAAAACCAGCTCACTTCCCTGAATAGTGTACATCAAATATATTCATTCCAAGGCCAGTTCTCTGCATGCAAGTATGTGGAAGGATTCACAATTATTAATAAGAGAAGTGACATCTATTGTATGGCTCGTGCCTTATCATTCGGTAAAACCGCAATGGTAGTGTGTCTACAATGAACTTACTGCTCCAAGTATTATTGAGTGCTGGATCTATTTGCACTGAATGACATAATTTATTTCTGAGAGTGCATTGATAAGTGTTTAAATATGATGCAAGCAGCCAGAGTGATTTTATTCCACAAGAGATACTAACTAATGTAAACATATTAGTTATTCTTATGAGACACAAATATGTACATGCCATATTTCAATAAAATGCGCCTTGTAGGTTAATTATATTCACACCAGTCACATTGCAGTGTCGTTTGGCTTTTCACTCAAGCTTAATTATTCTAATTTGATGATTTGATTGCTGGCATGATAAAAACCTGCATGCTTTCTTTCTGTGTTCTGTCAATCTGCCAAAGCACGTGAGCAACAAAGTAAGTTAAAGCATTGTAAAATGTTTTGGTAATTGTCCAACGTATTTAATCTTGTACGTCAATTGTTAATAAAGCATTTCAGAGGTCTGGAAGTGCAGTTAAGCAGCCCTGATGTTAACACGCAATCCTTCTCTAACATGGTGCCAGGAAACCTGAAAACTATGACAGTTGTTCAGTAAACTCTTTCACTTTGGGATAAAGGTCAAACAACATCAATGACCCACCTTGCAGCTACTTTCAAAGGGTTTGTCTGGAGGAAGAGGAACTTTGTGTATTTCATTAATTTCACCGATCACATGTCATCCCTTAAAAAGTTGGCTGTATCGTCTTACCAGATGTGAGAATGAGTCAGAAATTAAGGCAAATATTATCAGAGTAGACAAAATGCTACAGAAACTAGTCTAGAATACTAGAGGGTCAGTGTGGACTTGTTGGGCCAAAGGGCCTGTTTCCATACTGTAGGGAACCTAAAAAAAGTCTTAAGGAGCTAAACTTTAACACATCAGTAGACCTGAATGCCTATATCTAAGGTTTGAGCAGCCAAGGTAGTGGAATGCTGGCTGTGATTTTCCAAAATTCCCCAGATTCTGCAACCGTTCCAGCAGATTAAAGTTGGTGAATGTGACAGGGTTGTTCAAGAAAGGAGGGAGACAGAAAATGGAACAACAGACCCGGGTAGTCTGACATCAGGAAAGTGATGGAATCTAACGTGAAGGTAGACTCAACAAGGCACTTAGTAAATCATGGCATGATCAAAGAAAATAAGTATTGTCACTGAAGGAAAATCATGACTGGGAAGTTTATTAGAGTTTTTTGAGGATTTGACTAGCAGGTGAAAGTTAGAGAACGGGAACAAGTGGATTTAGAGATACTTAGATTTCCAAATGGCACTTGATAAGGTGCCATACTGAATGTTAATCAGCAAGGTATGGGTTCTTGGAGTTGTGGACAATATATTAGCACGGACACTGGATTGATTAATGGGCTAGAGGCAAAGTATATGGATAAGTGGACTATTTTCAAGTTGGCAGGCTGTGAATGGTGGAGTGCCACAAGCATCTGTGCTATTTACAACCTTATATTACCAATCTAAATGAAGTGACAGATGTTAATGTATCCTAAGTATGTGTATGATACAGAGGTAGGCTGAAATACAAGTTGTAAGGAGGACACTGAGAAACTGCACTACACTCAGCAGCAGTCGTGACTGTCCCTCAACTAAAGGATGAATTCTACTCAGAATCATAGAGGCCCTATAGTGTGGAAGCAGGCCATTCAGCCCATTCAGTCCCCATCAAACCTCCGATGAGCATCCCATCCAGACTGACACTCCTACCCTATCTGACAAATATCATGGATATTTTGTCAGATCCATGAAGGTAACAAAACATTTCTGGTGCTGTCTTCAATGTGACTGGCAGCAAAGACCAAATTCAAGGTCGCTTTCAAATGCAGCACAGCAATGCATGATTTTTGGGTCAAGTGAGTAGACAACAAGGTGGTGAATGCAGTATAATAAGGGAAAGCATGAGGTCATTCAGTTTGGTCATAAGAATAGAATATTTACGAAAACTTATAAATGATGTTTAGAGAAATGATAGTGTCCTCATATAAAGCACACATACAGCGAGCAATTTGGAAAATGAGTATTGACATGCCATATGCAAATTACATATTAACATTAATTAATTGTAAGGTGATTGGAGTATAGGAATAAAGACTCCACATTTGAGGAAGGATATATTTGTATTTCAACTCTGTAGAGAAGGTTCAGTATATTAGTGCCTGGAATGAGAGACTTGTTTTCTGGTGAACAGTTGAATAATTCTGGCCTATATTCTCTGGAGTTTAGAGAAATGAAAAGTGGATCCCATTAAAGCATATAAGATCCTGAAGGGGCTTCACATGATAGATACTGTAAGATTGTTTTTGCTGTCTGTAATTCTAAAACATAGTGTCTCAGGATAAGGTATTGTTTAGGACTGAGATGAAGGAAATCTTTTCACTCAAAGATTTAAATACTGGGAATGTTCTACTCCAGAAGGTTATAGATGTATTTGATGCTGGGATTGAAAAATATTTGATGTCTTGAGGAATCAAGGATATGAGGATTGGGCAGGAAAGTAAAATGGAAGCACCAAATCAGCCTTACTCCTGTTAGAGACACTCAGTGACATGTATTGTCTATCCATGCTCCTATTCCTCATTAGACTAGATTATTTACAGTGTGGAAACAGGCCCTTCAGCCCAACAAGTCCACACCGACCCTCTGAAGAGCAACCCACCCAGACCCATTCCCCTACACCTAACACTATGGGCAATTTAGCATGGCCAATTCACCTAACCTGCACATTTTTGGATTGTGGGAAGAAACCGGAGCACCCGGAGGAAACCCACGCTGACATGGGGAGAATGTGCAAACTCTACACAGACAGTTGCCTGAGGCGGGGATTGAACCTGGGTTTCTGGCACTGTGAGGCAGCAGTGCTAACCACTGTGCCATCCTGTTCCTTAAGTGCTGGGGAAGGTGGTAGGTGATTGGGAAAGTCAGGCAGAACAATAATGACTTGTTTCCACTACAAACAACAAAATCGTGACTCTGATTTTTTCCAGTGAATTCTGCATGAATGGCCCTTAGACTCAGGCAGTGCATGAGAGGCCCTTCCGCCCATCAAATCTACCTCATCATGTGAGAAATACCTGACTTTCAACCTCATCCCATTTACCAGCACTTGGCTCACATATTATGCAGTACCAAGTGCTCACCTAAGTACTTTTTAAAGGATATGAGACAATTCACCTCCACCACCCTCCCAGGCAGGATATTCCAGACTGGCACCATCCTCTGGGTAGAAAGGTTTTTCTTCACATTCCCCCATAAACCTCCTGCCCCTCACCTTGAACCTGTGTGCCCTCATGACCGATCCTTCAACTGAAGGGAACAGCTACTCCTTATAAACTCTATCTATGCCCCTTATAATGTTGGACACCTCCATCAGATCAGCCCCCAGTCTTCTCTGCTCCAATTAAAATAACCCAACCCCATCTAACTTTTGTGCATAACTAAATTGTCCACCCCTGGTAGCAGTTGGTGAATCTCCACTGCACCCATTCAGTGCAATCACATCCCTCTTATAATGTGACCACAGTGGCACACAGTACTTTGCTGTGCTCTCACCAAAGTTTGATACAACTCCATCGTGACTCCCATGCTTTTGTAATCAATGCCTTGATTTGATAAAGGCAAGCATCCCACAGGCCTTTTTCATCCCAAATGGCCTTTACTAACATGCCGTTCCACCTTCAGAAATCTAGGGACAAAAAGTTCAAGGTCCCGTTGTTCCACAGAACTGCCTAGTGTCATGCCATTCATTGAATATTTCATTTTCAAATTACTCCTTCCAAAGTGTATCACCTCACACTGTTCAGGGTTAGATTCCATCTGCCACTTCTTTGCCCATTTTACTATCCTGTTTGTATCGTCTTGTAAGCTGAGATACTCAACCTCATTGTAAGCTACCCAACCAATCCTCAAACTTACCAATCCAACATCCCCCCCACACCCACCCAGTCATCTATGTCATTTTTTTCCTTCATTCATGGGATGTTCGCTGGTTAGACCAGCATTTTATTGCCTGTCCCTAATTTCCTAGAGGACATTTAAAGAGTCAACCACATTACTATGGATCTGCAGTCACATGTAGGCCACACCAGGTAAGAAGGGAATCTCTGCCATCTCTGCCCCAAATTTATATAAGTGATAAATAACTGGGGACCCAGCACAGTTTCCTGTGGCTCACCAGTGGACACTGGTTTCCAGTCACTAAATCAGTCTTCTGTTATTGCCTGCTGTCCCCCACGACTGAGCCAATTTTGAATTCACTTTATCAAATTATCCTGTATCCCATGTGCAAATGTTTCCTAAATAAGTCTATATGTGGGACCCTGTCCAAGGTTTTACTGAAATCTACATAAACTATATTAAATACAGCACTCTCATCTATACACCTGTTCACCCCTTCAAAAATTTCAATCAAATTTGTTAGGCATGACTTCCTTCTGACAAAGCCATGTTGACTATCCCTGATCAAGCCTTGCCTCTTCAAATGGAGCTAGATGCTCTCCTTCAGAATTTTCTCCAATTGTTTCCCTATCATTGACTTGAGATTCACTGGTCTATAGTTTTCTGGCTTATCTTGCAATCCTTCTCAAACATTGAAACCACATTAGCTATTTCATCCTCTGGAATCTTCCTCGTGCCTAGAGGGGAATTAAAAATTTGGATAGGTGCCCCTGCAAACTCCTCCTTTGCCTCACGCAGTATCCTGGGACACAATTTATCACGAGATGGAGATTTGTCTATTTTTAAGCCTGCTAACACCTCCTATACCTTTCCTTCCATATGTCAATTTGCTCAAGTGCCACGCAGTCTGTCCTCCTGGGTTGCAAACCTTCATCCATGTTGTCTTGGGTGAAGACAATGTGATGGGTTGGTTCAAGACTCTACTAATGTTCTCTGGCTCCACCCATAGATTGCTGCTTGATCCCAAATGGACTCCAATCCTTCCCTGTTTATCTTCTTCCCATTGATATACTTATAGAATATCTTGGGGATTTTCCCTCCTTTTAGCAGACAGAGCTTTCTCATATCTCTTCTTTGTTTTCCTAATTGCGTTCTTAAGCTCCACCCTGCACTTTCTATACTTCACTAATGCCTCTGCTGATTTATTCATCTAGTACTTGCTAAAAGCCTCTCTTTTCCTTCTCATAGTATCCTGAATATCTCTGGTCATCCATGGCTCTCTGGGCTTTAGTCCTTCCACTTTTCCTGTTTGAACGTCCCCACTGCTCTTCTGTAGATTTTCCCACAGTTTATTTTGGCCAGATCCTGCCTTAGTTTTCTAAAATCCCCTCTCTATAATAACTGATTAGCAATGTGACTGCCCTCTTTTTTATTGCTAAGCTCTACTCATAAAGCTTCATTCGATATTGCCTCCAAGATATCATATTTCCTTACTGCAGTAACTGTCTTTTTAACAAATAGTGCGATGCCTCCTCCTGTTTTATCCCCTCCCCTGTCTTGTCTGAAGATTCTATATTGCAGAATGGCGAGTTGCCAACCCTTTTTCTCCCTCAACCACATCTCTGTGGTGGTTACTACATGACACATCCATGTGTCAATCATCACCCTTAACTCATCTGCTTAGTGTCAATCTGTGATGGTTACTATATCATTCATTCTTTGTCAATCATCACCCTTTACTCAGCTGCTTTGCCTGTTATATTCCTGGCATTAAAGTAAAGACCATCCAGCTTTGCTTCACTCCCTTGAAAATTAATACAGCCACACTCCCTCTAACTTGATTGTTTTCCTGTATTATTCAGTGCTCTTATTCTGCCAACAGTCTGTGTCTCCTCCCTCTGCTGAATTACTTTAAACTCCTCCCAATAGCCCAGCAAGTCAACCTACAAGAATGTTACTTCTGGTTCAGAATAGATCATCCCACTTGTACAGATCCCACCTTTCCCATAAATGTTCCCAGAGATCCAGGAATCTAAACTAACCTCCCCTGCACCAACTGTAAAGCCATGCATTCAGCTGCACTGTTCTCCAATTTCTGTGCTCGCTAGCATTTGGCACTGGGAATAATCCAGAGATTACAATCCGAGAGGAGCTGCTTTTTAGTCTGCTGTCTCTTTGAATTATTGATGCAAGACCTCATCCTTCTCTACCTATGTCTTTGATACCAACATGTACCATGACCTCTACTTTATTATCCCTGCTGCCATTCAGTGACATCCCAGACATTAACATCAGAGAGGCAACACACCATCCTGGAGTCATGTAGGCAGTAGAGCCTATCTGTTCCCTTAACTCCACAATCTCCTATTACTATTGTCCTTCTAGTCTTCCTCCCTTTCTACACACGCTTGCTGATTTTCTGTCTGCACTCTCTGGAGGAGCAAATGCCCGCATCAACCTCCAAACTGGAATACTGATTTGCGAGCGGGACCCTAGGTGGCTCCTGAACCACATGCCTGTTTCTCTTGGACTGCCTGATGGTTACACATTCCCTTCCTTCTCTCGGCATTCAATGCAGTTTTCCCCGAAACAAACTGCGATAAGAATGACTTTGCTGTAATGCCTTCTGCAGGGATCTGGGATTTGCACAAAAGTAATTGTTTATCTCCAAAAACAGATTATAAAAATGAATGATGATGCGTGCAGGATATGAACCAGAAAGTGTTAGTTAAAAAGGTTAATTAAATTCCAAATCACGCATAGAAAGCAGAATAAAACAAAGAGGAAAAGGAGATTAAGATTCATTGCTAAAAACATTAGTTCAATATTTTACAATCTCAAATAAAATTCAAAGAATGCAAATACACACTTAAAGATGATAATCAGTTCGACAGTAGTAGCTGGCATTAATTTGGATTTCTCATAACATTAAAATCATTTAAATGTAATTTGATGTCACTCTATGAATTTGAATGCTGGGTTTCTTAGTGAGATACAGTGCATCAAAACTTCTGGAGGAGCAGCGGAAGTAAGACAACAGTTCTCTGATTTCATATTTCACTGCACATGTACCATTGCCAAAAGATGCTATCCATGGGTCGAACAATATTGTGAGCAGCCTTGGGCCTCTTACCTAAGGAAGGATGTGCTGCCGTTGGAAGGGGTCCAGAGGAGGCTTGCAAGAATGATACTAGGGATTAAGGGCTTGTCATATGAGGAGCGATTGAGGACATCTTGATCTGTGCTTGATAAAGTTTAGGAGGATGAAGGGTGGTTCTGACTGAATTTACAGAACACTGAATGTGGATGAAATGTTTCCATTAGCAGGAGTGACTAGGACTCAAGGACACAGCCTCAGAGTGAATGGACAACCTGTTAGAACTGAGATAAGGACTTTCTTCAGCCAGGTAGTAGTGAATCTGTTGAACTCAATGCAGTAGAAGGCTGTTGAGGCCAAGTTATTGAGTGCATTTAGGACTGAGGTGGATAGGTTCTTGATTGATAAGGGGATCAAGGGTTTCAGGGAAGAGGCAGAGGAATGTGGTTGAGAAACTTGTTAGCCATGATCAAATGGCAGAGTGGACTTGATGGGCTGAATGGCCTAATCCTGTTCCCATATCTTATGGTCTAACATTGGACGTCAACCAGGACCAAGTTAAAATATTCAAATCAAAATGAAACAAAGACATACATGTGGCTTTTGCCAGCAGTTGAGCTGAGGCAAAGATGGAGGCAATTAATAAAATTGAAAATAAACACCTCAGTGATAGTTTAAACATGTGGAAGAATGCTCACCTTGGAATAGGTCACAAAAGGTCAGCTTGGAGCCTTAGGCAATTGCCAGGGAATGGGTTTGTGTTAGTGGGTAGGGAAAGGGAGTTGAAGATGTGGATCAAATGCAATAGCTTCTGTCCAATAGTCAAAACAGGACATTTCTGCTCACTCCAGGATTGGAGTGGGACAAGCCAGCTGACAATTTAGAGAGAGTGAAGGGGGTCACGAGACTTGCTTGTAAGATGGAATTGGACATCATCAGTGTACACATGAGAATTGTTGCTGTGTCTTTCAGATGATGTTACCAAGGGACATGTCAATCAGAAACAGCAGGAAGGCAAGACATCAGAGCCATTTATGTGGGAAAGACAAGAGAAGTTTCTGATGGAAATTCTCAAGCTATAATTAGATAGATAAGAAGGGAACCAGGCAAACACATCCTTACCCTGCTGGAACCATGGAGAAGAATTGAAGGAGGATGCTCTGATCGCCACATTTGCTACTGCAGACAGGTGGAGAAGGATGAAGAGGGTTAGTTTAATTTTGGCAAGGTTTCATAGGGTGTTAACGGTGATGTTGATAGGAGCTGTTTTGGTATCATGGTATCCCCAGAAAAGATCATAAGGCTCAGTGAATGGCCAGGATACAAAAGCTGTGACCACAAATGTTCCTGCTTGTCAGTTGTTTTTTTGAGTGACTCATTGCATGTTAGGTTATTCAAGCTAAAAGGAAAAGGAATGAAAAGAAAAAAAAGAGATTAAAGGGAATTAAACCAGTCAGACCACATGACATTAATTATTACAATATCAAACTCTGCCCTATCAACCCTATAAGGTACTCCTTATCAACTTCAGGGGGCCAGTGCCAAAATTTGTGTGACTAGTCACACAGACTAGTCAAGCAGTAGCCTGATAGGCACATCCATGGATTCATACCTTACCGACAGGTGGCACAGTGGTATACAACCAGAGAGAGCCTCACCAGAAGTCCTCAACATTGTTTATCTCATAGAATCAGCTCAAACATGGGCAAGGAAACCTCCTGCTGATTAATAGATAATCCGTATAGAGTAACATTCACACAGGGGCCAAGCACTGACCATCTCCAAGAAGAGAGAATCTAACCACTGCTCTTTGAAATTCAATGGCATTACTATCACCGAATCCCCCACTATCAACATCCTGGGGGTTATCCATCAACCAGAAACTGAATTGGACAAGCCGTATAAACACTGTGGCTACAAGAACAGTTCAGAAGTTAGGAATCCTACAGCGAGTAACTCATCCCGTGACTCAGGAAACCCTGTCCAACATCTATAAGACACAAATCTGGAGAGTGATGGAATACTCTCCATTTGCCTGGATGAGTGCAGCTCCAAGCTCAAGCTCTAGGATAAAGCAACCCACTTGATCGGCACTATAAAAATTCACTGCCTCCACCACTGATGCTCAGTAGCAGCAGTGTGTACTATCTAAAGGTGCACTGCAGAAATCATCAGCACCTTTCAAATCCATGACCACCACAATCTACAAAGGTAAAGGTGATACATAGGAAAACAAACACCTGTAAGTTCCTGTCTAAGTGACTCAACATCCTGATAAAGAAATATATCAAGATGATGGCGGGGTAGGGTTGTTGAGCTGGGGTTTATTCACTTTGACCGCTTTTCTTCTATCTTCTTACGTACCCCGAGCTCAGTGGCTGCAAGGACCTCCAGCATGGACCCAAGTGTGGGCCCCAGGGCGGATTCAAGTGGGTCCAATGTGGATCTCATGGCGGTGGCAAGGGAGCCCAGCACAAACTCAAATTTTATCAGTACAGACTCGAGTGAGCCCAGCATGGACCTCTTAGCAATATCAAGTGTTCCTACTTACTCTTCTGAGCCTAGGGCATCAGAATTGGCAGTTGCTACATCAACGGGGATGACATCGTTGGGGTATGCACAACGGTGAAAGATGGCACCTGAGGATTAGTGACTTTGCCACTGGTTGGATCTGATGGTGATGGCAGCAAAGTGGTGTTGGAAGGGCATCACAGTGACATCGACAAGGTGTGCCCAACAGTGAGAAATGCAACTCTGACGTTGGCTGGTCCAGTGCAGGCAGCAGTGAGGTGGCGGTGCAGGACATTTGGCTCAGTAGTGAAAGGTAGTGCCTAAAGAGTGGCGACTTCAACGCTGGTTGGTTCTGGTGTAGATAGCGGTGACGTGGTGGAGGAGGAATGGTGACACAGGCATTACTGATGATGAGCTGGCTCAGGACTGATAGCCTCTCTTTAAGCTATCTCTTCTGTTTTTTTCTTATTCTTAAAGCTATTCAAAATGGCAGTAGATCGTAGTGACTGTGGAAAAGCTTTTCATTGTATTTTTCATTTTTTCTCACTGCAAAATAAACGTGACAATAAAATCATTAAATCTAAAATAAAATCATTCAATCAATCTGTTTCTTTGGTGTTACTGGATCAAGATGCTGGAAAAGCCTTCCTTTCAGCATTGTGGGTCTATCCACACCAAATGAACTGCAGTGGTGCAAGAAAGCAGCTCAGTACCTCATTTTCAAGGGCAATTAGACACAGACAACAAATGCTGGCCCAGTCAGCAAAGTTCACACACTAAATTTACTTAAAAATCTATAACCTCGAAAAGTATCATTCAGGTTTATTAATCAATTACCAAATCTATTGACATTTTGGTTGCATTGAAATATAATCATTAATTGTCTTCAAATTCAAACTTTCAGAATTCAACAAATAATGCCATGCTTTGTAACATATTCATAAAATTGTTTAAGCTGGTCTGCTGTGAAAAACAACATGAACAACTCAAATCAGAACGGAACACAGGAGAAATAGTTGCTTGCTTTCATTAAAAATAAACACTTTAACTTAAAGGTACTTTGGTCAAGTTGTGACTTGTAGATATTAGATTAGATTAGATTAGATTAGATTACTTACAGTGTGGAAACAGGCCCTTCGGCCCAACAAGTCCACACCGCTCCGCCGAAGCGTAACCCACCCATTCCCCTACGTTTACCCCTTTACCTAACACTACGGGGAATTTAGCATGGCCAATTCACCTGACCTGCACATCTTTGGACTGTGGGAGGAAACCGAAGCACCCGGAGGAAACCCACGCAGACACAGGGAGAATGTGCAAACTCCACACAGTCAGTCGCCTGTCTGACTGAACTCAGGTCTCTGGCGCTGTGAGGCAGCAGTGCTAACCACTGTGCCACCGTGCCACCCCTAGATATCTAGCAACTAGTATACATTGAAATTACCTCAAAGTTTCCTAACCCTAACTTACTGTATTCATCCACACCTCTGCGCTATCATCATGCTGCTATGAACACAGAAACATTAGGCTTAGGGTATCACATCCAATACCTTTTCCCATTGTGACCCCATTTTGAAAACTGCCATAATTCTAAAGTTGTGAGAGTGGTGGTGGGATGGGGGTGACTTGAGAGACCAGTGAGAACAGAGATGGAGTAACAGCTGGAACAAAAAACAAAAAGGATTTCAGGGTAAGAACCATCTATCATTTCACTTAGAGCTCTAGAATGGCTATGCCCCACCATGAGAAAAAAAACTGCTAGAATTTAAAGGGACTACAGTTGTTAGTCCATGTCAGCCATTGTTGTCTTGACGTTCATGATCACAAAATGTCAGCTTGCAACCAACCCAGCATTTGGAAAGGCCTGACTTAGGAGCTGCAATAGATCATTTGCCCCTTTGACTCTGCTCTGTGACTCAATGGCTGATCTGGTTGTTGTCTTAACTCTATCTTCCTCATTAACCATCGTCAATCAAAAATTTATCTGACTCTGCATTGAATAACTTCAGTAACGCAGCATCTACAGTTTTCTGCAGAAGAGACTTACACAGTCTAATGACCCTCTGAGAGAGAGAAAAAGACTGTCATCTCTTATATGTGTCATCTGCTTCTCATTTCCACCACAGGATGAAACATCCTCCTGGTATCCACACCATCTCAAGTCTCCTCAGGACTGTGTGTTTTTCAATAAGATCTCCCTTCATTCTTCAAAACTCCAATGCTACATCCCGAAACCATTCAACCTTTATTTCAGACAATACCCTTCATCCCAGTCAAGTGAACCTTCTTTGAATTGCTTTCTAACGCATTTACAGCTTTTTCCAAATGAAAAGCTGAATATTGCACACAGTACTGCAGATATCGTCTCACTATATTGCTGTAGTAAATCATCATTATTCTTACATTCCATTCCCCTTGCATTAACAACAGCGTTCCATTTGCCTTCCTATTGAATCCGTGTGCTGACATTCTTATGATTTTTATACCAGGGCACCCAAACCTAATGATACGATTGAGTTCTGCTGCCAGTCTCCATTTAAGTAGTAAACTGCATTTTTGTTCTTCCAAAATGGACCAGTTCACACTTTCCCACATTATACTTTATCTGTCTTTTTATTCTCATTGCCTTAATGTGTCTGCATCACTTTGCAGGCTCGCTAACTCCTTTTGACAACTAATTTTCCTATCCATGTTGGTATCATCGGCACCTTCAGCTAACATGGATTGAGTCCACTCATCCAAGTCATTCATAGAAATTAGAGATCCTCTTTTAATATAGAGATGAGGGGATTTCGGTTTCTCTCAGAGGTTTGTATGATGGTTTACCTCAGGAACTCTTTACCTCAGAAGGTAGAGGAAGCAGGGTAATTGAATATTTTCAAAGTTGGAGTCGATTTGTGTTAGATAAGGAAACAAATGGTTATCAGGGATTGATGGGGATATGGAATTCGGAAGACACGCTGATCAGCGATGATTTTATTAAATAACAGAGCAGGCTTGAAAGCCAAATGGCCTACCTTTGTTCCAAACTTGAATAATTACTTGAGGCTCCAGCACTGATCCCTGTGGCAGTCCATTAGCTTTTGTTTGCTAATGAAAGAAATGACCCATTTATCCCTACTTGGCATTTTCTCTTGGCCAAAAAATTATTTATCTTTACTCGCATGTTTTCCCTTACATCTATCTTGTGTAGGAACTTTTGATGTTGTATCTTATTAAATGCCCTTTGGAGATTCAACTACGCCACATCTACAGGTTCCCTTTATCCGTATTGCTTAAAATGTGTCAAGAAATTAGTTAAACATGATTTGCCTTTCACAAAGCCATGTTGTCTATACCTGATCACATTATGATATTCTAAGTACTACAAACTGTTATAACTTCCTTATTAATAGATTTGAGCACCTTCATGATGACAGATGTTAGGCTAACTAGCCTACAGTCTCCTTTCAGTATCTTTTCCTTCTTGAACCCAAGTATTAAAAAAACTTTTTCTATCTGCTGGGCATTTCCAGAATCTAAAGAAATTAGGAAGAAATTAGAAAGATATTAGGAATCTAAGGAAATTACCGAGGCATTCATTATTTCTGCCTCTACTTCTTTTAGGATCCTAGGTACAGGTTATCCAGTCCTCGGGACTTCTCAGCCTTTAAATTTCCCTGCACTTTTCTCTTGCTGATGGTGAGGGTTTTATGTTCCTCCCCCCTGTCACCTCTTGATTTTCAATATCTTGGAGAAGGATACAGTTTAATGCTATTTGTTCAGCAAATTACAATTATCAAACTTTTTTGATTTACTTGTGGAACCTGAGCATTGCTGACTGGCCAATATTTATTGGAATTCCAGGATTTTGATTGAGCAACAGTGAAGGAAAGATAACACATTTCCAAGTCAAGACTGTGAGTGGCTTGGAGGGGAACTTGTTTGTGGTGGTGTTCCCATGTATCTACTGCCCATGTCCTTCTAGGTGGAAGTTGTCATGGATGTGGATGCTGCTATCTGAGGATCTTTGGTGAATTTCTGCATTGCATCTTGTAGATAGTACACATTGCTACTATGATGGATGTGGTACCATTCAAGTGGGCTGTTTTGTCCTGGATGGTGTCCAGCTTCTGAAATGTTGTTGGGGTAGTAACTATCCAGGCAAGTGGGGAGTATTTCACCACACTCTAGACTTGTGCCTTTGGGGAGTCAGGCAGTGAATTATTTGCCACAGCATTACTAACTTCTGACATACTCTTGTAGTCACTGTGTTTATGCAGTAAGTCTAGTTGGGTTTCTGGTCAATGGGAACTCCAAGGATGTTGATAATAGGAAATTCAATGATGATAACATCATTTAATGCCAATGGGCAGTGATTAGATTTCTTTTTATTGAAGATGGTGATAGCCTGCCATTTGTGGAGCTTGAATGGTACTTGCCACTTATTACTCCAAGCCTGGATATTTTCCAGATCTTGTTGCATTTGACTGCTTCAGTATCTGTGGAGTGGTGCTGAACGTTGTATAATCATCAGCAAACATTCCACTTCTGACCACATGATGGAGGGAAGGACATTGATGAAGCAGATGAAGATGGGTGGGCCAAATACACTAACCTGAGGAACTCCTGCAGAGATGTCCTGAAACTGAGATGAATTACCTCCAACAACCACAACCATCTTCCTCTGTGCCAAGTATGACTCCAACCATCAGAAAGTTTGGCCTTTGATACCCGTTGAGTATTTCTGTGGCCACTTCTCCAAAGTAATTGTGAGTATAATTACAAGTACATTTTATATGTTATAAAATTAGTTGGTCTTGTTTTGGACTTTGGGAACGTATAAAGGTCTATAAACATGCAGTTATTAACCACATAGAAAGATTGTATGCTGCATCAGTTTAGGAAAATTTATCGAAGTACTTCATCTCTCAAATTTGTAGCAGGAGGAATTGCAAGGGAATTGGAGTGACAGGTTTCATTGATTAACTCTTAGTGATCAGTCAAGAGACCAGTACTGGATTTTCATGGTCAAAATTTTGCTTTCTTCTTTAAATAATTCATTTTATAAATAAAGCCACTAAATAAGTTAACTTGTTATAGAAAATGGTCAACATTGTTTGTATTAGCAGTCTTCTGTATTGAGATGAGGCAGAATGGAATTACATGTACAATTCAGTAGCAAGTTTTAAATTTGTTTTGCATTAATTTATAGCCTATGTACTAAATGTAAAAAGTTTCAGACCAAAATGAGTGCTGGCTTATTCCAGAAGGTGCCATGTTGATGAGAGATTAAGTTTAAAAATATTGGCCACATATATGGATCACAATATGTCTAGCCTCACGACATGAACTCAGTTTAAATCTTCTACCATCTTGAAATGTACCTCATGTAGAGGGAGATTTCCTTTCAATTGCCCCTCTGAGGAGAATAGTCATTATTGGTTACTGGATGACTGATATTATCCAACTTTTTTTATTTGAGTCCCAGTTTGTTGGGATAACATTACTCTCAGAATTCTTCCCAAGTGCTGTGGTGGATTGCACAACACAAATATAAGTACATTGCTACCATTCTACTAATCACACTATAATCAAAAATACATAACTGTATTATGTCACTATATAAGGGGACTGTGATAGAGGTGGCATTTCTGATTGGCATTGATCAGCAAAATCCACATTACTGAGGACAATGTTTCTAAAAATATCCCCATTGCTAATAAGAATTTGACAGATCAGATCTGTCCTTCGGACAAAACAATGTCACTTAACCACTTCAGCCAACAGAATGCCTAAAATGAACAATTACGATATTGACATCAACATTGATCCACACTGCAACCTAGGGTCAATTTCAATGAACTGTCATCATCCTTCCAATGAAGAAATGGCAACAGAGACTGTCGCAGAAGAATTTGCTTCACAGTCTCAGGTTGGTTCCCTGTCAAAATCCAACCCATAGTGTGAACAATGGTTTTGACAATTGAAGAAATAGCATTTCATTATTTCAACCACTGGATTCCCAAAGGATCATCCCGTGACACCAGTGGAAGTCCTGACTCCATAAACTGCTACTTTAATATGGTCATGGGCATTTAAATATTTTGGAAATGCAATACTTCAATGCTCTATGTGCCAAAGAGCCTCTGGCTGTACTCACCTGTCTGACTGCAGGTCACTCTGTTATAACGCACGTTTCCTCAAAGTGAATTCACTGTAATGCGATTGATGAATTGGGGAGGCTGTTTCTAAAGTGCAAATTTTTAAAACATATATTGGCGGTAACGCAATTACAGCGCCAACACTAACAGTCATAGAGTCATAGGGATGTACAGCAT
The DNA here is from genome assembly GCF_037043375.1 of Chiloscyllium plagiosum. Lineage (NCBI taxonomy): Eukaryota > Metazoa > Chordata > Chondrichthyes > Orectolobiformes > Hemiscylliidae > Chiloscyllium > Chiloscyllium plagiosum. The sequence goes on along the minus strand of NW_028270148.1, from coordinate 70,270,895 downwards.
GGAAACAGACCGTTTGGTCCAACCCGTCCATGCCGACCAGATATCCCAGCCCAATCTAGCCACACCTGCCAGCACCCGGCCCATATCCCTCCAAACCCTTCCTATTCATATACCCATCCAAATGCCTCTTAAATGTTGCAATTGTACCAGCCTTCACCACTACCTCTGGCAGCTCATTCCATACATGTACCAACCTCTGCATGAAAACGTTGCCCCATAGGTCTCTTTAATATCTTTCCCCTCTCACCCTAAACCTATGCCCTTTAGTTCTGGACTCCCCAACCCCAGGGAAAAGACTTTGCCTATTTACACTATCCATGCCCCTCATAATTTTGTAAACCTCTATAAGGTCGCCCCTCAGCCTCCAACACTCCTGGGAAAACAGCCCCAGCCTGTTCAGCCTCTCCCTATAGCTCAAATCCTCAACCCTGGCAACATCCTTGTAAATCTTTTCTAAACCCTTTCAAGTTTCACAACATCTTTCCGATAGGAAGGAGACCAGGATTGCACTCAACATTAAAACAGTGGCCTAACCACTGTCCTGTACAGCCACAACATGACCTCCCAACTCCTTTACTCAGTAGTCTGACCAATACAGGAAAGCATACCAAAAGCCTTCTTCACTATCCTATCTACCTGTGACTGTGCTTTCAAGGTCTCTTTGTTCAGCAACACTCCCTAGGACCTTACCATTAAGTCCTGCTAAGATTTGCTTTCCCAAAATGCAGCACCTCGCATTTATCTGAATTAAACTCCAACTTCTCAGCCCATTGGCCCATCTGGTCCAGATCCTGTTGTAATCTGAGGTAACTCTCTTCGCTGTCCACTACACCTCCAATTTTGGTGTCATCTGCAAACTTACTAACTGTACCTCTTATGCTCGCATCCAAATCATTTATGTAAATGACAAAAAGTAGAGGACCCAGCACCGCTCCTCATGGCACTCCACTGGTCACAGGCCTCCAGTGTGAAAAACAACCCTCCACCACCACCCTCTGTCTTCTCCCTTTGAGCCAGTTCTGTATCCAAATGGCTAGTTCTCCCTGTATTCCATGAGATCTAACCTTGCTAATCAGTCTCCCATGGGGAACCTTGTCGAATGTCTTGCTGAAGTCCATATAGATCACATTTACCGCTCTGCCCTCAGCAATCCTCTTTGTTACGTCCTCAAAAAACTCAATCAAGTTTGTGAGACATGATTTCCCACGTACAAAGCCATGTTGACTATCCCTAATCAGTCCTTGATTTCCAAATACATGTACATCCTGTCCCTCAGGATTCCCTCCAACAACTTGCCCACCACCGGTCACCGGTCAGGCTCACCGATCTACAGTTCCCTGGTTTGTCCTTACCACCCTTCTTAAACAGTGGCACCACGTTTGCCAACCTCCAGTCTTCCAGCACCTCACCTGTAACTATTGATGATACGAATATCTCAGCAAGAAGCCCAGCAATCACTTCTCTAGCTTCCCACAGAGTTCTCGGGTACACCTGATCAGGTCCTGGGGATTTATCCACTTTTATGCATTTCAAGACATCCAGCACTTCCTCCTCTGATTCTGTGCTGTTGTAGTACTGTTCGTTTCTAAAGCATAATTGTTCTATAATGGGGGGTTGCACAAGAATGCAACCATCACATAACAGAAGAACTGACTGTATCTGACAATTAATTTTTTGCTGTTTTCATTACTTTATGAACCCTTTGCTTTAAAATATTCAAGCATGTATTGTCCTTTCGCTCTCCTTCCCAGGTATTTCCAACTGCAGGGAGCTTAACCTAGCATTAAACTCACAGCCTATATAGTTAGTTACTCCATGTCCATTAAATGTGTTTTTGCTCTTGCTTTTGAACCAAAACCATGGCCCTGATATTTCAATCTCCAGATTGTCAAAATGGAGCAAAATGCAGACTGGGAACCTGAAAAAGTCCAGGTACACTACACTCCATGGAACTGATCAGGAAGTTTGCACTTTCCAATGGGCAAGTCAAGCTTTTTGGGCAATTCCCTTGCCCCCAGTACTTCTATGAACATCTCTGTCTTGGAGTAAAGGTTAAGGGTGGAAGTTTATACAGTCTGAATCACATGGGCTGAGACATGTGGCAGAATTAGATGAGAAGAGTGGTGAGGCTGATCTCAACATTGAAATGGTCTCGCCCCATCTTTTATACTTTTCACAAGAGGCAGCGGGAGATACTTGTCAGGCAATGGCAAGTTGCTAATTTGTTAAGCTCCTTGTTGATACACCAACTCCCCTCATTACCTTTCCATTTGCAATCTTACTGAAGCTACCAAACAAAGTAGCCAACGGGAAAACTGATAACGAAACCATGATGGCTTCATCGTGCCTCTTCCTCCGAATGACCTCCACTTTGTAACCTGCAGAGCAGGGTGCAATCAATGAGCAACATCCACATACACCCTTCCACTAAGATACTGGCACTTGACTTCCAGGGAACCACCACTGCCATCCTCACACCTCTCAATGTACGAGCATTGCGCCCTGCAAGCCCGGCCTTCTCTGACAGGGCACACTGGCAACCAACAGTGTATGGCTGCAACAGATACAGTTATTGCAGAGGGACAGGTACCCGGTCTATGGCATGGATCAGGCTGCCTGACAGTGCTGCTCTCTTGTTGTCTAAGCTTCACCTGTCACCTACTGATGCCCACAGCATCCCTTTCCCTGCCATGCCCTGTAGTGGAAATTGGTGTAGTCACACAACCAGGCTGGTGGCCATGCTGTGCAGCTGTCTTGGTCATCACTGTGCCACGTTGGTCTATTACCTGTGTCATGTGGCAGCAGCATTCACGTGGAATCTACTGCAATCAGTGAGACATGTGTGAAAGTGTCAGGGGAGCTGTCCACAGTGAAGACTGCAGGGTACCCACCAAGCGGTGGATCCAGCATCGTTAGACAAGTGCAGCTTCTCATACCAGTCCTGGATTTTGGCCACAGACAGGCATCAGTCAGGGTGTCTTTGTACAGGGAGTCCCTGCCACGGTGCTGCAGAGGGCAGGTCATGGTCAGTGCCTTTTCTCTTTAAAGGCCAGTTTGGTGGAGGGAGGTTGGTCTACCACACTCAGGAAATACTGTGGCCACCAGTCAGGGGTCCAGACAGTCCAGGCCAATACTGGAAGGTCAGTTTACTCAAAAGAGTGGCCACAGTGATCTCGTTTCTGTTCACTGAAATGTGGGGGCAAGTGATGTGGGCCATGAAGGGGACAGACAGCTGTAGGCACATGCACACAGCTTCATGGATGACTTGGGAAAGTGTGAAGCCTGTGTAATTAATGGAATGGACACCTAGGAAGGCAGGGGTGATGGTGGGGGCTCAGGGGCACATTATTGCTGAGACTGAAATACAGTGGCAGAGGACTGCTTGCTGTTATTTCAATCATGAAGCACATGGAAAGTGTGCAAGGAGAACAACAAGAGTCGTAATGGGTGGTTAGTGAGCTGATACATGAGGTAGAGGGACTGCATCTGAAACTTGTCATTGGTCATTCGCAAGGAAGAATAGTGGCAGTGAACACAATAATATGTTTGTGACATAGGAATGAAGCATGTGTACTCCCTGGTCATCCTACAGCCACTCTATGTGTTGCTCCTCCCTGGCACAGTCACTGCTGGGGAATTTCTTGATGCACACAGCCAGCTGGACAGTAGGCAATGAGGAAGGTGAAATAGCTTAAGATGTCAGAATGAGTCAATGCCATGCACATGCATTGCTAGCCCAGATCTGACATTATATATTTGGGGACTATTTGTAGATCCCAATTTAGTCCATCATTACAGTTCAAGGAGTAATGCTGCAGGGTGCAACAACATGTCTAAGCCATACACACAGACACAGAGAGGTGAATGGTGAAAAACAAATATTTATGGACAAAGCAAATTATTTACATAACTGTAACATGTCCACCGTGCCCCCACCCCATATTCCCTCAGTATAGTCTCTTGCTCTTCTCCATCCTGCTCCAGCACACTGGGCTCTCCTGTTCTCCAGATGGGGTGCAGTGAGCCTGCTGTCTACTCGAAACTGTTTGCCTTCGAGGTTTGTTCAGGTAACTCCATTGGTGTCTGAGTCTGGATGAGGGTCTTCTTGCAAGAGGCAAGTTGACCGTTCTCAGTCAGAACTTCCAAGGGTCGAAGAGGACAGGCAGGGTGGGAGACGGAGGGCCCACCCACCTCTGCAGTGCCCTCAGTGTGATTCCTTCTCCAGATGAGTTTCAGTGCAGAGGAGTGTGAGGTGATGCATCTCATCCAGTCAACTTTGTCAACTTTAAGTACCAACAGCCTATCTAAGTCTTCTTCCTTATTAATTTTGAACCGTTCTAGTGACAGAGTTTTCTTCTCTGTCACCATGGTCTGGCAAAAATCCTCCTCTTTTGTAAAGACAGATGCAAAATATTCATTTAATGTCTTAACCATGGCCCCTGTAAAAATCCCATTGTTGGTCTCTGATTGGCCCTAATCCTCCTTTAAACACTCTTTTACTGTTTATATGCCTAAAGACAACTTTGGGATTCCCCTCAATGTTAGCTGCCAATCTTTTCTCTTAGTTCCTCTTTACTTCCTTTACTTGCTTTTGTCATCTTTCCTCCAAATCTGCCACATCCTTCTTGGTTCTCAGTTGTATTGTTTGCCTTACAAAGCACACTTTTTCTTTCCAATGTTAATTTCTGCCTCCTTTGTCATCCAGGGCATTCTGAATTTATTTGTACATTCTTTCCTAATTGAGAGACTGTACCGCCATGGTACCTGAACCATCTGCTCTTCGAAAGTAGCACTTTGTTCAGTTACTGCTTTTGCTGGTCCTCTGGTTTTCCAATAAGTTTTGCCCAGTTCTGTCTATGCCCCATTGACATCAGTTCTCCACCAATATATTTTCCTTACTCTGCACAAAATTCTCCAACACTATCCTGAGCCTTATGGTACAATGGTCACCTGTCTCCTGAATGATGCCTCACTGACATTTGATCCACTTGGCCTACCTTGCTTGCAAGGTCCCGGTCTAACAATACATCCTTTCTTGTTGGACTGGACACACATTGCTGTAGGAAAACACAGTTTATGAACACTTGCCTCTCACCGCCCTTTGCACGACAAGACTCCTAATCTAATAAAAGCAAAATACTGAAGATGCTGGAAATCTGAAGCAACCACTGAGAATGCTAGAAAAACTCTGCAGATCTGGCAGCATCAATAGAGAGAGAAATAAAATTAATGTTCTGAATCTTGTGTGACTCTTCATCAGACTTGGCCCTGGCACACTACTCCTTTCCAGCTGGCAACCCTACCCAGCTGATACCCTACCAACCTGGCACATACTTATCTGGCACCCTACCTCCCCATCCATCTGTCACCCTGCCCATCCAGCACCCTAATATTACACTTACCTGATGTACTTATTCTTTGACAGCAGCTGTCAAAGTGGCTGTCAGCACTTTTACATTTCAGTATGCAGCAGCTGACTACTATGAAAAGGGGGCTAAGAACGTACTGTCAGAATTGAAGTACAGTTCTGCATTTCTGACGGAGCTCTGAGCAGAATTACCTCCCAGAAATTCAGAGCTCCCTTCTTTTGTTGACAAGGCGGATCAGAAGGTCTTGCTACTCCTTTCAAAAATGGCCAATTTTCTTTGTAACTGTCCATGATAAATGATCTCTTCTGATACTTCTTAACCTGTTTACAGCTTTCATAAATTGACAACAGCATACTCCTCAAAATCCTCTCTTTTGATGACCAACTGAGTGGAACTGCCCAAACCAATCATAGCCAGTGAATCACTGCAAAAGTTTCTCTTTCTGCTCTCTCTCTGTTACCTCTGAAGTTACTCAAATCTATTCTTCACCCCACTTCTATTTCTTATCTACTCACTACCTCTCAGAACTTTCATCTGAAAAAAAAATCATTAGGTTCCATTAGTATCCCAGCAACACTGATCTGTATCACACCACCATCTCCACGGACCTCTCCATAGTCTTTGATTTATCCACTCCTCATCCAACATCCAATATTTAATAGGTAAAAATTTCTTAAAGCTAAATAATGACAAGAATGTGGACATTGCCTTTGGTTTTTCACAAATCTGTTCCCATTTTTAAAAAAGACCCTTGTACCAAATCTTTAACTCATATCCTCACTACTCAATGTCACAGCTACGGGTAGTCCCACCTTTTCTGTTCTCATTCTGTTTCCTACCTCTTGTTTCAATCCTTGTTAACTGTCTTGAATGAGCAAGACTAATCCCAACTCGTGGTGTTACATTTGATCCTGCAATAAGTCCCAACCACATGTCTGCTCTTAGACCATCTACTTCCACCTCCATAACATTGTTTAAATGCATTGCCTGTTTCCTCTTATCTGCTGCTGAACCCATCGTTCATACCCCTGCTACCTTTAGACTTGATTCTTCCAATGAACTCCAGCCTGCCCTCCTAGCTGTCAGCCTACGTAAAGGTGTGCTCATTAGAAACTCTGATATCTAAATCTTCATTTACTCCAAATTCTTTCACCTAGCAGCCCTGTTCATTCTGATCTTCATTGGCTTTTTATCTGACTCAGCCTCAATTTTGGAATCCTCATCTTTGCTTTGAAACCTCTCATGACCCTGTAACTCTTGTTACAACACGGTGTGTTAAAGAAAATAATATCAATTGATTTTTTTACCTCTAGAAGTGAACATTAAACAACAACTATTCACAATTCTAAGCCCTCCCCCTTTCTCTGAAATGCTTATTATCTGCCTCCAAATCTATAACAATAAAACACTTATTAAAATTACATCAACTTAATTTCAAAACCACACAGCAGCTGTTGTCTTAGATGTCATTCTTCTTCTGGCTAGTGACCTCCCTGGGTCATCTTCTTTCTTTTTACTGCAAATACGTTTCATATAAAAAGGTACCTTTAATAGAGAGTGTTTCCTAATTTCTTGGATCTGTCTCGATGATAGTTGCTCTCTCTGCAATTTTCAAAATGCCTGTATTTTTATACTCCCAACATTGGATTGTCTCATTGGTTCGATGTTACAAAAGAAAAAATTCAAACTCGATTGGGTTTTAGTATTGCGGGGCATAATTAAAACTGATGGGTTAAATTTGAATTGTTGTCAAAATAGCAACCAACTCAGGTATCCATTTCACAGCCAAGTTTTTACATATTTTCAATTTTCCTGTAAACTGTGAGACTGTCATCGAGTCATATCACAGATGCTTGTAAACTTTCAGTTCAGAACAGTCTCTCTTAAAAGTACAGTACATGCCTTCAACTTCATAACATCTCCCCCTTATGAAAAAATGAAGAATCATAATGAAAAGATGGCTTCTTTTTTTCCGAATTTTTAATCCCATTACAATAAAATACATAGGTGATTAATCTAAGTCCATATTAATTACTGCACATATATATCATTGGAATCTGTCCAATCTTATCCATACTTTTACCTTTGAATATATGATAATGCATCTGCTATCACATTTTTACGACCCACAACATGTACAATTTGTAAATTAAATGTCTGTAACATAAGAATCCAGTGAAATAGCCTCATATTTTTGTTTTTAAATCATTCCAAGAATGTAAGAGGATTGTGGTCAGTGTACACAAATGTCGCTGACAAATTGATCATAAAGTAAACATTAAAATGTTGTAAGGCCAGTACCAAACTCAATAATTCTTTTTTCAATGGTAGACTATTATCTCTGATGGGTGTTGAGTTTCTTTGAAAAATAGCCAACTGGCCATTCAATTCCATCATCATCCAGCTCCAATTCCTATACTGTTAGCATTGATTGCAAATTTAAAGTGTTTCAAAACGTAGCGGTGTAGCTAAAACTGGTGCAGTGGTTAAACCTTCTTGTAAATTCTTAAAAGCCTCCTGGCATTGATCTGTCCACTGAAATTTTGTGGTCTTCTTTAGTAAATCTGTTAGTAGTGTCACCATGCTGCTGAAGTTTGAAACAAACTTCCGGTGGAATCCACTCAGTCTCAAAAATCGAAGCACCTCTTTCTTCGAGGTTGGTCATGGAAATTCCTTGATGGCCTTTGTCTTGGCGTTCCTTGGGGCCAAACTTCCATGACTGATGTTATTTCCAAGAATGTTATCTCTGCCTTCACGAATTCCGTTTTCTTTAAGTTTAGTACCAGTTTTGCTTCTCGTAATCATTCAAAGAGCTCAGCCAACTGCACCATGTGATCTTTCCATGATTCGCTAAGCATCACTATATCATCCAGATACACTGCACAATTTGTTAATCTAGCCACAACTCTGTTCATGAGTCTTTGGAAGGTGCCTGGTGTGTTCTTCATTCCAAAGGGCATCACTTTGAATTGATGCAGCCCATTTGGGGTTACAAATGCAGAAACATCTTTTGCTTTCTCTGATAAAGGTACTTGCCAATAACCATGCAGTAAGTCCAACTTTGTGATGTAAGTGGCTTGTCCAACTTTCTCTATACAGTCCTCCAGTCTTGGTATTGGGTATGAGTCTGTCTTTGTTATGGCATTGACTTTCTGATAGTCCGCACAAAATTGCTGAGTCCTGTCAGGTTTGGGAACTAACATGATTGGTGAACTCCATTCACTCTGACTCAGTTCCATTATATCATCGTTGAGCATTGCATGCAGTTCCTTATGGACCTGTGTGGTTTTCAGAAGATTAAATCTGTAGAAGTGTTGTTTTATTGGAACAGCATTCCCTACTTCCACCTCATGCACAATAGTGTTAGTCCTTCATTTTATTCCTGCATATGTCCTCATACTGTTTTGATAAACCTTTCAATTGAACCTTAGCTGCTGAGACAGATAGTTCACTAACCTATCCCACTCCTCAAGAACTTCCTCACATCAAACTCCACGACATCTGGAAAGGAATTCTCACTCTCCGGGCCAGTAACTTACACCTGTTTCTCCTGTTCCCTGTCTCTACTATAGTAAGGTTTCAACATATTCACACGACATGCCTGATAAAGTTTTTTCTTTCTGACAGATTTACCAAATAGTTTACCTGACTTAATTTTTTCTCAATTTGATAGCGACCACTAAACCTGGCTTTGAAGGGATTTCGAACCACTGGTAACAATACCAAAAGACCTCCCCTCAGGGAAACAACAGAATTTTAAAGTTTTTATCTTCCACCTGCTTCATTCTACACTGTGCCCTCTTTAGGTGCTGTTTAGCTAACTCACCCTACCCAATTTAATCTCTCCCTCACCTCAGATACATAATCCAAGTGTGAGATTTCTGACTTCAGTCTTGTCAATTTTTCTTAAATTAATTTCAAAGATCCTCTCACTTCATATCCGAAGATGACCTCAGAGGGACTAAACTGAGTAGATGCATTTGGGGCATCTGTAATGGCAAACAGTACAAATTAGATAATTTTATCCTAATCGTTTTGGTAATGCTGATTGTATGGTCTTGACATGGTCTTCAGGGTCTGATGCCACCTTTCCAAAACTCGCTGAGATTCAGGATAGTATGCACTTGATTTAAGGTGCTGTGTTCCTAAGCTCTCCATGACTTCCTTAAGCAGCCTGGCAGTAAAATTGGATCCTTGGACTGATTGAATCTCTCTGGGTAGCCCACACTGCATACAGAAAGCTACTAACTCCTTTTCCCCTTAATAATCCGAAATGGAATTGCCTCCGGAAATCTAGTAGGCACATCCATTACGGTTAGCAAGTACTGATTCCCACTTTTAATTTTAGGGAGGCAACCTAAAATTTGATAGTCACAGGTGAGGTGCCGGAAGTCTAGAGGTTGGCTAACGTGGTGCCACTGTTTAAGAAGGGTGGTAAGGACAAGCCAGGGAACTATAGACCAGTGAGCCTGATGTCAGTGGTGAGCAAGTTGTTGGAAGGAATCCTGAGGGACAGGATGTACATGTATATGGAAAGGCAAGGTCTGATTAGGGATAGTCAACATGGCTTTGTGCATGGGAAATTATGTCTCACCAACTTGATTGAGTTTTTTGAAGAAGTAACAGTGGTAGATGTGATATGTGACCTATATGGACTTCAGTAAGGCATTCGACAAGGTTCCCCAAGGGAGACTGATTAGCAAGGTTAGACCTCAGGGAATACAGAGAGAACTAGCCATTTGGATACAGAACTGGCTCAAAGGTAGAAGAAAGAGGGTGGTGGTGGAGGGTTGTTTTTCAGACTGGAAGCCTGTGACCAGTGGAGTTCCACAAGGATTGGTGCTGGGTCCTCTACATTTTGTCATTTACATAAATGATTTGGATGCGAGCATAAGAGGTACAGTTAGTAAATTTAGAGATGACACCAAAATTGGAGGTGTAGTGGACAGAGAAGAGGGTTACCTCAGATGACAACAGGATCTGGACCAGATGGGCCAATGGGCTGAGAAGTGGCAGATGGAGTTTAATTTAGATATACATGAGGTGCTGCATTTTGGGAAAGCAAATCTTAGCGGGACTTATACACTTAATGGTAAGGTTCTATGGAGTGTTGCTGAACAAAGAGACCTTGGAGTACAGGTTCATAGCTCCTTGAAAATGGAGTAAAGGTAGATAGGATAGTGAAGAAGGTATTTTGGTATGCTTTCCTTCATTGGTCAGAGTATTGAGTACAGGAGTTGGGAGGTCATGTTGCAGCTGTGCAGGACATTGGTTAGGCCACTGTTGGAACATTGCATGCAATTCTGGTCTCCTTCCTATTGGAAAGATGTTGTGAAACTTGAAAGGGTTGAGAAAAGATTTACAAGGATGTTGCCAGGGTTGGAGGATTTGAGCTATAGGGAGAGCTGAACAGGCTAGGGCTGTTTTCTCTTGAGCATTGGAGGCTGAGGGGTGACCTTATAGAGGTTTACAAAATTATGAGGCGCATGGATAGTGTAAATAAGCAAAGTCTTTTCCCTTGGGTTGGGGCGTCCTGAACTAGAAGGCATAGGTTTAAGGTGAGAGGGGAAAGATATAAAAGAGACCTACGGGGCAACTTTTTCACTCAGAGGGTGGTACGTGTATGGAATGAGCTGCCAGAGGAAGTGGTGGAGGCTGGTACAATTGCAACATTTAAGAGGCATTTGAATGGGTATATGACTAGGAAGGGTTTGGAGGGATATGGGCCAGGTGCTAGCAGGTGGAACTAGATTGAGTTGGGATATCTGGTCGGCATGGACATGTTAGACCAAAGAGTCTGTTTCCATGCTGTACATCTCTATGACTTTATGACTCTGCACAATCAAGCATAACCCGTATGAAAGGTTCTTCGAATGCGGAATTGGCAACAAAGGTGCTGGTTTTATTGTTGCCTGTGCCTTCCTTAATATTTGTGATATATGACATGTACGGCAAAATTTAACCGCACCCTTGTGCAATCCAAGCCAATGGAAGTGCTTTTATACATTAGCCTGAGTCCTCCTTATACCTAGATGACCTCATATAGGTAATTCATATGCTACCTGTAATACTGCCTGTCTGTATGCTACAAACGACACTTCTGCCCATTTCTCCTCTGTACTAACCTGCAGTGGTCTCCATTTTCATTTTAGGATCCTATCTTTAAGATAATGATTATATTGAATGGCGGTGCAGGCTCAAAGTGCTGAATGGCCTACTCCTGCACCTATTGTCTATTGTCTATAATAACCCTCAGGAATACATTCTGATTCCTTTTCTGAGTATGTATCAATATATATATATATATTATTGTCTCATCTTTCTGTTGTAAGCCAATAGCCTTTCAGGACTAAACACTTCTGCTTGACCCTCTGCCTGTTCAGGTTTTTCCTGCACCATTATATCAAACAGGGTGTCTACTAACTGAACCTCAACTCTTTTGTCTTTCTCCTTAGTTTTTGCTTCTTGCTGTGGCTTATGATAGTGGGATCTTGTTACTACATAGTTGGAAAAATTCCAGATTTTTTTCTTTTAACTCCACAATTCCCTGGTCTTCCTTTGGCTTCTCCATAGCAAGGGGTATCATTCCCACCTTGGATCCTGTTAAATCACTCCCAAGAACAAATATTCCTGGAACTGACACTCTGTCAATCATTCCCTCTGTTATTTCCCCAGTCTTGATTTGGCTCTCCAACCTGATCTTACACAGGGGAATGCTAAATTTCTGTCCATCTATTCCACAAATTACCATACTCTCAGGTAACATGTCAGAAAGAGTGCAAATACATTCAATTCTTACTATTAGAGACTGATTAGATCCAATGTCTCTCAAAATTATAACTTCTTTCCCTTCTCCCCTGTTCTTCCTGAGTAAACATTACCCACAGAGACAAAGTCTTTGTAGAGATCGGAAACCAACTCAATACCCAGCCCCTTCATAGGTTGTGCACTTCCCTACAGTTCCTTGACTTTTCTTGGGGTTTCCTTTACTACTTCCACCAATCCCACTGGCTCAGCCTCTTTTCCCACAGTGCATTTCTTCAACAGCCAGCACTGGCACTTTACATATTCCACTTTACCACAGTAGAAACACCTGAGGCCTTTCACCTCCTTTTCACCCTCTTGGATGTCTTTTTCCACCTGTGGTAAGCTATTATCAGTGTGCTCTAACCTTTGTTTTTTAGTGTAGGATCTCCCCTTCTCCCAATTTCTATCCCTCACAGGATGAAATTCTTGCCGGAGTTAAATTTTGCCTTATGCATAAGTGCATGTTTATCTGCCATCTCTGCCACTCTTCTCACTTCTTGAACTTTCTGCTCATCCACATGAATTCTTATCATCTCTGGAAGTATTTTTAAACCTCTCCAGCAGGAAAATCTCTAAGAACCTCATAGGTCTTATTTATTTTTAAGGCCCACACGCATCTATCAAAATTGCTATCTTTCAAACTCAACATAGGTCTGACCTGGTTTGATTAGATTAGATTCCCTACAGTGTGGAAACAGGCCCTTCGGCCCAACAAGTTCACACCGACCCTCCAAATAGTAACCCGCCCAGACCCCTTTCCCTCTGACTAATGCACCCAACACTATGGGGCAATTTAGCATGGCCAATTCACCTGACCTGCACATCTTTGGACTGTGTTAGGAAACCGGAACACCCGGAGGGAACCCACGCAGACACAGGGAGAATGTGCAAACTCCACACAGACAGTCACCCAGGGCTGGTAACGACTCTGGGACTCTGGTGCTGTGAGGCAGCAGTGCTAACCACTGAGCCACCGTGCCGCCCTTTATGTTTCTGAACCGCTGTCTATACGCTTCTGGTGCTAATTCATAAGTACTCAAAATGGCCTGTTTAACATCTGCATAATTTCATTCCCCTCATCTGACTACACTGCAAATGCCTCACTTGCTCTGCCTACCAGCTTAATCTGAACTTGTATTACCCACAGGTACCTGCCTAGTCAATTTTTCAAATTAAGAAGGCTTTGACGTCTTTCTCTAATCAAAATGTGGCAACGTTTTTGACATATTTGTATACATCATTACCTTCGCTCTTCATCTCTATCCTGTTAAGGTGACTTTCCTGACTAATTCACAATTTCTGAACTTCACATTCTCCCTCTTTTTCTCCTCTCTCTCTTTGCTCCTCCAAGAACCTTCTCTCCCTTTCTTTTCCTCTCTCTTTTTCTTCTCTCTGTTTCTCTAACATCTCTTCTTTCCTTTTCTTTATCTTCTAAATCCATTTGCCTCAATTGCAATTTAAGTTTTTCTAACTCTACTGCACTTATCTAATTCTCTGATAGATCTAAGTGCTTGACCAACTCCATTACAATTTCAGCTTTCCTTCTGTCCCTGGTTAAACCCAAGTTAACCTATTTGCTAATTCTAAAAGTCCTTCCTCTATCTTTTTGTACTTTCTTGGCAAAATTGGGAAGCATCTTCAAACCTTAGAATGTTTTTAGCAATCTTAAGAGCCATTTCCCTCACTTTTAATTTAACCAACCACAAGTATCCGAAATTTAACAAATTATCTCACCTGTGTTTAAGTTAAAGATTTTGGACACTAATCGGCAAGTGCTTAAATCTACTGGGACCTTTTGTACCCCAAATCTGTCCAAATCTGTCCAAATCTCTGACTGGGTCTGCCTAAACCTGCCCAAATCTCGGACCGGAGCCCCTGAACTGTTATGACACCGTGGTGAACCCTTTAATTAATTAAACTAAACATCCAGAAAACTCACCTTGCCTCATAATCTGTTGAAATATGAGTGACAGAAAACTCCCAAATTCCACTATTTAAAGAAAATAGTATCAATTTATTTTTTACCTCTAAAAGAGAACATTAAACAACAACTATTCACAACTCTAAGCCCCCCTTTCTCTTAACTGCTCATTATCTGCCTCCAACTCTATAACAATATGCTATTCCAATACGACATTTATTAAAATTACATCAACTTAGTTTCAAAACCACACAGCGACTATCGTCTTCGGTGTCTGTCTTCTTCCGGTTGAAGAGCTCCCTGGGTCATCTTCTTTCTTTTTACTGCAAATCTGTTTCATTTGAAAAGGTACCTTTGATAGAGAGTGTTCCTTTTTTTGGGCCTCTCTTGATAGTAGTTGCTCTCCCTGCAATTTTCAGAGTTTTCAATTTTTGGCCCAACAACAATGAAGATACAGCAATATAATTCCAAGTAACAATGGCTTGCACAAGAGCTAACAGATGTTGTAATGCAGCTACTGCTGTTATCTGACATGGTGGATGTCGCAAGTTTGGAAGGGGTTCTCAAAGGATCCTTGACATGTTGCTGCAGTACATCTTGCACATGGCACTCAGTGTGCTCTTGCGTTTGGCAACATACCTACAGAGCAGCTGGGTCTTGACCCAGAGGTAGGAACACTTTCCCTAAGCCAGGTACAATCTATGTCTTGAGTCATTTGTGGACTTTGGGAATTATTGATTTTTATCTACATGTTTTGGCAGGAAAGGTAGATCATGTCATCTCCTACAAGTTTTATTTTCTTCTTTTTATCTTGTTCCGACTTTCTTACTTTACCCATTTGTCTTTCATTATTCAGTCTCTAGTTTTCACTTTACTAGAGGGTGATTGAGAACTATCTACTGAAAGTAATCAGCCCTCCAAAGGACAGGCTGGGTCTCCCCAGAATAGGTCACTGAACCGTAGTTATCTTTTGTACTAACTTCGCCAGTCTTTACTAGAAAGCTGGTTGCATTCAAAGTGAGTCAAAGAACTGTTGGGTCTGCACACTCTGGATACGTCGTGGTTAAGACAGACTTAACTTTACACTGACAGTTATGCTGCCTATTCTTCAGATCAAACAATAAACAATAAAACCGAGGTTCTTCTACAGCATTTTCTGTTTTTATTTCAGCTTTCTAGCATCCGCTTTAAAAAAAACGTCAACAGCCTGAACTCTACAAATGCAATAGTTTCTGCAAATGATTTGGGATGTTAAAAAACAAACACGAGATTGGTTTCTTTGTGGCGTTAACTGCATCCCGCTCCAATCCAACATGCCAGAATCCAGTATATTGTAGCCATTGGGACTGATGTATCATAATCTTTGATAATTGCAAAGCAAACAGAAGTACCAGAAACATCATCAATCCGGTTAATCTAAAGGTTGGAGATTTTCAATGTTCCCATTTGCTGAGCTCCGCATGGTGCCTGTCATCTTGATCACTGGAGTCGTATAAATAACGTGGACAGTGAACTCCTGAACATTACTGGATCATCTTGAACACGTTTTCGAAATCATGTCACATAACAAACCCGTTTACATAAATCTGCTGTATCCTGATCTATATAAATCCTGCACATATACACGCCACAGCAATAGCTAATGTGCGGCCAGAGAGCTGAAACATGCGGCCTTACATCACATTGAAAATTATTGAAGCTTTCATTTCACTTGTTCACCTGTAAAACCATAAGCTGGAGACGCAGGCTCTGCATTGATAATCATATATAACTGCCACCACACCCCCCGCCCCCCTCCCCCCACCACCACATACACGTTATTATCATTCTGACAATAACAACAAGTTGAAACAAATAAAAAAATGATACCCTCCCTCCCTTCCACAAATGTCAAAATACAAAATCTTGGAGCAAAGCCTAAAAAATTGCTGGCGCAATTCTTGGGCCAGATTTTGCAACGCGTTTCAAAACTGTGCAGATCTTGAACTGTCGCCCCCCCCCCCCCCCCCAATCTGTCCCAAATGTCAGGTGGCAAAACTCCAGCTAACTGATTCACATGAACAGGGGGCAAGTGATCAATGTCTGTCAGCAGGGGAAGGAGACTGCAAGAGCTGGTGGATAAAACAGCGCTTTGGCTGATCTTAAAACAAAGCGGGGGAGGCACTACACACTCTGAAGTATTGCTCTACAATCTGTAACCATGCGTTTTATGAATTCCAGGCTCGGTATAAGGACATTTTCAACGCAATCAGTTTGCTCGTTTCTCTCTTGATGATTGCCAGAAGGAGATGATTTTTTTTAATAATCCCATTAGGGTCGCATTGGGAAAAAAAAAGCTTCTTGTGTCAAAGCCAGAGCATTGACGTCAGTAGCTTTGACGTCAGCGGCTGCTCTCCCAAACCTGAGAGTGTTTGCTTTAGAAAGCTCATCAATAAATAGGAGCTGGCACTTACACAGTGAAAAGGCAAGGGAACGAGGTGGGGGCATCTATCTGTTTCAGGCTCGGGGGTGGGGGGGAACACAAATAAATCCGAATTTGCCCCCTAATACCCCCCACTCCACATTATAGTTTATGCAGTAAATAGTTTAAGATTGGAAGCAAAATAAATGGAGCAAGACACAGCAGACAGGACAGCCACATCTCCAAGTAGGAGCTAGCTTGACCGATGATGATTGTTTGATTATGTGTGGCCAATGAATATATTAATGATGATTGAGGTGTTCGTATGTTCACATTACTGTGTGGAGCTGTGTTGTCTCTGGGTGAGTGGGATTCTGATTAACACGATCTATTTACAGGAGAGCTCGCATTGAAGTGCAGCTTGCATTGTGTCAGCACAAACTCCCGGCGGAGTTATTTCATTCATTCGTTCATTCACAAGACTAAGGCACGTTTAAGTGAAGCCTCCCAACGCAGAAAGGAAGGGGAGAGCTGATTAAATGGCAGCAGTTTCAAGGGGGTTTAGCCGACTTCTGACAGTGACAGCTCCAGTCTCCGAACTGTCAAAATACAACCATCGACCCTGAAACCACAGCCCCAGCCCCGTTCCTCTCTGCGCAGCTACTGCTGGACCCTGCTGAGACCTTCCAGCATCTGCCGGTGTCCCGGTATGTAAATATACCTGTACTCCTAATGTTTAAACTCGCTGATTGTTAACCCGGACTCTTCGCCATCTGCCAGGCGCAGCGTGTTATTAATGTTTTCTGTGTGTGTGGGTGGGGTAATGAGTCTTCAGGATAGCAACATGGGGTTATGTAGTGCTTTCAGGGATGGATGGGAAGGTACCCCGGGTTCTCTGGAACTGGGTGGAGTGTTTCTGTTGGTCTTTAATGGACCCCAGAACAGGGTTCGGGGTGAAAAAGAAAACGAGACAAAGTTGTGGTCAATAGCCAAGAGAGATTCGTCGAGCCAGCAAAGACGTGTTATCATTTTCATTATCCAAGAATGAGCGTCAAAGTCTTGCCGGTGGGCGTGAGAGCGGGGCCACCATTCCTCTCAGTCCCCAGTGCTCACTCCGGCTTCTCGGCTGTGGGAGCCAGCACCCTCTGCTCCGATTCAAACCTTAACTTCTGGCCGTCGGTCTCATTGGGGGCCGGTTCGTTGTAACTTCAAGGCTTGTGACCCGCTTTGAGGAGACTGCGGAGAGGCCGCTGCACAGAGGACCCCCCCCCCCACCCACCTCCCAGGCTGATGCTCACCCTCAGTGTCAACCCAACAGAGTGGTCTCCGCTGCGGTTCTACAACGAAGCAAGCAATTGTTTCCTTTTTGTTTTGAGAAAAAAAAAGACAACTTGGACCAACTGGAAGGAACAGGCGCAATGGGAGGCGAAGGAGGCTGTGACTGGAGAAAAATGCAGGGACGGCTTTTTGCGAAGGAGGCGAAGCAAGTTCCCCCCCGTCCCCTCTGTCTCGCCCCCCACCCTCCCCTCCCTCTCTTCCACGTGAAATCTCCGGTTGTGACAAGCGCGGAGCCCCCTGGCGCCCAATGGCC
The DNA here is from genome assembly GCF_037043375.1 of Chiloscyllium plagiosum. Taxonomy (NCBI): domain Eukaryota; kingdom Metazoa; phylum Chordata; class Chondrichthyes; order Orectolobiformes; family Hemiscylliidae; genus Chiloscyllium; species Chiloscyllium plagiosum. Next base: position 70,252,806 of record NW_028270148.1, on the reverse strand, counting down.
GGGTGCTGCTCTGTGACTGTGTCTCTCTCCCACCTCTCCTTCTGGATAAGATGCTGACTGCACAGAGCTGACTCATGGACAAAGTGGGGCCTGACACCCCCCTCCCTCCCCTTGGGTGAGGGGGAGGGGGGGGCTTCCCTCTGCACCCCGGCAGATGCCAGTTCTCTGGCCAAGCTGCGGGTGCCCAGCTCGGTTTGTGCCAGCTCTCATTAGGAGCTTGGCACCGTCAGACCACTAACCCAGTGAGGCTGGGCAAAGGGGCGCAAACGGACTTTTCCGCCGAAAGAAACAAGCCCCTGGAAGCAATCCTGGGCACACGTGATCTGGGATCTGGGATCCACAGCAGCAGGTCCTCGATCCCTCCCTCCCTCCCTCCTTCCCTGCTTTCGCCTCTGTGGCTGGGAAAAGCGCGGGTCTCGAAGTTTCATACTCCAAAGATGAACACAGGAAGAGATTGAGCTGCCAAGCCCCAGCGCTGCACAGGAAGCCACTGGCACGGTCAGGGGGATCTTCACTCGTCCTCCTGTCAGCTCCAGGCTGCACCAAGTCTCCTGGCTTTGTAGACAAGCTTCACTTTGTCCCTCCGCCCAGCCAGTCCTGAACGGAACACCAGACCGAACAGCAACAGACACACACAAACCGGACAGCAAGGAACATCGAAACATCTCACCGATGTCGAAGAAACGAAAAACTCTTGAAGGATCCCCGGTCTCAGCAACCTCGCCATCTTTCGACGCTGGCGATCAAGGTAAGGGACCGGCCCACAAGGTGCACTTTTACATTGTCAGGCTCGGCTCTGACCAGTTGTAAGGCCATGCACAGGAATGGCCCAGTGGGAGAGGTGACCAACTCCCCCATCCCTCCAGCTCTTCACCCTCCCCCCTCCCCCCCCCCCCTCCCCTAACCTTCAGACCCTCAGTCAAAACCTGATCATTCCCCTCGGTTCAGTGTCAAAGGGGAATGCCAGGCCAGTTGGGTACATCAGTTCCCTGTGCAAGCAGAGACCTTAGAGAGACCAGTTGGTGTAAAATTCCATTTCAGTTGCTTTTCTTGTTGGATTGTTTGTGGTCTTTATCGCATCTGACGTCAAATGGCCAGATTGCACCATTGAGGAGTGAAATTAGAGGGACTGAGCAGGCAGTCTGCAACAAGGACTGGATTTCCCCCAGGTTCCAATCTTCGGGGGTGTCAGTGCTTGTATTCTGCTCATAACAGTGGAATATGGAGCATCCAACAGTCCCAAGAATGTGCCCATAAAATAGGTGGCCTTCTCATCCTGATTGCCTTCGCTGGGAGGAAACAAGCCTTTTTTGTGTGTTCAAAGCAGAGTTCTTCCACTCGACACAACCACGTCAGGATACTGTGGTGCCGTTTACTGAATGTAATTCAGCGTCTTCAATCAAAACGGGAAATTTGAATTACAGATGGCATTATGTGTCACCGGAGTCGACATGAATAGTAAAAATCTAAACCAAAGCTTGAGAAATAAACTACGCATCTCTGACACTGGAAAGCAATTGATTGGAAAACGTTGTACCCACTTTGTCCAATAGGTTAAGTAGCAGGGCCCTGAGCTGTATAACAATTGTCTAGGTGCAAATATAGAATTTACATGCATTTGTAACTTTAGGAAGAAATGACATTCAACTACAGAGCTGGAACATTCTGAGCAGGCCATTGTGGCAGATTTGACTGTATTTTAATTCTCCCTTCAGGATTACAACGTTTTACGTGCATTTTGGTGTATTTATTAATGGAAATATACAAAGTAAGGATGCAGTTTACTGGGTATGTTAATTACTTAACCTGTGACCATCATTGGTGCTCTCAACTCACTGCGCCATTTGAGATTCGGAAAACATTAAACATCATTTTGTTAATGTGTAAGAATGAAGCAGAACATAACAGGAACTTAAGACCTTCTTAATTCAGTCATTTTGATGTTAGCTTTTCTTTCCTCTAAGACATATTTGACTAGCAAACTACAGAATCTCTGCACATGGAAATTCTGCTTTACTAATATTTAATAAAGGATGTTTGATATTGTTATTCTGGGTACCTTGTACTGTAATGCATCCACATATTGGGATATGGCAATCTATTGAACGTCATATCTTCTGGAATCTGCCTTGTTGTAAATGAAACAAACCAAATAGCTTTTGGATATTTGTCATGGTAAAGGCAGTCTTGAACTAATGTCAGGGAAAGTAAGAAAACTGTGTTTTTTTGTTTAAGTTGTAAAGCTGAATGACTGTAAATGGACTTTTTTTTTGCAATTTGCTCCTCCAAAAAAAATGTTTTTCATGGGATACACAATGTGTTCTTAATTGGCTTCTGAGATTTTCTTTGGGACTGATTCATGGGATGTGAATTTCACTGGCCAAGCCAGTATTTATTACCCATCCCCAATTATCCAGAGGGCAGTTAATAGGCAACCACATTGCTGTACATCTGGAGTCACATGTACGCCTGACCAGGTAAAGAAAGCAGTTACCTTCCTTAAAGGACATTAGTGAATCAGATGGATTTTTTTCTGAAAATCAACAAGTTTCATGGTCATCGTTAGACCCTTAATTCCAGTTTTGTATTGACTTCAAATTCTACCATCTGTTATGGCAGGATTTGAACCCAGGTCTGCACAACATTACCTGGGTCTGTGGATTAATGATTTGCCACTAACTAATAGATTCAGAGCCAGGATTAGTTAGTAACATCTTAGAAAAGACAATAGAAACTTTAACATGGCAGAATTTCAAATTCAGTTTGAAGAGGTGAAGCCTGGTTCTAAGACTGGTGTATAAATCTAACAAAGGTAATTGTATCAGTATGAAGGCAAAACTGGCTAAAGTTAGCTAGGAAACTGGGTTGTACAGTAGCAAAGTAGAGATGCAGTAGGACACATTTAAGGAGATATTTAATATCTCTGAGTAAAACATTACCCCAATGAGCAAGAAAGACACTTGCAGAAGAAGGCATCATTCATGGCTAAATAAGTTAAGTTAAGCATAACTTAAAGGAACACCACAAAATCCTGCAGAGGTTAATGTTTACTTAGAAGGTTGGTCAGATTTTAAGGAAAAGAAGGAATGTGTTGTAGATGTACAGGACATTGGTGAGGCCATTTTTAGAATTCTTCATTCAATTCTGATCTCCATGCTACAGGAAAGATGTTGTTAAACTTGAAAGGGTTTAAAAAAGATTTACAAGGATGGTGTTGGGATTGGAGAGCTTTAATGTTAGGGAGAAGCTGAATTGGCTGGGGTTTATTCTGCTGGAGCATCAGAAGCTGAGGGGTGACTTACTAGAAGTTTATAAAATCATGGAGGGCATGTACAGGGTGAATTTGCAAGGTCTTTTTCCCAGGGTAGGGGAGACCAAAACTAGAAGACATAGGTTTAAGATGAATGTGGAAAGATTTAAAACAGACTTGACAGGCAACTTTTTCACGCAGAGCGTGATGCGTATATGGAATGAGCTGCCACAGGAGGTGGTGGAGAAGGGTACAAAAGCAACATTTAAAAGGCATCTGGATGGATGCATGAAAGGGAAGCATTCAGAGGGATGTGGACCAAATGCTGACAAATGGGACTGAATCAATTCAGGATATCTGATTGGCGAGGACGAGTTAGACCGAAGAGTCTGTTGCTGTGTTGTATAATTCTATGACTCTATGACAAAACGACACAGAGGGGGAAAGTGGTGTATGAGTTAAAAATTCATATTAATATAAAATCATGTAGTAGGGTTCAGGAAAGATTTATGAAGATGTTGCCAAGGTTGGAGAGTTTGAGCTATAGGGAGAGTTGAATAGGCTGGGGCTGTTTTCCCTGGAGCGTTGGAGGCTGAAGGGTGATCTTCTGGAGCTTTATAAAACCATGAGGGGCATGGATCAGGTAAATAGACAAGGTAGGGGTAGGGGAGTCCAGAACTAGAGGGCATAGGTTTAAAGTGAGAGGGGCAAGATTTAAAAGGGACCCAAGGGGCAACGTTTTCATGCCAAGGAAGGTGCATGTACGGAATGAGCGGCCAGAGGAAGTGGTGGAGGCTGGTACAATTGCAACATTTAAAAGGCATCTGTATGTGTATATGAATAGAAAGTTTTTGGAGGGATATAGGCCAAGTGCTGGCAAATGGGACTAGATTAATTTAGGATATCTGGTTGCACGGATGAGTTGGACCAAAAGGTCTGTTTCCGTGCTGTACATCTCTATGACTCTAACAGCAAAAAAAATCTAATATTGGTATTCTAGAGAGTGAGTCTGAGGAAATGACAGAAACTAAGAAATGATGATTGCATTGAAAAGGTATTTGTATGTGTCTTCACTGCAGAAGACAGAAAATGTCCTAAAGGCATTGGAAATTCTGACATGGAAGGAAGGAAGAATTGAAATCAATCACCATAAGCACCAGGGAAGAGGTGTTGGGAAAAATGTTAGACCTAAAGTCTAGATCCCGGGCAAGAAGGCCAACATCCACAGAAAGAAGTGGCTGCAGAGTTAACAGAAGCCTTGATTACAATTTTCCCTTGTTAGGAGAAAGTGGAACTAAGGGACAAAGTTTCAGAATAAGATGGCTTATTTTTAAGATAGAGATTAGGACAATACTTTTCTCGTGGATGGTTGTGAGTCTGTGGAATTCTCTTCCCCAGAAAGCAATAGAGACTGATTATTCACTTTACCCAAAGCTGAGATAAATAGATTTTTAATAGACAAAGGAGCCAAAGGTAATGGATAGCATGCAGATGAGAAATTGGAGTTGATCAGCTCTGATTTTGTTGAATGGTACAACAGGATTGAAATGCCAAATGGCCTACTTCTGTTCCCATATCCTCTGTTCCTCTGTTTAGATAGATGATGGAAATTATAATCGATGATAGATGATAAACAATGGACATATGACACAGAGGTGAAAAAGTGCATCGCACTTGCTGTGTGATTCAAAATATTGACAGGTTCATTTTCCTTCCAGAACAGTAAGCAGACTATCAACTGACTGAGTTGAATTTTTCTCTTTATCCTTTAATTGGATGTGACAAAGCCAGTATTTGTTGCCCATACCTGATTGCCCTTGAACTGAGCAACTTACTCGGCAATTAAGAGTCAACTACATTTCTGCAGGCCAGCCCAAGTAAAGGTGGCAGATTTCCTTCCCTAAAAGACACAAGCAAACTAGATCAGTTTTTATAACAATTATGAGAAATTTGTGGCATCAGTTTTGAGACCAGCTTAACATCTAGATTGATTTATTGATTGTAAATTGCATTCATTGTTACAATGGATTTTGAAACCATGCTCTCAAACCATTACTTTGAGCTGTTAGCTTATCCCAGTGACTTTATCATTACATCATTGTCTCTCCAATGTAGCCATTGAGGCTGAATGAGCAAGTGATATATGACTAGCCCTCTGCCAATGCTGCACTCAATTCCACACTAAAAGCCAGTTGAGAAAGGTGAACTACAGTTTCATTGAGTTCTGAAGAAGGGTCACAGGACCTGAAACATTAATTCTGATTTCTCTCCACAGATGCTGCCAGACCTGCTGAGTTTTTTCAGCAATTTCTGTTTTTGTTTCTCATTTCCAGCAGCCGCAGTTCTTTTGGTTTTTAATCAATTTCATTAGTTTGCTTTTTATTTGCTTTTCAACACAAGCCAGCATTTAATTTCAAGTCAACACTTATCCACAGTGTTAGGACTGAAATTGGATGCTGTGCACTGCCAGAAATCACAGCGATAATCACTTTGATACGATGGAATTTCACATGCAAGGTCACCAAATTCCTTCATTTATGTCATAAAGAACAAGCTGGGGTAGGGCAAGATGGAAACATGCGACTTAAAATAGTTTATCTAAAATAAATTGTTGGTGACACCAATTTAGTTACACACTGATTTTAGTAGAAAATATACTGACTCAATAAGGGCTCTTGTGGCACAATGTTGTGTCTCTATCCCTGAGCCAGATGGTTCAGGTTCAAGTCTCACCTGCCCCAGACAGATGTTACAACATGTCCAAGCAGATTTCTAAATACCTCTTTCTATACTTGCAGAATACAAGTAAATATATTTCATGTATTTTGGACCATCCTCGGCCACTCAAAACATTCTTAAGCAAGCAGCCCAGACCATGACTTTGCAATTTGTTTTGTTGAGTGTATAGTGAAAACTATCCGGATAAAGTTAGCGAGGTTGACTACCAGGTTTCAAACAGACAAAAAAAACTTATTCACAAAATTAGACAATGAAACACAAAGAATAGGATAAAGAATCCCTACAGAACTAAGTCTATTTAAACTAGACTCAAGTATACTGTTCTGAATATACGCAACAGTCCCAATAAGCGAACCCCCTTTAAAACATGGTATGAAAAAGAATCAGATGCTTACAGGTTGTAGATAAAAGGGCAGAAGAGAATTTCCACATGGTTCACTGTTGAACCTCCAACCAGTTCTGGACTGAACTAAACTGCTCAGCTCGAGAGCTACTACTTCCCTTTCATTATACAGTCACTTCTAAAACATGACCACTTCGGCCTGACGTCTCATCTGTTTACATATAAATGAAAAGGCCTCTCAATACCCTTTAGTCTCTGTACCAAACCAGACTGACTGGAGTCCGGCCTGGTTTATTACCCCTCTGAACAAATCAAAGACAAAGTATCCTTGAGCCAAGGAACAGCTTTTAGAAAAAAAAGCTTTGTGACACATGTATACATTTACTGAATTAACATCTGCCACTTTTCAGTAACCTAGGAGGTAAAGCATGTACAATGATCAAAAACACTCACTCTGTTTTCTCTGTTACTATTTCAGAAATAAAAGCACAAAGCTCAGACATGTGTAATGAGACACGGATAACAAGACATGCATGTAATATGAGATGAAATGAGTACAGTTAGGAGAGATGATCTAAACTCAGATGATATACAGTCCATTTGGGCAGAGGTGAAAAAGCAGCAAGGAAAAAATAGACATTAGTAGGAGTAGTGCACAGACCCCCAGACAGTAACCAATCTGTGAGAAAGGCTATATATCAACAAATAATAGGAGATGTGAAAAGAATGGAATGAAAAAAAAACACTGTAGAAAACTACAGCATAAAGAGACTTGGGGGTATTTGTGCACAAATCACGGAAAGCTGGTATACAGGTGCAGCAGGTAATCAAGAAGTCTAATGGAATGTTGGCTCTTATTTCAAGGCAGGGGGTGAACTGTAGGAATAGGGAAGTTTTACTGTAACTGTATAAGATGCAACATCTAGAGTACTGTCAACAGTCTTGTTCCCCTTCTTTAAGGAAAGATACCGTATTATTAGAGGCAGTTCAGAGACTGTTCACTAAGATGATCACTAGTATGGAGGGATTATCTAATGAGCAAAGGCTAAACAGGATGGAATTAGTGTCACTGGAATTTATAAGAATGAGAAATGATCTCATTGAAAAATATAGAACTCTTAAAGAGTTTGACAGGGTAAATGCTGAGATGATGTTTCCCTTTATGCAAGAGTTTAGGGCCAGAGGACGTAACCTAAGAATAAAGGGACACTGGTTTAAGCCCAAAATGAGGAGTTTCTTTTCTCAGAGGCTTGAGAGTCTTTGGAACTCCTTGCCACATGTGCAAATTAGATGGATTGGCCATGCTAAATTGCCCTGTAGTGTATAGGGATGTACAGGCTAGGTGGGTTAGCCACGGTATATTCAGAGTTTCAATGTTCATTTTACTAATAAATCAAAATGTCACATTATGGGCCTTGGACCTAGGCATAGAGTGGGGGAGCAGGGTCTGGTTGAGATACTGTTTGAGTGGTCACTGCAGACTTGATGGGCTGAATGGCCTCTTTCAACAGTGTAGGGATTCTATAATCGATTGTATGATTCCATACAGAATGGGGGCAGAGTCTTTGTGTATATTTAAGGCTGATATTGATAAATTCTTGACCAGCAGGGGAATCACAGGTTATGGGGAAAACACAAGAATGAATATGAGCAATTTTGGATCAGCCATGATCCTACTGAATGAAGAAACAGGCTTGAGTGCCTCCTCCTTTTAAGGTCTCATGGTCTTGTGCGTTGATGTGTATTAGGGTCACATACATATTAAATGTCTATTACCTTTTATTTGATTATGTGAATTCTGATTATCTATATCTGGATTCTCAATCCATCTCATGTGCCTAATAATGAATGTATTGAATAATACTGCTTTAAAGTATGTTGCTTAAAGACTCTTCCCCTAGGCCTGTCCCAGCCAGAATTATTCTTCTACTTTTAATGTTGCTGCTGTAAAGTAATATGTTTGAAATGTAGCCAATAATTATTGTATTAGGTTACATGAATTAATATTACATCTGTATGCCATTCGTCTTTCTGTTGTTTCTAACAGAAATGTTTATCTATTTTAAATACGGTGTATACAAAAATGCATTAAATATTATTGTGCTATCACTACAAACCATTAATTTCTTTTATCTTTTATCTCTGTTACTTCTTAGACGCTTTGAGGTTTGAAAACATCTAGTAGAATTATATGTTTCAAGTAAAGTAAATGTGTATGCACACCATCAGTATTCAATAAAGTTGAACAGGGACATTCTTTATGCTGGTAAAATAAATCCAGTGTATAAGTCTTCAGTCTCTGAACTATGAACTGACTGTTTTCATAAAAACTGACCTTGGGTCCAAAAGGTAGTAACCATGTTAATTAATTTCAATGCAAAGATTTTCCTTAAAATGTTTACTGATAAATCAGGATGTCACATTATGGGCTTTGGACCTAGGTGTAGATTTCTTTTGAATTTTTGTGATAGTAAATGAAATCAATTGCATCTTTTAAAGTTCTGGCATCAAATCCAACAGAAGAAAAGCTTGAGTACTCATCTCAAAACACTAAACGGTTTTTTGAAGGTCTATCACAACTTTAATACATTAAATTGGATCAAGGGGACTCATTCCACCCTGTTCATCTTTTTTTCAACTTAAAACCTAACCATTTTGTACAAATGGTATGCCATATAAATAACCACAATCATTATATCAGTTGATGTAAAAACTGTAGCAAGCGTGTAGCACCCTTAACTTAAAAAAAACTCCAGATATTTCACAGGTATGTTACTGGAGGATATTTGACACCAAGACATATAGAGAGATATTAGAATAGATGGTCCCCAAAGTTGATTCATAGGTGCTTTTAAAGAGACTGCGGTGGGTATGGTGAGGGACTGAATTTCAGAACTCAGGGTCTTGGTAGTTGAGTTCACAGAGGAATGGAGTTGTGGAATGATCAAGGATGATAGCTTTGGTTCTCCAAATAATTAGTGGAGGGAATTTCTGCTAATCCAAAAGTGGATGTAGGACCAGCAGCCTAATAGCTCTGAGATAGTGGTGGGTACAAAAGAGGAATTTGTAGGAGACAGCTGGAATGTGCCTCAGTGAATACAATAGGAAACTAGTATTGTTATAGGCCCCATGAGCCAGATCCAATGAGATCATGGCTGATTAGCAGCTTAACTCCAGATATCGACCTTTGTCCCATACCCGTTAATACTTTTGATTAACTGCAGCCTATTAAACTCAATTTAAAGTATAACAATTTATGTAATATAAATTATCATTTCCAAAGTGAATTCCAAACTTTGTCCATTCGTTACACATAGACTCATCATGAGTCTGGCGCTATATTTTAGGATTTTGTAGTCCTAGACACATCAACCAGCGGAAATTGTTTCTCCCCTTCTACCATATATTTTCCAATTAATATCTTGAATACTTTCAACAAATCATCATTTTATCTTCTAAATTCCAGGGAGTATTACCCTTGTTCAATCTCTCCTCATAATGTATCCGTTCATGTATAATATCTATCTGGTAAATCAATGCTGTGTTTTCTGCAAGCCCATTATATCTTTCCTAAGGTGTGGTGGCCAAAACTGCACATAGCCCTCCAGGTGTGGTCTACCTAGGGCTTTGCATAGCTGAAGCATGACTTCTACCCCCTTATGTTCTAATCCTCCAGACATACTCATCACACCATGGAGCTGTAAGTGTCTTTGGACCATTTCACCATTTAGAAAATATCCCACCTATGCTTGTTAGGTCCATCGTGGATGAACACATATTAGTTTCTATTGAAATCTATTTGCAAAAGCTTAACCTATCAATATCTCGCTTAATTTCATGATTCCATCTACACTGCTTACAATGTCACCTACTTTTAAATCCTGAGCAAGTCTAGATATACAGCTTTCTATACCAGCATCTAATAATAAAATCTTCATAGGCTATCATTAGTCTTATTCTACTATTAGAGTATCTATCCTTTATCTCCACTTCCTGTCTCCAGCCACTGAACCAATTTCCTAACTAGGTGAATAATTTGCCTTTGGAACCAGCTTTGACTTCAGCCAACAATCTCTTATGAAGGGCCTTATCAAATACTTTTGAGGGGTCCATATCAATTGCATTTATAGACATGCAGCTGTCCACTACTTCACCTCTTCAAAAAATTCAGATTCAATTTACATATTTATGCTGATCGTTTCTGATCAGCTGGAAAATTTCAAGGTGTACAGTCACTCTATCCTTAACAATAATAGTAATTTTCTGACAACAGATATTGACTAACTGGCCTATAATTCTATGAATTTCCTCTCAAATCTTTCTTCAATAGCAGTGTGGCACACGCAATATTTCTATCAATAGGAATAGTTCCAAACCATGTGAACTCTGGAAGATTAGAATTTGGGTATCTACAATGTTCTCAGCTACTCCTTTTGAAATCCAGGAGTGGAAACCATCTAGTCCTGGGCGTTTATCATATGTTAGTTCATTATGTTTTCAATTATTGTTACTTTGCTTACAATTAAGGGGTTCCTGGCTCCAGTTCCATATTGCTTTCCTTGGCTAACTAGTACCTCTTCCTTTACTATTAATACTGCCACAAAGTAATTATTCATTATGTATACCATTTAGGTCCTTTCATTGGCAATATCAACATTATGTGGCTCACTTTGCACTTAACCACTTTTTAAAAATATAAACAATTGTATAGATATAGAAATTATGGAGGGGGGGGAGATTGTGATAACATAAACAAATTAACATTAAGAGGGAGGAGCTATTAATGGCCTTAATGGGCTAGAAAGTACATAAATCCCCTAATAGTATGTATCTCAGGCTGCTGTGAAAGGCATGGAAATAGATTTCAGGAACCCTGACATTAATTGTCAAATCCTCTATGACCATTACAGAGATGTTGGAGAACTGAAAGATAACTAATGTAGTACCATTATTCAGGAAGGGTGATAAGGATAAACCAAGGTACTACAGGTCCATAAGTCTATTAGCAGTGGTTTGGAAATTTTTGGAAAAAATCTAAGTAACAGAAATAATCTTCACTTAGTTAATCAAGAGTATAATGGCTTTATAAGCAGAGAACATGCCTAACTAACTTGATTGAATTTTTTGAGAAGGTGACTTGATGTGTAAATGACTGTAATGCATTTAATGTAGTCAACATGGACTTCAGTAAGTCCTTGATAAAGTGTTACATGGGAGACTGGTCAAGAAGGTAAAAGCCCAAGGGACTCAGAGCAATATAGCAAATTAGATCCAAATTAATTTAATGGCAAGAGGCAGAGTGTGCAGATTGAAAGTTGCTTTTGTAACTGGAAGCCAGCATCATGTGGCGTACCACAGGGTTTAGTGCTGGGCCCCTTATTGGTTGTTGTGTACATTAATGATCTAGAATGAATGTAGGAGGTGTGATCAGTAAATTTGCAGACAACATAAACATTCTTGGTGTGGTAAATGACAAGGAGGTCTTTAGGTTACAGAATGACATAGGCAGGCTGATCAGATGGATAGAGCAGTGGCAAATGGAGTTGAATCCTGATAATTGCAATGAGATTTTGGTAAGACTAACAAGGTAATGAATACACAGTGAATGATGGGACCCTCGGAAATGCTGATGGGACCCTAGGAAATACGACAGTACCTTAGTATACTGAAGGGTGGCACAATAGCTCAGCGGTTAGCACTGCTGCCTCACAGCATCAAGAACCTAGGTTTGATTCCAGCCTTGGGTGACTGCCTGCGTGTAGTTTACACATTCTCTGGGTGCTCTGGTTGCCTCCCACAGACCAAAGATGTGCAGGTCAGGTGCATGGGAAATGCAGCATTATGGGGTTGGGAGGGGGGGGGGGGGGCGGAATAGTGGTCCTGATGGGATGCTCTTCAGAGAGTTAGTGTGGACTTGAGGTGCTGAATGGCTAGTTCTCCTATTATGTGTATGTACTGTACCTTTAAGAGAGTTAAAAACTAACAGAACTAACTGACAGCACGAAGTGTTCTGAATAAGATAAAATGTAACATCTGGTTCAGCTACTGGGATAGCTGGGGTAGCTGGTTGCCTGGAAACAAAAACAGATTTGAATTAGTCCAATCAGTTTAAATTATACTTCCCAAAATACCAAACTCCAATCAAGATGAATTTAGTATATTGACAATCTTAAAAGCCAATGACACAAGTTGTAAGTAGTTGTTAGTTGATTATTCTCTGTTGTACTTTAAGAAATAATTTTGTTAATTTTTACTTTAAATAGTTCTTGGCCTGTCGAATTTTCACAGATTACAGCACAGGATAAATCATTTCTGTGTTGCCTGGTTCAAATTAAGCAGGAGGGTTTACCTCATCTTGGGGGCTTGTCATTGGGATTTGAACTGGTTTAGACAGATTTAAGTAGATTTGGAGGTACGAAAAATCCCAGCAGATTTAAATACTTGCAGGTTAGTGTCCTAGATCTTTAAATAAAACATAGGTGAGGCAATTTGTTTAATTTCGGTGAGTTGTGGTCGATTAAATTAAAAGTGAGAGAAATGGCTCTTAAAATTGCTAAAGAGGCTCTGGGATTTAAAGATGATTCTCAAATTTGCCAAGAAAGTTTAGAAGGAAAGAAAAAGGCCATTCCTTTAAAATTAGCAACTAAGTTAGATTTGGGTTTAACCAAGGACAAAAGTAAAGCTGAAATTGTAAGGGAATTACTCAGACACTTAGATGTATCAGAGAAACAGACAAGTGCAGTAGAGGCAGAAAAACTTAAATTACAATTCAGGAAAATGTAGTTAGAAGATAAACAAAGAGAGAGAGTTGAAAGAGAGAGAGAAGAGAGAGAAAAAAGAAAGAGAGAGAAGGCTCTTAGCTGAGCAAAGAGAGAGAAGAAAGGGAGAGAGAAAGAGAGAGAGAAAGAAGAGAGACAAGGTTCTTAGCTGAGCAAAAAGAGAGAGAATTTGAACTTGAAAAGTTGCGAATTAGTCAGCAAAGTCAAGTTAAAGGAGGGAGATTAAATGAGAAAGGTAGTGATAAATACAAGTATGTCAAAACTGATGAGAAAGATGTTGAAGCCTTCTTTATTTCATTTGAAAAATTGGCTACGCAGACGGAATGGTCTGAGGATTTATGGGTAATGCTAGTTCAGACTAAATTGGTAGGCAGAGTTAGTGAGGCATTTGCCACCTTGTCAGGTGAGAGGTCAAGAGATTATGAAGAGGTTAAACAGGCTAAATTAAGTGCTTACAAATTGGTATCATAAGCATGTAGACAGCGGTTCGGAAACACAAAGAAGGAACTAGGTCACACTTATGTTGAATTCGAAAGAATCAAACATAGTCATTTTGATCGATGGATGCATACTTTGAAAATAGATAGGACCTTGTCGGGTTTTGTCGATAGAGGTGAACAGTTACATCGAATGAGGCCATGGTTTCTTCCTTGTCTATGTGTATATTTCTGATGATGTCCAAGAATTCCTGTGTTGATTGTATAGACTGTCTGGATCCGTTGATCTTAAAGAACTACAGCAGAAACTGAAACACCTGATCAGCGGATCAGGTACTGTTCACCTCTATCGACAAAACCCTAGCCAGAGGAAAATAGCCAACCTACTGGACATACAGAACAGACAACCTATCAACAAAGACGGCATACTCCAACTACAGGACCTGTGCCTCACAACACACTTCACATTCAACAACCAAATATATGAACAAATCAACGGCACACCCATGGGCTCACCCCATCTCTGGACTCATAGCAGAAGCGGTAATGCAAAGATTAGAACAAACAGTCTTACCGCAAATTCAACCCAAACTCTGGGTCAGATATGTGGATGACACCTTTGTAATCATTAAAAACACAGAAATAGAGAACACATACCGGATCATCAACGCCACACTCACAGGAATCCGATTCACTAGAGAGGAAGAAAAGGACAACCAACTCCCATTCCTAGACGTGAGGGTACAGAGGACACCTAACGGAGAATTCACTACAAGGGTATACAGGAAAGCCACACACACAGACCAAGTCCTAAACTACGAAATCAACCACCCCAACACACACAAAAGAAGTTGCATCAAGACACTATTCAAAAGGGCCACAACACACTGCAGCACACCAGAACTGCAAAAAGAGGAAGAACACCTATACAATGTATTCGCCAAAAACGGATACCCGCGCAATTTCATCAACAGATGCCTAAGGGAAAGACAACGGAACAAGGACATGCCGCAACCCAAAGGACTAGCCACACTACCATACATCAAGAGCATTTCCGAACTGACAGCCAGACTACTGCGACCACTAGGACTCATAACAGCACACAAACCAACAGCTACTCTCAGACAACAACTCACCAGAATGAAGGACCCGATACCCAGCATGAGCAAAACCAATGTAGTGTACAAAATCCCATGCAAGGACTACACAAATCACTACATAGGACAAACAGGAAGACAGCTAACGATCCGCATCCATGAACACCAACTAGCCACGAAACAACACGACCAGCTATCCTTAGTAGCCACACACGCAGGTGACAAGCAACATGAATTCGACTGGAACAACACTACTATTATAGGACAAGCCAAACAGAGAACAGCCAGGGAATTCCTAGAGGCATGGCACTCATCCATAGATTCAATCAATAAGATCTGGACCAAATATACCGACCACTGCAACGAACAGCTGGAACTGACAACCGGAAGCGGCAGATTCAAACCACTACAAATGCCGGAGGAAAGATCACAGAAGCGCTTCACAGGAGGCTCCCAAGCACTGAGGCTGTCACCTAGACAGGGGACAAAACGTCTGCAACACAAATTCCCAGCTCGGTGAACAGAACCACAACAATTAATAGCAAAAGTTTACAGTGTGATGTAACTGAAATTATACATTGAAAAATACCTTGATTGTTTGTTAAGTCTCTCATCTGTTAGAATGACCATGTTAGTTTCATTTCTTTCATATGTAAATCACAAAACATTTTTTACAAGTTACATTCTCAGGTTAACTTTAACAATTGGTGTCAGCCCACTGTAGCAGTGGTAGTAGTGTATACTATCTACAAGATGCTGCGATTCATTAAGGTTCCTTAGTCAGCATTTTCCAAACCCATCAACACTACCATCTAGAAGGACAAGGGCAACAGATGCATGGGAACACCACCTACAAATTCCTTTCCAATCCACACACCACCCTGACTTGGAAATATATTGTCAATTCCTCACTGTCGCTGTGTCAAAATCCTGGAAGTCTCTGTCTAATGGCATTGTGGATCAACCTCCAGCACCTATAGTAAATGGATTGGCGTGGTATGGCAATAAATGCTGATCCAGCCAGTGATGCCCAAATCTCAAGAATAAATAAATATGATAATGTTCACACGCCATTAGTCTATTAACTACATTAGGCATTTTTCACATTACTTAAGGTAATATTACATTCTCCCTTATTGACTCTAGGACCTACTTCTTGCACAAAAGTATCCTGCGCAACTTAAGAAAGTCATTGCATTTCTTACATCTGCTATTCCATTCTATCTGGAAGTAAAGTTCTTGCTAACCCGTTGTGTTTCTGCCATGGATTTGACTTATCCAATCTACCATATCACACCTACTATGACATACCCCATTCACAACTCCCATGAGTCTTAAATCTTTTTCTGTTTCTGAATTCTAAATATAAAGTCACCACAGGAAGTATCAGTCACCATCAGCGTTGATAAGGTGAGATGAAATTAAAGTGGTAGGAAATAAAGCATCTGCATCTCCAGCATCTGCAGCATTGTTTAATGATATTATTCTTTATTAATGTGGTTGGAGACCAGCCTAGAGCTTAACCAATAGCATTAAACCTGCTGCACTTTCTAGTCTGCTTCTCTGCTGTAAAATCAATATGTACCTGAATATTGAGATTAGTACTGCACCATCATTCAAAGGCAAAATACTGCAAATGTCAGAAATGTGAAATAAAGGCAGAACTTGCTTGAAAGACTCAGTAGACCTTGCTGCATCTGCAGAGAGAGTAACAAAAGCTAGTAGGCTGAATCTGCCCATTTTTAGGCTAAGTGTTATTTTTGGGGAGTTTCACGACAGCTTTCTTTGTCTTAGCTCACAGCAATTGTTCTCACACTATCTTCTACCCCTCACCTCAATTATTATGCAAGTGGCCTCTTTGGCATTTTTATTGTGCAATCATGCAGCAAAATTCCTGCTGTTCCTGAGATTATCTGACAAGCCACTGGCGCCACTTTAAAGCCTAACTGCTCTCCACTTCAGATGCTGCAAGGACCACCTTTGACACTGAGCTCTTTGGAAATTGAAATGTCATAGAAAGGGGAGCTGGCATCTCACATTCCAGATAGGGACCCAAAATTCCTGGAGTCCTGGCTCTCAAGGCTTTCCTGCGTAAGGACATGATAGCTGCTATACGTTGTTTTCCAGTACTTGCTATAGATTATTTTGCCAATTGAAATCATTAGTTTCAGTTTTTAACTTCCTTGTTACAGTAAGACTTACATCACAAGGTGTCAGTCAGTGAACACAATGTAATTTTCATTGTTTTCTGAGGCTAAACTGTTTATCAGCATTATTTGACATTTACTGATCTCCAGGAGAACTGAGAATTGAAGGTAGAGGTTAGCATTGCTTAAATCACAGAAGGCCTGATTACTGGAATTGCCCCTTGCAGGCCCTCCAAAACAAAAGGTTGCTAACTCCAAGCCAGTAGAAATAAAGAAACTTGCTCCTCCTACTTTGTATACAGTCCCAGGCGTTTTGAGAACTTACTGAGCAGTTAACTTTCAACTAAGCATGGTAAGGCTGTAATTTTAAGTTCGCACAAGTGACTTTCAGGCTCTGTCTGTGACTAATGAATTATTCCTGATTCTTCATTTCCCTCGTTCTGTTGCTACTTTAGTGATACTAATAGTCCAACCCAATCCCAACTGCATTGGGTTGAGCCCTTTCACATTATTATCAATGTGCCTCTGCATGCCCAGAGTCCAGGGATTCCTATACCCTTGATAGCTCTACATCTTCCCCATGTAGAAGTCAGAGTAATTATGACCAGAATAAAATCAAATAGGTATGGACAAAATTAAATATCATTCAATCTACTGCATTAATGTTTGATTATTTTCCCTGCATCATTACACATAATTTTCCATAGATAAATTTTATACAGTAAGAAACTAAGACTTAACATGAGTAAACCTCATGAGTACAATAAAATTAACAATGCATAAGTGTGTAGCGCTTATACTATTGGACTATCAATTTATAGGTGTGAATTCAAATTCTGCTGTGACAACGTGTGCAATTGAGCTCAATATATTTGACAGATAAAGCAATGGAAAAGGTTCAAAAAAGATCTGCGGCAATAATACCAGAACTGAAAAGGTATAACTATCAGGAAAGACCAATACGCTACAGCTTATTTTTTGATTTCACTGTTACAGGATCAAAATCCTCGAACTCACTTGCTAATTGTATTAAAGTATTATATGAAGGCGGCTGAAGGGCAATTAGGGATGGGCAATATAAAGCCCCATCCTCTGGACATAAGAGGAAAGAATAAACTGAAAGGTGACCGAGGAGATTTGGTAGTGATTACTGAGATATGACCAGGTCTGGGAATTGAATATCCAAGGGTACTCAGCATTTTGGAAAGATAGATTGAAAGGAAAAGGTGATAGTGTAGCTTTGCTGGTGAAGGAAGGGATCAGTGTTATAATGAGAAATGACACAAGCGCGGGAGATCAAGATGTGGCATCAGTCTGGGTAGAAACAAGAAATAGCAAAGGGAAGAAGTACTTGGTAGGAGAAGTCTATAGGTTCCTAAACAGTAGTTCCACTGTGGGGCACAATATAAACCAGCAAATATTAGAGACTTGCAAGAAAGGTATGGGAAGAATCATGGGTGATTTTAAATGCACATAGGTTAGAAGAATCAAATTGGTGAGGGTAGCCTGGAGGCAGAGTTACTTGAATGTATTAGAGATTGTTTCTTGGAGCAGTATATTGTGGAACCACCAGGGAGCAGGCTACTCTGGATTTGGTATTGTGTAATGAGGAGAGATTAATTAATTACATCATAGTTAAGGATCCTCTAGGGAGTAGTGACCATAGTGTAATATAATTCAAAATTCAGTTTGGGGGTGAGAAAGTGGAGTCCCACATTAGTATTCTGGAATTAAACAAAAGAAATTACATAGCCATTAGGACAAATTTGGCCTGAACAGATTGGGCAGGAAGGCTTAAAGATAAGACAATGGATGAGCATTGGCAGCTGTTTAAGGAGCTACTCAATTCCACATATATAAAATATATCCCAGTGAGGAAGGAAGATGGTAAAGGGGATAAAAAACATCCATGGCTAAACAAGGAGGTTGAGGACAATATAAAGTCACAAACTAAGGCAAACTTGATTATCCAAACGGCATGGTATTTTGTATGGATAATCGAATGCTTGGATAACTGAGGTTGCACTATATGTCATATTGCAAAGGCCAGTGGCAGGCTAGAAGGTTGGGAAACTTTCAAACATAAACAAAAGGATACTAAAAAATTAAGAAAAAGCGCTAATGTAAATTATGAAAAAAAGCTACTACAAAATATAAAAAGGATTGCAAAAGCTTCTATTGGTGTATAAAAGGGAATAGCTAAGGTGAATATTGGTCCCTTGGAAAATGAAATCTGACAGTTAATAATGGGGAAAACTGAAATGGCAGAGATGCTAAATCAATACTTTGCGTCATCAATACTTTCACAGTGAAGGACAATAGTACCATTCTTATTGGAACAGGAGAGTCAGAGGCAATTAACATCGATAGGGAAAAGGTACCCATCAAACTATTAGGATTGAGGGCAGACATGTCCCCCAGGCCTGATGGCCTACATACTAGGGTATTAAAGGAAGTGTCGGTAGAGATATTTCCTGGACATGGGAAAAGTCCCAATGGATTGGAAAAATACAAATGTATTCAAAAAGGGAGGACGGCAATATGTGGAAAATTACAAACCAGTTGGTTTAACGTCTGGTGTTGGGAAAGTGTTAGAATCAATTATCAAGGAAGCAATATCAGGACATTTGGAAAATCAAAACGCTATCCATCAGAGTCAGCTTGGCTTTATGAAGGGCAAATCATGTTTGACTAATTTATCAGTGTTGTTCGAAGATGTAACAAGCAAAGTGAATAATGGGGATTCTGTAGATGTAATATATCGGGATTTACAGAAGGCATTTGAAGGCATTAAAAGGTTAATTCACAAGGTTGGATTATATGGGAATAGGGTAATTTATTAGTTTGGTAGGTGACTGGCTGATGGACAGATGACAGAGAGTCAGGATAAATGGATTTTTTTCTGGATGGCAAGTAGTAATTATGGGCTGCCACAGGGTTCGGTCCTTGGCCCCTAGCTATTTACAATCTACATTAGCAATTTGGATACAGAGATAGAAGGCTCTGTAGCTAAAATTAGCACAAAAATAAGTGAGATGGTGAATTGCTATGAGGAAATAAGAACCTTACAAATGGATAAAGATAGGTTAGGAGAATGGGCCAAAATGTGGCAGATGGAGTTTAATTTGGATAAGTGTGTGGTCATGCATTTTAGTTGGAAAAATGGGAAGGTGACCTATTATCTAAATGGGGAGAGACTTTGGGTGCTTTGGGTACAGAGGGATCTGAATATCCCCATTCATGAGTCACAGAAAACTAGCATGCATGTACAGCACATAATAAAAAAAAGCAAATGGAATGTTGGGTTTTATAGCTAAAGGAATAGAATATTTTAAAAAAGAAAGTATTGTTACAACTGTACAAGATATTGCTGAGACCGCACTGGAGGATTGAGCACAGTTTTGGTCCCCTTATTTGTGGAAAGATGAAATGGCATTGGAGGCAGTTCATAGAAGGTTCGGTAGATTGATCCGAGAGATGAGGTGTTTGTCGTATGAAGAGAGATTGAACAGTTTAGGCCTCTGGAATTTGGAAGAATGAGGGGAGATCAAATTGGGTATTCAAGATGATAAAAGGTGTGGATAAAATAGACGTACAGCAGATGCTTCCTCTTGTGGGGCATCCTAGCATAAGGGGTAGCAAATTTAAAACAGATTTGAGGAGAAACTACTTTGCTCAAAGCATTGTGAATGTGTGGAATTTGTTATCCCAAGGTGCGGCAGATGTTGGGACAGTGAGTAAATTTAAGGAGTAATTAGACAGATTTCTAATAGACAATGTGTGGAAGGATTACACAGAGAAGGTAGGAAAATTGGAGTGAGGAGCTCCTCAGCTATGATTGAATGGCAGAGTTGACTTGATGGGCCTAATGGCCTAATTCTGCTCCTATATCTTATGAACTTATGATTTTACAAGAGGTAACATGACCTCCCAACTCCTGTACTCAATACTCTGACCAATAAAGGAAAGCATACCAAACACCCTCTTCACTATCCTATCTACCCGCGACTCTACTTTCAAGGAGCTATGACCTGCACTCCAAGGTCTCTTTGTTCAGCAATACTCTCTAAGACCTTACCATTAAGTGTATAATTGCGGGTGACACCAAAATTAGAGGTGTCATGGACAGCGAAGAAAATTACAACAGAGTACAATGAGATCTTGATCAGATGGACCAATGGGCTGAGGAGTGGCAGGCAGAGTTTAATTTAGATAAATGCGAGGTGCTGCATTTTGGAAAGGTAAATCAGGGAAGGACTTACACACTTAATGGTAAGGTAAAGACAATGACTGCAGATGCTGGAATCCAGATTCTGGAGTCGAGTAGTGCTGGAAAAGCACAGAAGATCAGGCAGCATCCGAGGAGCAAGAAAATCGACGTTTCGGGCAAAAGCCCTTCATCAGGAATACAGGCATAGTGCCTGAAGCGTGAAGAGATAAAGGAGCGGAGGGTGGGGGTGGGGAGAAAGTAGCATAGAGTGCAATAGGTGAGTGGGGGTGGGGATGAAGGTGATAGGTCAGTGAGGAGCGTGGAGTGGATAGGTGGAAAAGAAATTTGGCCAGTAGGACAGGTCATGGGGATGGTGCTGAGCTGGACCTTTGGAACTGGGGTGAGGTGGGGGGAGGGGAAATGAGGAAATTGGTGAAGTCCACATTGATGCCCTGGGGTTGAAGTGTTCCGAGGCGGAAGATGAGGCGTTCTTCCTCTAGGCATCGGGTGATGAGAGAGCGGCGGTGAAGGAGGCCCAGGACCTCCATGTCCTCAGCTGAGTGGGAGGGGGAGTTGAAATGTTGGGCCACAGGGCTGTGTGGTTGATTGGTGTGGGTGTCCCAGAGATGTTCCCTAAAGCGCTCTGCTAGGAGGCGCCCAGTCTCCCCAATGTAGAGGGGACCGCATCGGGAGCAACGGATACAATAAATGATATTGGGGGATGTGCAGGTAAAACTTTGATGGATGTGGAAGGCTCCTTTAGGGCTTTGGATGGAGGTGAGGGAGGAGGTGTGGGCGCAGGTTTTGCAATTCCTGCGGTGGCAGGGGAAGGTGCCAGGATGGGAGGGTGGGTTGTAGGGGGGCATGGACCTGACCAGGTAGTCACGGAGGGAACGGTCTTTGCGGAAGGCGGAAAGGGGTGGGGAGAGAAATATATCCCTGGTGGTGGGGTCCGTTTGGAGTTGGCGGAAATGTCGGCGGATGATTTGGTTTATGCGAAGGTTGGTAGGGTGGAAGGTGAGCATCGGGGGGAGGGGGGGGGGTTTCTGTCCTTGTTATGGTTGGAGGGGTGGGGTCTGAGGGCGGAGGTGCGGGATGTAGACGAGATGCGTTGGAGGGCATCTTTAACCACGTGGGAAGGGAAATTGCGGTCTTTAAAGAAGGAGGCCATCTGGTGTGTTCTGTGGTGGAACTGGTCCTCCTGGGAGCAGATACGGCAGAGGCAGAGGAGTTCGGAATACGGGATGGCATTTTTGCAGGAGGTAGGGTGGGAAGAGATGTAATCCACGTAGCTGTGGGAGTCGGTGGGTTTGTAAAAAATGTCGATGTCAAGTCGGTCATCATTAATGGAGATGGAGAGGTCCAGGAAGGGGAGGGAGGTGTCAAAGATGGTCCAGGTAAATTTAAGGTCAGGGTGGAATGTGTTGGTAATTTAAGGTCATGGTGGAATGTGGTCCTGGGGAGTGTTGCTGAACAAAGAGACCTTGTCGTGCAAGGTCATAGTCCTTGGGAAGTGCAGTCGCAGGTAGATAGCTTAGTGAAGAAAGCGTTTGGTATGCTTTCCCTTATTGATCAGAGTATCAAGTATAGAAGTTAGGAGGTCACTTTGCAGCTGTACAGCTCATTGGTTAGGCCACTTTTCAAATATTGCATTCAATTCCGGTCTCCATTCAATGGGAAGGATGTTATGAAACTTGGAAGGGTTCAGAAAAAATTTACAAAGATGTTACCAGGGTTGGAGAGTTTGAGCTACAGGGAGAGATAAATAGGCTGGATTGTTTACTCTGGAGCGGCAGAGATTAAAAGTGTATAAAATCATGAGGAGCATGGATAGAGTAAATCGACAAGGTCTTTTCCCTGAGGGGCAAGTCCAGAACTAGAGGACATGGGTTAAGGGTGAGGGGGAAAGATTTAAAAGGGACCTAAGAGGCAACATTTTCACTCAGAGTGAGGTGCATGTATGGAATGAGCTGCCAGAGGATGTGCTGGAGGTGGGTACAATTGCAACATTTAAAAGGCATCTGGAAGGCTGCATAAATAGGAAAGGCTTAGAGGGATATGGGCCACATGCTGGCAAATGGGACCAGATTAATTGAAGATACCTGGTCGACAAGGACCGAAGGTTCTCTTTCTGTGCTGTGCGTCTCTATGACAATGACTTTATTTTGAGTGAGAATTTGCATTGGCCTGAAACCATTGGCGTGTGATACCAGAAGAAATAACTACAAAAGCTGGGAAGTTTCTGTAAAAACACAATGGAATACCTGGTCTGGCCCAGATGTGATTCTTGATCACACAAGGGTGTAACTTAGTAAGGCCCACTGGAGTGATCAAGATGGTGACCATGCCTGGAGAATTGTATACATGGGCCTATGTCAAATTCTTTCCAATGGAGCAACTGTCCAGCATTAGAGTAAGCCAGAGTAAGGGAGAGTTTACTCGTGTGAGACTGGGATAGAGTAAGGGAGAGTTTACTCGTGTGAGACTGGGATGGAGTGAGTAACTGGAAGTTTGGAGTAATGTGGGAATATGGGCAGAGGGGAAAGAGACATCTTAAGTAAGGCTTAATGCAAGAAATAATGTTTCTGGAGTGAAAGGTGAATAGGAGAGGAAATAAGGCATGATTTCAGTGGCCTACCTGAACTAAGACAAATGGCACCATTACATCATGAGTCTCGGGCAAGTAACTTTTGGTGAATAGGCCTGGTTATCATGTCCAGTCTTTAAATTGAAAATTATGTATTTAGTTTGTTAAAGTCTGTAGATTTGTTTCCTCTCTTTTCTAGGAAATAACTTGTTAAGTTTTAATATTAAGGTTTATATTTATTCTAAGGGCAACAAATAGTTTTAGCATTGCGAGATGGTAGTCAGAAGGACCAAGTGGAGTGCAGTATGTGTGAAATTATGGATATGCCATGTGTCCCAGACAACAACATCAGCAGGAAGTGTCACTGACTTTGGAAACTGGAGCTCTGGATTCGGAACATGAACAGCAGCCGGGGTCATTGTTTTGCATCCATGTGGATAGCACAATGGAAGGTAGTCACAGCATACAGCCAGGGAGAGAATGGGTGACTACCAGGCAGGTCATGCAGGAGTCCCCACGTCTATCCTGCTTGAAATCAGAATTTTATTTTGGAAACTGAGGGTGATGGTTCCTCAGGGGAATGCAGCCAGAGCCAATGTGGGTGTCTCAGCTGTACACGGGATGAGGAAGAAGAAGGAAAGTGGAATAATTGCAGGGGATTTCATAGGGCACCAGACAGGCATTTGCGTGGTAGTAACCGTGACTCCAGGATGGAATGTCGCCTGCCTAGTGCCAGGGTCAAGGATGTCACAGAGTGGCTGCAGGACATCCTTCTGAGCGAAGGGAATAAACCAGCAGTCATGGTCCGCATTGATACCAATGACATCAGGTGGAAGAGGGATGAGGTCCTGAATGCAAATTTCAGTGAGTTAAGAAGGAAATTAAAAAGCAGTAATATCAGGATTAATCCCAGAGTCACCGACTAGTGAATATAAGAACAAGAGGATTGATTGTTTGAATATGTGGCTATAGAACTGATGTAAGAGGGAGGCACTGGATTTCTGAGGTATTGGGATTGTTTCTAGGGCAGGTGGGACCTGTACAAACAGGAAAGGTTATATTTTAACAGGACTGGGATTGATATTGTCCTCACAGGGAGATTTGCTAGTGCTGTTGGAGAGGCTTTAAACTAGTTTGACAGGGGGATAGGAACCTGAGGGGTAACCCTAACTGGAAAGAAGTATTATTGATGACAGGAAGTCAAAAAGATGCCAGAGAGTCTAGGAGACAGGATAAACAAAACTGATCATTGAGTCTGCTGCAAAGGCAGAGTGGTGTCAAAAGCCAAAGTTAATGACAGAGCAATCACATTTTACTCAGAGATTTGTGAATTTTTGGAGTTCTCTACCCCAGAGGGGTGTGCAAGCTCTGTCTTTGAGTGTTTAAGGTAGAGATCAATAGACTTCTGATTGCTGGTTATGTGCTAGCTTATGGGGATGGGGTGGGCATGTATTGAAGTGCGATCAGATATGATTGTATTGAATGGCTAGGCAGGCACAACTGGCTAAATAGCCTGCTCCTGTTCATATGTTCCTATTAAGTAAACAGCAGCAAGGGTTTGACACAGGAAATTCTCCTGCTGGATATTTTATAATCAATCGATTCAGAGATATTATTACATACCTCTGAGAAAGGTGAGACTTGAACTCAGGTCACCTGCCTCAGAGATAGGGACACTATTATTGCACCACAAGACCCCTAAGTTCTCCTGCTATTTGTGGGAAGTCAATTAGGCTTGTTTATGAGCCACTTGAATCCAATTATCCCTGAATCCGTTGGGAATTAATGATAGGTAAGGAACTCAAGAAAACTTGAATAGTTCCAGAAATCCAACCCATGAACCCTGTCATGGTAGCCAGTAGCCAACCAGAGCAGGCCCCTCATTCACAGACATTCTGAAGCCAGTTGAGGGACCAGATATCAGGAAGGGAAGGATCCTCTGAAAGTGACGTGTCTGCCCTTGACCTATCTACCATCTTCTGACTGGCAAACCACTCTTCCAACATCCCTTGCCCCCCTTACCCTATCCAATACGAATCTCTGCTGAAGGCTCCAGCTCCCAGTAGAAGTGCTGTGTCTGGCCAGCTACTAGCCTCTGATTGATGGCGCCTCTTGGAGGTTGGAATTCTGCCCTATTAAGCTCCTATTCTGATGGGAAGCCCGACACTGTCTAGCTAAGTGCCTGATTGTCCTGTAAATACATCAGACCTTCAGACTTTGCACAGAAAAGTGACATGATGTTCCTGCTAGATTCCCTCCAACACTAAAGATGTTGTGAAACTTGAAAGGGTTCAGATAAGATTTACAAGAATGTTTCCAGGGTTGGAGGATTTGAGCTTCAGGGAGAGGTTGAATAGGCTGGTGCTGTTTTCCCTGGTGCATCGGAGGCTGAGGGGTGACTTTATAGAGGTTTATAAAATCATGAGGGACATAGATAAGATAAATAGACAAAGTATGTTCCCCGCGGTGGGGGAGTCCAAAACTAGAGGGCATAGGTTTAGGGTGAGAGGGGAAAGATATAAAAGAGACCCAGGGGTCAACCTTTTCACACAGAGGGTGGTACGTATATGGAATGAGCTGCCAGAGGAAGTGGTGGAGACTAGTACAATTGCAACATTTAAAAGGCATCTGAATGGGTATATGAATAGGAAGGGTTTGGAGGGATATGGGCCGGGTGCTGGTAAGTGGGACAACATTGGGTTAGGATATCTGGTCGGCATGGACAGGTTGGACCGAAGGGTCTGTTTCCGTGCTGTACATCTCTGTAACTCTATGACTAAATTCCAGCCTTAATGAGTGGGTTATCAATCTATTCTGTTGTCAGGACAACTACAGGTGGGGAATAAATAGGAATTTGCCAATGTCTAGAGAAGATTTTTTTTTTAATGTGGTGATTCAAGAGCTGTTGCTGGCTTAATTTAATTAGATCTACTCCCAAGTATTAGTTATTGATGTTCATCCATGAGCATTAAAACTTAACGTGTGTGTCATAATGTAAATTGACATTTTTGCTGCTAAGCTAAGCCATTACACCTGGAACAGAGTTACTCAGAGTGTCAGCCTGCCTTTCCACCAGATCAATTATTACCCTAAGGTGTTTATGTAAAGTGCATGATAAACTAAGTATCAAAGGCGTAATATCTTGCCATTAACTTGAAAGTCCAAGTTTTATGTAATTAATATATATGTAAGGCATCGATTTTCACCATTTTGTCAAATACTTATACCCAGATTCATGTTTAAATGATTTGACAAACCTTTTTCTCAATTAAACACCGGTGTAGGCTGGTTAACTGAATGGCATGTTTTATATATTGCTAAATGGGTCACACAATATTTGGGTAAGTATCATTAAACAACATCATTATGTCATTTGGCTGTGATGAGCAAAGTGATGGCATTGCTTTTCTGCCTCCTGAAACAACAAGAGGATGTTTCCACTTTCTCATCTAGATAATGGTCTCTTAACTTTGTCGAGCTGGTATCGACTATTTTTACAGCTGCTAATGCCAACATGACAGATATCTGAAGATGAAAAAATATATAGTTAATGGGAAAGCTTATCAGGAAAAATGAGGTAAATGGGGAAAATAAATGAGCTGAAATATAGCATGTCCTCTGGTACTGTTTTGAGAAAAAAATTTTAGAACTTACAATGGCTTGGAGTATTCCAAAGAACAGAATTCCATTTTGCTGTGTATTATGAATTACAGGGTGCTGATTGAATCTAAGCTCTAAATGTTTTAATCTTATAAGTAATCCCACTCGAGAGGATTATTTATAATTGACATTCTTTTGTTTACCCCATTAAAGATAAACTCAAAAAAAGATAAACTAATTCTCCATCTCTGATGGAACCATTTTTACCTACTACTCTATATTCTGTGCCATTACATACAGGGAGTAAACAGTCTTGTGGGCTTTAGATTTAGAGGGATAGAGAATGCAGGATGATTGGACCAGGATATGGAAAAATAATTCAGACTCATTCTGAAGTCAATTATTTTGCAGAATGCTTTTGATTTTTAAAATACATTATTATAAAGTGAAATCTATATTATGTGGAAAGAAATAAAGTTGGCTGTAATTTTCCAGTTTGGAGTTGAAGTATGGCAATAGGCAACTTAGAAGGTGTCACTTCCTCCATGGTGCATGGGGGATTTTCTGGAGCAGTTGATGTTTCTCAGCTCATTTCGTGTGTATGCAAGTTTAATGGTAACTTTCGGTATGGCTGGAGGATATTCTGACTGTTCTGGATGTCGGCTTGCTCACTGAGCTGAAAGGTTCATTTTCAGACATTTCATCACCATACTAGATAACATATTCAGTGAGCCTCTGAATGACGCACTGGTGGTGTAGCCCGCTCTGTATTTCTATGCTTCAGTTTCCTAGGGTTGGTGATGTCATTTCCTGTGATGACATCATTTCCCATGGTGATGCCATTTCCTTTTCTTTTTCACAGGGGGTGGTAAATGGGATCCAAGTCAATGTGTTTGTTGATAGAGTTCCAGTTGGAAGCCATGCTTCTACGAATTCTTGAGAATGTCTCTGTTTGGCTTGTCCTAGGATCGATGTATTGTCCCAGTTGAAGTGTTGTCCTTCCTCATCCATATGTAAGAATACTAGTGAGAGTGGGTCATGTCGTTTTATGGCCAGTTGATGTTCATGTATCCTGGTGACTAGCTTTCTACCTGTTTGTCCAATATAGGGTTTGTTACAGTTCTGGCAAGCTATTTTGTAAATAACATTAATTTTGCTTGTTGTCTGTTATAGGGTCATTCAAGTTCATTAGCTGCTGTTTTAGTATGTTGGTGGATTTTTTTGGGCTACCATGATGCTAAGCGTTCTGAGTAGTCTGGCAGTCATTTCCAAGATGTCTTTGATGTAGGGGAGAGTGGCTAGGGTTCATGGCTTGGCATCATGGTAGCCCACAAACCCACCAATAATTGTTATTTCTTGAAGAATGTATGAAATATTCAAGATGGTTTTCAGTGATGTAACTCTTGTCAAAAGGCATCACTAAAGACGAGCAGTTGGCTCTGGAGTTTTAAAATGCAATGCATTCAAGAATTGTTCAGAATTCAGAGGCCTTTCAGGAGAATAGCTGGACCAAGTTTTTAGTTACCACACTGGACCCTCCAAAAGTAGATTCTTAGCTTGGCAGATAAGTGCTGGGTCACTTCCACCTCTCCTTCTCTCCCTCGCAGCAGGCTGCGCCTCAGCTGAATGTCAAACAATCCAAAATCAGGCAATAAACCCAGGCATGAGTTTTCCAATAAATAAATTGAAGCAATTAGTACAAACCGTATGATTTTCAAGATATGTCTTTAAAAACAATGTCCAATTGATCTTTTAGTGATTCCCTTTTAAGCAATGCATTAGAGGGGCTATCTTGTGGCATCCCAACCCCTCAACCAGAAAGCCTGTGTTCAATTTCAGTCTGCTACAGAAGTGTGTATCGCCAAACATGTTGATTAAGAAAAAGAGGTTAAATAAACAAAAATGATAAAAAGCAGTTCAGATATCTCTTCCAAATGAACCACAATCCTTTCAACATTAATCCTCAAAACAATAATTGTTTTCATAACAGTTAGTTAAGGAAAAAGAAATCCCATTGAGGACATCTCAGTGTTTCATCAATCTATAGAAAACATTCACATGTAAATATATACTTATTGTAGCATTCTAACATTTGCCGTAGACTCATTTCTCTGCTAGGTGCTGACCTGATTGTCTGAAGTCAAAGTAATGGAGCATCCTCTCCTATTATAGGGAAATGTTGCCATTCCCTCAGGACACTTCTGATTTTCTCAACTTGCCCCTGAGGAAATGCTGCAATTGTAGCAAAGACACCTGTCCTGGCTGCCTGACTCCCAGCACCCAATGGTACATGGAGAAATAGGTGAACTTTATCAAAGAGAGATCACTCAAATGCCACATACATTGAGTGGATGCCTGTGAGAGATCCTACAGAGATCCCGTGTGGCTCCCTGAAGTGATCCACTGGTGTAGAAATCAAGGGCCACTGTTACTTTCAATTCAACTGGGTAGGCATTCCCTTCTTGTCCAGTACTCAATCAGTAGCTGGCAGGTTAGAGACAACCTCTCAGGACATCCTGAAATAGCATCAACACTAATGGTTTGGCAACTTCAGGCAACGGTACTTTCAGTTTTGGGCCCGTGCTCGCCACCTATTGGGTGACCTTAAACAGGACTAGTCTCTGCACGCTAGTCCTCAGCTGGTGTCAGCTCCTATTCCTCCTGCTGTTTCATCAGAGAAGCACAATGACCAGGAGAATGACAGGTTGATCTTTGCCATCCTGATGTAGCTTTCAAGGTCTGTACAGACAATAATGACATTTCTCTTTTATGCTACAGTCAGATTCATACCTGCTTCATGTGCCAGCAGCTTGTGTGGCAAAGTCACTGCATGTGCAGCAAGCAACCATGTCTCAAAGTCTTCCGGGAGTAATCCTTATTGACATCCATGGAGGCACCTGTCAACTGAGGGGGGGTCCCAGAGAAGTATGTCAACGGCAGTGTCCGATATCAATCTAGAGGATGGGCTATGGTCAGGCGTCCAGTTGGGCTGCACTTGATGCTATCTCCATGCCACAGTGGTCCAGCAAGTGTGCCACAGTCAGTCTATTGGCTCCATAACAGTAAGTCCAGGGAGGAAGGCTAGTGTAGGGGAGATATATAGCAGTCTCTCACCAAGCTAAGTGAATCATCTAATCTCATTTCATATGGTGACCGCCAAGTCCAGTACCTCTGACAATTGTGCATATATCACACCTTCTTCCCAGTAAGACAATCTATAACAATCAAGCCACCCCCAAGTTTGTCTGGCAGAATTCAGAATGTATCATATAACTCCTTAATTCCTCTATTTTGCCCTCAACTAAAGAAACAATATCAAAACAAAATAATCTTATAAACTTCAGTTGTGAATCAGATTACAAACGTGCTGCTTATTACATCTACTACAATTTTAAGCTTTATAATAAAATTACTGATTTTGTGTTCAGCAGTGGGAAATTGTGGAAGTATGATGGATCATTGCCTTTTGGAGCTAACTTCATACTGGACTTGTGAGATGACTCAAGGCCAGCAATTACATAACATACAAAAACAGAAAATACTGAGGAAACTCAGCAGGTCTGGCAGCATCCACGGAGAGAGAAAGAGAGTTGATATTGCTAGTGTAGGAAGAGAAGGAAATGTAAATGAGTGGCTAACTTAGAATATAATTCAGGTGCAGAAAGAAAGAGAGGAAAATAAATATTGGATAAAGGGAGAAAGAAGGAAAAATAAATTTTTAAAAATATTCAATCACAGTTCAAATCTTAAAGAATAAAAGATCAATTTTAATAGTCAATTTTCAGTGCCAAATTGGTTCCTTGACAGTAATTAACACACAGCACATTGCTTTAAGTATCTCTGACAGCTAATCCAGGTTTAATGAAGCATGTGCTGGCTCCACAGACTCTTATGTAGCATCTTAGACTAGCTCTAACTTTCTGTGGCAAGTTTGATTCATGTCAACTACCAAAATATTACAACTACACATTTCCAATAAAGTTAGTTAGTTAATAAATGCCCTTTCTCAAAGCTAACAATGGAGTAACACATTATTGATCATGATTTGGAGATGCCAGTGTTGGACTGGGGTGTACAAAGTTAAAAATCACACAACACCAGGTTATAGTCCAACAGGTTTAATTGGAGGCACTAGCTTACAGAGCTCTGCTCCTTCATCAGGTGGTTGTGAAGTATTATTGATCACAACCTTTGAATTTCTGCATTCAGCCATACATCTGCTATTGCTGAAGTTTCAGTTGCATTTGCATATAAATATCACTGAGTGCTATTTGCCTCAGTTGTTTTGTTAGCAAATTATAGGCAATGCAGTCTAGATAAAAATACAAGGTAATATATATAAGCAATTTCTATGTATGATAAATGATGCTTTGTGAAAAAACTTGATCAATTCAGGAAATCGATTCAGAAATGAGACTTTAATTTCTGGATAGCCTTTAATTCTTATATATGATGATGTAGTAGAGGTAAAGATGTCTTTCCATGTAATGGTCTGTGGCCCAACTAAACAAAAGGTTCACCAAAATCCAAAGTTGATATAGTGGGACTGTATACAACATCTAATTAGAAGATTAACCATGGATACTGAGCTGTGGGACGAAGGTAATAGATATTGTATGAGCAGTTAGTTATGATAACTAATATGAATAATACAACTAATATGAATAATACAATAATACTAATAAATGTAAGTGGAGAAAGCCTTAAATTACCAATGTTTGGACAAGGAATCTACATCTAATCATAATTCTTGCTTTCATGGTTTAGAATGAATATTTCTGTTCTTACTTGGGTTGCTATTTTTGGCTGTCCTTCCATGGGTAGATGAGCAAAGTGGAGTCATAGAGTCATACAGCATGGAAACAGACCCTTCAATCCAACTAGTCCACACCAACCATGTTCCCAATGTAGCCTCACTTGCCTACATTATAGAAACAGGCCATTCAGTCAAGTCCATACTGGCCCTCTGAAAAGCATTCCCACCAGACCCATTCCCTCCACCCTCTCCCCACGATGACAACATCACAGAACAGCCTCAGCACTCAATACCAACAACTGCCAATCTACGAGCAGCATCCTACAACTCATCCACTTCATCCTCAACCACAACATTTTCACCTTTGACAACCAGCTCTTCATCCAGACACACGGAACAGACATGGGGTCCAAACCTGCACCCCAGTATACCAACATTTTCATGCACAAATTTGAACAAGACCTCTTTTCTTCCAAGATCCTCCAACCAACACTAGATATCAGATATATTGACGACATTTTCTTCCTCCGGACCCATGGCGAGGAGTCACTGAAACAACTACACAGTGACATCAACGAGTTTCATTCCACCACCAGACTTACCATGGGCTACTCTTTAGTATCTGTCTCATCCTTGGATGCATCAAGGATGGGCACCTCAGCATTTCACTCTCCTGCAAACCCACAGATAACCTCATGATGCTGCACTTCTCAAGCTTCCACCAGAAACAAATTAGAACAGCCATTACCTACGGGCAAGCCCTATGCACACACAGGATCTGTTCAGATGAGGAGGAATGTGATGGGCCCTTAGAAGTACTCAAGGTTGCCCTCATAAGAACAGGGTATGATGCTCAACTGCCAGTTCCGACGTGCCACAGCAAGAAACCATAATGACCTCCTCAGGAGACAGACACAAGCTGCAACCGAAGGGTACCATTCGTTGTCTTGTACTTCCCGGGAGCCAAAGACTATGCCATGTTCTTCACGGCCTGCAACACACTACCAATGAGGACGAGCACCTTGCTGACGTGTTCCGCAACTGGGAGAGAACAGTCCTGTCTGGTGATCATTGCACAGTGTCTATTCATCCATTGTCGTGGTATCTATTCAGTCTCGCCAATGTACCAAGCCTCCTTGCCTGCAGCGTCAGAGCTGAGATGACACCTATTATTAGATAAGCTGACACCACCTTGAGAATGTAATTCTGGGATTTACTTATTAAAGAACCTAAACCACCATATCTCATTCTAAAAGATGGAAGACTTAATCTAAATTTGTTTAATAACTATAGCCTGGTGTTGTGTGATTTTTAACTAAAATTGTTTAATATATCATTACAACTCCATGACACTTGTAACCCTTTTGCTATAAATTCTGTGTCGCATGGCCATGTTCCACAATCACATGATGGACAGACAGCACCTCGAAAGCTATCTTCCAAATAAACCTGTTGGACTATAACCTGGTGTTGTGTGATTTTTAACTTTGTCCACCGCAGTCCAACTTCAGCACCTCCAAATCACCCTATCCCTGTAACCCTCCAATTCCGCTGGCTAATCCACCCAGTTAGCACATCTCTGGTCACTATGGGCAATTTAGCATGACCAATCCACCTAACTTGCACATCCTTGGACTGTGAGAGGAAACTGGAGCACAGAAAGGACTGAAGAAATTAATGGGACTAAAGCTTGACAAATCCACTGAACCTAATATCCTCCATCCTAGAGGCTTATTTGTTGTGGCTAAAAGAATAGTGGGTGCATAGGTTTTAATCTTCCAGAATTTCCTAGCTCCAAGTACTGTCCCTGTGGGCTGGAAGATAGTACATATAATTCTGCTGTCAGGAAGGGAGGGAAAGAGAAAAGGGAAGTTACCAATCATTTAATGTGAAATTTGTCAAAGAGAAAAGGTTGTAAACTCTTACTGAGAGCATTGCACTTAGAAAATCAAAACATGGTGAGGTAGAGTAGCATTGATTTATGAAATGGAACACGTGTTTGATAGACATATAGGATCAGATATTAGGATCAACGCTAATGCTGCATGCATCATGGTTGACTGCAAAGATCATGTGTGAATGAATGAGTGGATGAAGTGATGGGGCCATGAATAAATGGGTAGGAGGGTGAGTGAATGAATGAGAGGGTGAATAGTTGAGTGAATGAATGAGTGATGGAAATGTGTAGTAGGAACAGGAGGGTGACTAGTTGGGTTGGATCGTTTGGGTGTGTTGGGAGAAAGGGTAGGTATTGGAGTCAAAACAGTAGAGCTGGTTAGTTGGTTTGAATGGTTAGGTATGTGTGAGGTGGATGCTCAGTTCAGAGGATGGCTAGTCACTGGAGAGTTCAGGACAGTAGATCGTCAGATTGGGGGTGGGTGATTGTAGGTGTGGCAGGTGGGAATAAGTGGGTGGGAGATGGTTGGTTATGTTGCACTGTTGATCACTGAGTTATACCAGAGATTAAACAATGTAACAAATCTTGGTTCCAAAATAAGTATCTGACCCATATTTCAGACACTAAGATCAGTGTGAGAGATACTCACAGATCATCCAAGCCAATAAAAGTCATCCCATTATAATTATTAATGTTCCTGCCAATTACAGCAGTTCTGCACATCTCAGGACCTCCAATAGATCCCAAGCACATGAGAAAATTTAGTGTATTGCTGCTCCCGGTGTATAATATCTGGCCTATTAAGAATTTTTGAAGGTGTGTCAATTAAAAAGATCTTACCTCTGAGCCAGGAGGCCTGGGTCCACGACACATCTTCTCCAAAGTGTAATTACATAACAGGTTGATATAGAAAATATCTTAAATCACCATAAAGATTTAAATCAATCCACCTGATTACTGATATTCGGGACAAAGATAACTCACAACAAGTTTCAACAATAACTGGAAAATAACTCTTTATTGTAAACACACTAATTTTTTAACAAATGGTAAACGAAAATGTGTTGCTCATCACTCCAATGCAACCTCCAACACACAACCATTCATTCATGAATAAGACATGTCTCAGCGCTCACTGGGCTATTCAAACCATGCTATTCCCAGAGATGTCACAAAAGTTAAAGATTTTATAGAAGTCCACAAAATTCCACAATTTACCTGATTGTCACTTGGAAAAGGTTGATATATATATACTAGAGAACTGTGGATGCTGGAACCAGAAACGAAAAATGGAAATTGCTGGAAAAACTTAGCTGGTCTGGCACCATCTGTGGAGAGAAAGCAGCAATAAGGTTTCGGGTCCAGTGACCCTGCTTTAGAACTGATTATAGCTGGGAAAGGATTGGTACAAATGCTAAAGAAGGGGTCGGGGGGAGGAATAAAGTGTCAACAATAGATGTAGGTGGAGCCCGAAGAGAGAGAAAAACAATTGGGCAGACAAAGGACTGTGTGAAGGTCAGGTTGGGAGAATTAATAGCTACTAATGGGCAATAGATTGTTTGTGGTAGCAGCCCATGTGATGTCAAGGCCTGGTGTGCAGAGGTTGGCATAAGGACATAAGAGAACATGGGAGAAAAGCCCTAAAATTGTTGATGTCGATATTGAGTTCAGAAGGCTGCAGGGTCCCCAAGTGGAAAATGAGATATGCCAGGCTGACCTTCACACAGTCCGTTGTCTGTCCAATTTTTTTCTCTCTCTTCGGGCTCCACCTACACCTATTGTTGACACTTTATTCCTCCCCCCTGACCCCTTCTTTAGCATTTGTACCAATCCTTTCCCAGCTATAATCAGTTCTAAAGCAGGGTCACTGGACCCGAAACCTTATTGCTGCTTTTTCTCCACGGATGGTGCCAGACCAGCTAAGTTTTTCCAGCAATTTCCATTTTTTGTTTCTGGTTTCCAGCAACCACAGTTCTTTATTTTATTATAGAGTTACAATGGCTTACATGAACTGTTCTCCTTTGGGACCCTCGAGCCCCTCCCATTCACCATTAGGTGCCAGGCAACTATCTATAATGGCACCTTTTCACAGTGACCATTCCCTCACTGATCCAGTGGAGTGAAGCACACCTCCAAATTTAAGTTGCCCATTTTCACCAGGACTCCAAGAGTTGCCACAGATAACTGCCAACAGGGCTGCCCCTGAGTATTATTGTTCTAACTCACATGACTGACAGTGGCTCAGTCCCCAGAATGATGGCTCTGCAGCACCCAACTGATCTACTTATAATCCCCTGGTGAAAAGTCACTAAACTCAAAATATTAACTCTACTTTCTTCCCACAGATACTGCTAGACCTGCTGAGTTTCGCCAGTAACTTCATTTTTGTTGTGATCCCCTGACTGGTTGTGCTTTACCTACAGGACTGTCAAGACCCAATCCATAGACCAAGAGGACACAGAACCCTTAACTCTTGCAGGATCAAGTGTCTGACTGACT
The DNA here is from genome assembly GCF_037043375.1 of Chiloscyllium plagiosum. Classification (NCBI taxonomy): domain Eukaryota; kingdom Metazoa; phylum Chordata; class Chondrichthyes; order Orectolobiformes; family Hemiscylliidae; genus Chiloscyllium; species Chiloscyllium plagiosum. The sequence goes on along the minus strand of NW_028270148.1, from coordinate 70,216,465 downwards.
GTGGCCAACACACTTGACTAGAAAATGACCAACTTCTTGACTGACTGTAGTTCTCCCTTCCCCTCACTAAGGACTGTTGCCCTTTGACTTTCACATTGGCCATTTGCTTGATCTACATTCTTGATGTGCTGCATAAACTGCCGTATCTGCTGCAGCTCTGACATTGATGTAGCACCGTGCCATATCTCATATCACCCTACATACAATTACATATCACCCCCAGTCTGACGGATAGGTTTACTGTTCAGTGCGCCACCCTTGTCAAGCTTTCTCTGCCTCTGCTCAACCTCAGAGGCTGGCAGCCTTTCGCTCAGCACTCAAGAGCTTTTCTGCTAAAAAGCAATATCACCCACACAGAGGCAGAATGTCACCAAGTAAATGCTGAAGTCAGTCTGTACTAAGAAAGCAAACTGAGAGCCACAAGATGACCTGTATCCGTGTCAGTGCAAAAGTATCCTCGACAAATGCATGGGATGTGTGTTTATGTGTGTTTTTATATTCATAGTGAATTGGCAGCAGTTTGCAAGCCATAGGTGTCCACCATCTCCTGAGCAGTGTCAAAGGCCTGACGTGATGCGTGACTTGGCCCAAGTGCAAGCATGGTGATACTGGTGAGGCTCGTGGCTTGCTGAGGCCAAGTTACATAGCCGAAGGTTCAACAAGGGTGGTGGACATGGACCATGCAGGGATACTGTGCAGAAGAGGCAGTTGCACGATGGCTGGGACTGGCATTCAGTGAGTGCAGCCGCCAAGTGCTTGTACCTTTTTACCTGAAGGGTTTTGCTCCACCAAGTTTTTGGTTGGAGGAGAGGAGAATTGGCAGCATGATGTTAATAGGGTGAGTTGGAGGTTTAATGAGGTGCAGTTGTATGGAAATAATCTTGTCACCACTCTCAAACAAAATTCTGAAAATTGCCATATAAGACTTGAGAAAAAAATTGTGAGGGCTTTTTCCTTAATGTTGAGAGTCTGACTTGATTTCATTCTCGCTCAGTTTAGTCACTTCACTCCCCATTATTCTCGTCCAGTCCACCCCAAGCCTCATTAACAGAGACAGAATACAAATTATGTAGTTTTGCTAATGATAAAATTCTAGGTGGGAAAGTAAGGTCTATGGAGAACGCAAAGACATTGCTAACTAATGTGGACGCTTTAAGTGATTGGGCTAAGTGGTGATACATAGAATATAATGTAATTGTGAAATTATCTACTTTGACAGAAAGAATATAGAAGTAGAATATTTTACAGAAAGAGGAGACTAGTAAATGTTATTGGATTTGAGTATCCCAGTACATACAGATTTGACAAACAATTAGGAAGACAAATACTATGTTAGCCAGGTTATTGGAGTGTAAGTGAGGAAGTCTTTCTGCAGTTGTAGCCTCGGTAAGACCATGCCAGGAACACTGTTCAGTTTTATGAAATGATATACTTGCTTTAAAATTGATGCAAAGAATTGATTCCTTTGATGAAAGGACTGTTCAAAGAGGAGAGATTCAGTCAGATGGACCTATATCCTCTGGAGTTTAGAAAAATAAAAGATAATTCCATTAAAGTGCATATCATTTTTAAAGAGTAGTTGCTGCCAAAATATACAGTCTAGAACAAGTTTTCATAGTCTTAGCTTCAGGGGTCAGTTATCTAAGACTGAGATGAAAATAAATATCTGCTCTTGGGTTTGTGAATCTTTCGAATGCTTTATCCCAAAGGGCTGTGGTTCCTCAGTCAATAAAATTGACATTATCCTCGACCAGATTTGCATCTTCATTGTTGTGATCCTAGACAAGATCACCAAATTATGCTATGATCTGCTTCGAGACCAGTAACCTTTGTTTATAAAGTAGATAAAAGTAAGATCCCAGGGACTTACAAAGAAATAAAGCTAGAAAATTTCACAGTTTTGAATAAACAGCAATAAAGTTCAGGATTCAATGTTAGAACTGTAATACAATCTACAATCATTTCTAGCTCTCAGAATTAGCATTTGATAAACATTGGTAATATATTATCATCAAACATCACAGGGCATATCAAACATCAAATGTGCTCAGCACAGATTTCTCAACAACTCCCTTCAGACTTTAATGGCATGATGGGTCTTAACATCTCATTAAACTAGAAATTACCATTTCTTTTACTTCTGCTGATCCAATCTTGAATCTTGCTCTCAGGAGCTGCTCTTCTCCTATTTTGGTTGATCACCCTTTGTCCCCAATCCATATTTTCTGGACTCTGAAACGACACTCTAGTACTCATTAATGTGTCAGTATAGTTCTTTGCTTCTGCTAAGCCAGATATTTCTTTGGGTTTTCCCTGAGCTCTATTTTGTGTGAAGTTAATTGAGCTTCTCAACCCCCACTAACTCAGCTCCATTCACGTATAAATGCCCACAGACTTCTTTCATGGCTTCCCTAATGCAGAACTAGTGTGCTGCCCACTTTTCCAGGTGCCTAGGATTCCTACTGAGTCCTGATTCCAATGCTTAACTGTTCATTAATTCCTGGAACTTCTCCCTCATAACCGCAGAGCCATCCAATTGTTATGATTCCTTTCCCACAGGGAAATTAGCGCTCCTAAAATGCCTCTGTCTCTTTCTCCAAATATCCATAACCCTTGAACGGCTTTAAGCTGAACCCTAAACTGTTCTGAATTGACCTGTTGAAACCCTTGCAATAAGCCCTGCCCCTAAAGCTAGGCAGAAATGAATGTTAACACCTAACAGTTCTGGAACTGAGCATGCCCGAATGGTACATTCTCACAGAATGCATGCTTTTCTGGTATAAGTGAATGTATAGGAAATGGGTTTTATCACAATATTTAGAACTGAGGTGAATACATTTTTGAACATGAAAGAAATCAAGAGACATGAGGAGTGGATGGATTTTGTGCAAACATTCTGTCATGATCTTATTGAATGTGGAACATGCTTGATAGGTTATATGTCCTACTCCTGCTGTTACTTCTAATACTCTCCCCAGCATTTTACCTTAAGAAAGCCATCCTGCACTGTGGTGGATGGGGATGGATAAAAAGTGAGCAAAGACTGATATGTCATCAGAGTACTGACAGTATCATTTGACCTTGATTTAAATATTACTACCAACCCCTGTCTGTTCCAGGTAGGGGTGTGAGCCAATCTATGTCAAGACACGCTTGGAAAATCAGAACAGATGGACTACCAGCAATGTGTCAGTGATTAGATTTATTTTAAAATTTGCATCCTGATACAATTCTATTCACATCTAAAATTAGGCCAGGAGGAGGATTTATATAGACCTCACGGACATCTAGGGTCTGTGGTAAATAGCCATTTTGAGTGTGCTATGTGTTGGTCCAGCTTGAGAGCTTTTGTATTATTCCAACAGGACTCCAATAAATATGATTTCTACAGAGGTCTAGGATTTATAAACAATTGACATTGGTTATGTGGTTATCATTAGATACAAAGATCTCGGTAGCAATTTTAAAAAATTTATATCAGATGTAGCAGCAACTTCTACATCACTTTCATCTTCATTGCTGCATTGTCCAACAAGTAAAACTGCAATCAAGCAATCAGCAGAACTATTCTTTCAGTTCCCTACACCCAGCGATAAAAGTATTAAATAATTGGTTGAAACCTTTGTCAGAATTCCATTAAAAGTAATAAAACCAGAATAGAACTCAAGGTAAATTGAGGCATAGTGATTCATTAGTACCAACTTGAAATTTCAAAGCCATAGATAAATGGGAAAATTGAATACTATAAATTTAGGATTGCTTGAATTAATTAATTTGAGTATGAAGTTTTCTGTTAATTTTACAAATTGAATTTTTACCATTCCACACAACTTAAAGAAAGCTATAGGAAATTGCACTGCTTTGTATTCAAACTCATGCTTTTCAACAGTCTTAAATTTAGAATGTGCTGTCATATTATTGCATTTATTCCATACTGGATAAACAGTGTATCTTTAAGAGAGATGATATCATGACATGAGGCAATCCAGTATTAAAAGTAACTGCCTCAGCAGAATTAATCATAACACTCTGCTTGCAGTTATTGTATCTTTGTTCTATGTAGTTAGGAAGCACAGAACTCAGACTACGTGTATGTCCAAAGATTCCATAGCATGTAAATAGATAATGCTGTCAATAAGCATCAAGAGATTTGTCTGAACAAGAGCCCAGTCTTCTTGCTTAATGTTATTTAACATATAGCTAATTTACAATACTGGCAGTGGTGACTCAGCCTTCTTGCTTTATGCTGCTTAGCATATAGCTAACCGTACAATACTGACAGTTGAATTTTACATAGAAACCACATCATGGTGGCAACTAGTTGATACTAAAAGACAACATGGCATTGTGAAGACATTTCCTAACCCTCACTAATTATTTTCCTGAGTACAGAGATGAAATTTGCAAGCCACAACCAGGACCAACGTGCTCCAACCTATTCTGCAACATAGTAACCTCAACCGAGGAGTGTTTATGAGTGTCAAAAGCAGGAGACCACAGTTTATCTGTCTATCCAATGTTGAAAAGTGGAATCTTGCCAGCAGATAGTAACCAGGCTCAACACCAGACAGCTGGGAGGTCTGCAAGTGGTAGTTTGCACTTGTTTCTGGTTCACTCTGGCAGTGACCCTTAGACAAACACAGGCAGAACCACAGGAAAGTAAAAGTCTGTACTCTGTGCTCTGTGCACCTAAGGTCTTTTCTCCATCCAAATATTGATCAATTTCACCATCCTACTTCTTAGAAATGTCATGAAAGCCACAAAACAGATGCCTCAAAACATAATAAATACATCATGAAGCACTTCTAGACAAACCCAAACAATATACCATTGATACACTATTAAACGACAAGTTCAAAATCATTGTTGTGGGCCAGCAATATCTTCAGTTGCTTGGCCCTGCAACAACTATTGCAGCCATTACAAAGGGTCAGTAAAACCTTTGAATCTTGCGTGAGGTGTGGCTTATCTTGCCCACCAAGATAGTGTCCAGCATTTTGTAATATATGAACATTATGAACATATCCAAAATAAAGGATGCATATTTCTCTGCTGAAAGTACAGCACATCATGGAATGAAGATACGCAGCCAAATTGTGATAACTGTATAAGGATAATCATGTCATGCACCTGCCAAGGTGTTATCTCATGTATAGAGATAGTATATCTCGATGCATCCTTGTAAGTGTTTATCAGAAAAGAGGAAAAATGAGGGAAACTTGTAATTTTGCATAGATTTCAGATTATCTATGCAAATCTTATAGATTATTCGAAGGACATGGGCGGGGAGTTTTTTGTTTGGTTAATTGATTTCCAGATATAGTTTAGCTGAGCATCAGTACCTTGCGATCTTGTCAGATAATCCGATATTCAGATAATGGAATGCCAGATAATCAAGTTTCCTGTGTATACAGGCACTGTAACTTTAAGACAGTTAGATGACACCATGACTTGTGAGGTCCCTTACCTCCAGTCACAGCAGTAAGAGAAACAGCCTGCTTGCAGTTCCTGCATCTTTAGTCTGTGCCATCAGTAAGCACAGAACCCAGAACTATGTGTACGTTGGAAATGTTATAGCAGTGTAAAAAGATGGTGTTGTTAATAAACTTTAAGATAATTGCCTCAAAAGGATCAGGTCTTCATGGTATATGTTACGAGACGAATATATAAGGAACATCCAGACCATATCCTATTGGCAGTAGTGTTTTATTCAGAAACTGCTTCATCTAAAGTTGTCTATTGTCTCTTTTATGAGGTCATAATAATAGTACTCTCCAAAATAGTTAAGGATGAAGTCAAAAGGGACCTCAGAGTAGAATAGACATGATACTCACCATGTATGAAAAACTCGACAAAGCAAACAGGCCTTTTAACTAGTTGCTGAAAATGTGTTGCTGGAAAAGCGCAGCAGGTCAGGCAGCATCCAAGGAGCAGGAGAATCGACGTTTCGGGCATGAGCCCTTCTTCAGGAATGAGGAGAGTGTGCCAAGCTGGCTAAGATAAAAGATAGGGATAGGGAGGAGGGACTTGGGGGAGGGGCGTTGGAAATGCGATAGGTGGAAGGAGGTTAAGGTGAGGGTGATAGGCCGGAATGGAGGTGGGGGTGGAGAGGTCAGGAAGAAGATTGCAGGTTAGGAAGGTGGTGCTGAGTTCGAGGGTTGGGACTGAGACAAGGTGGGGGGAGGGGAAATGAGGAAACTGGAGAAATCTGAGTTCATCCCTTGTGGTTGGAGGGTTCCTAGGCGGAAGATGAGGCGCTCTTCCTCCGTGTTGCTATGGTCTGGCGATGGAGGAGTCCAAGGACCTGCATGTCCTTGGTGGAGTGGGAGGGGGAGTTGAAGTGTTGAGCCACGGGGTGGTTGGGTTGGTTGGTGGGGTGTCCCAGAGGTGTTCTCTGAAATGTTCCGCAAGTAGGCGGCCTGTCTCCCCAATATAGAAGAGGCCACATCGGGTGCAGCGGATGCAGTAAATGATGTGTGTGGAGGTGCAGGTGAATTTGTGGCAGATATGGCGGATTTGGGGCCTTGTAGGGAAGTAAGGGAGGGAGGTTTGGCCGCAAGTTTTGCATTTCTTGCGGTTGCAGGGGAAGGTGCTGGGAGTGGAGGTTGGGTTGGTGGGGGGTGTGGACCTGACGAGGGAGTCACGGAGGGAGTGGTCTTTTCGGAACACTGATAGGGGAGGGGAGGGAAATATATCCCTGGTGGTGGGGTCCGTTTGGAGGTGGCGGAAATGACGACGGATGGTATGATGTATATGGAGGTTGGTGGGGTGGTAGGTGAGGACCAGTGGGGTTCTGTCCTGGTGGCGATTGGAGGGGCGGGGCTCAAGGGCGGAGGAGCGGGAAGTGGAGGAGATGCGGTGGAGAGCATCGTCGATCACGTCTGGGGGGAAATTGTGGTCTTTGAAGAAGGAGGCCATCTGGGTTGTTCGGTATTGCAACTGGTCCTCCTGGGAGCAGATGTGGCAGAGACGAAGGAATTGGGAATATGGGATGGCGTTTTTACAGGGGGCAGGGTAGGAGGAGGTGTAGTCTAGGTAGCTGTGGGAGTCGGTCGGTTTATAGTAAATGTCCGTGTTGATTGTTCATCAGTAGCATACAAAGTGGAAGACTTAATGTTTAACCTCTATACTGCTCAGAACAGATTATGCCAAGAGTAATATATAATCTAGATGATATTTAAATTATCAAGGTATTTCAAGAACTCAGAAAATAATCTGTGGTTCATCAACAAAAATAGATCAAAGAAATTTCAGATTTCAGACCTTGAAGTAGCTGAGTGGTAATTTTCGAGCAATATCCAAGTTGACAAATGATACACAAAGGGTAAATCTGACAAATTATTTAAAAATAAACTATACAAAGAGATACAAATACACAGGTTCAAACTAGTAAACTCATAGTTAGGACAATTATTGGGAACTTTATTTCAGGTCAATTAGTGGAGATGAAATTCCCAGAAACATTTAAGAAAAACAATTACATGCTGTGACACCAGACTTGAGGTCAGTCAGCTTTGAACCTAGGTCCTCACACTGTAACCCAGGAAGCCTGAGTTAATTTATATTAATTATGCAGCTCAACTGTTTGTTTATTTCATTCAGGTCTCTTATTTTTGTCCAATAAAGAAAAATCATAGACTTTGCAAATCATTTCTTATAACTAAGACCCCAAAACTGTTGAATTTTTCTTGTCATTGTTTTCTCTCATTCTTGAAGTTAAAACATTTGGAGCCATGCAAACCTTCTAAATTTGCTGTTTTCAAGATTTTAAACTGAGGGTTGTCAGTATTAGGCTGTCGAATCATCAGCTCAAAATTTAGAGCATTTTCTCATTGAGAGGTTAAAGAGAAAGTGTTATTTTTAGGTACCAGGTTTCAAAGCAAAGTTTATTTGAAAACTTTTAAGATGAAAAGATATACATTTCAAGAATGTTCATTGTGCTTATGAAAGCTTGGCATTCATACAGTTGCCAAATATGATTGGGAACTGGAGGGAAGCTATTATCTCATTGTAGTACCTCTCAACCATTACTAACAACATGCAGTGATGGAATAGAGTGGCACTCACTGTTGATCTTCTCATGTAGCGAATTTCAAAGGGAAGTGACTATGAGAAAATTAACAGTCAAACAGGAGCAGGCAGCAGAAAATAAGGCCCAACGTTTTGTCAAGTCTCAAAAAAGATGATCAAACCCTTTCATGTGAGCAGCCAATTCTTAGCCAAGGAGGGAAGCTGTGGGAGCTGCTAGGTTTTTGGCAACAGAGGGCACTGTGAAAGCAAACGCAAGTAGAAACTTAGGGAAATGCATGAGTATTATTCTGTTTAAATAATGACTCATTGAGCTGTGGGAGTATGGCATATTCAAAATTTTATGTTGTTACATAAAGGCAAGACTTATTGTTTGAAATCATAGCTTTGCTCTGTATGCTTGCTGGTTGTGAAACAAAATGGCTCAAGATTCATTTCAAGGTTTATTGCACCAAATATTCGCTCAGTCCAACACCAGTGAGAATGAAGAAAAACTTTTGACCGGGATAACAAAGGCATGCAATCATGCAAATTGATGTGAGGCCATGAGGGTCAGCTCCCTTAGAGCAACATGCTCATACTAACTGACCTTAACTTATTACATGACAAATTTTTCACTTGCAGACAGATGGAGCACAGGTCGAGGATAATGCAGAAATAAACAGTAATAACACCACCCCAGCCATCTGTGTGATCATCTTATATAAGACTACATAATTAATGATAAATACTGGGGAGTTTGATGTTTAAATTAGTGTTCCCCAAGGAGGAAGGCTGAATAGGCTGGGGCTATTTTCCCTAGAACATCGGAAGTTGAGGCATGGCCTTATAGAGGTTTATAAAGTCTTGAGAAGCATGGATAGGATGACTAGCTAAAGCCTTTTCCCGAGGATAGGGGAATCCAAAACTAGCAGGCATAGGTTTAAGATGAGAGGGGAAAGATTCACAAAGAAGGTAGTGCACATTTGGAATGAGCTGCCAGAGGAACTGGTGGAGGCTGGTACAAGTACAGCATTTAAAAGGCACCTGGATGGGTATATGAATATGAAGGGTTTAGAGGAATAAGGCCCAAATGCTGGCAAATAGGACTAGGTTAATTTAGAATATCTGGTCAGTAAGGATTAGTTGGATTGTATCTGTGCTATCACTACTCCCTGCTCACCCTAAACCCTAAACATGCACATGCATTGTGCCTATTTCAATTCAACTGAACATTTCTCAGAGCAATACCCTGACTAATCAGAGTTTATTTGTGTGTTTACGTTTAAACAAAGCTTGACAGTTAACAACCATCACTAACTGGCATTTTTGCCATGGCAAAGCCTATACCAATCAGAATCCACTTTCCAACTAATTATTTGTTTTCGCAATCATTATAATTGTTGATTTTCCCCTTGAATTGATCATTTTGAAATTGCACTGGTGTGTGCAAGACAAAAATTATTGACAAACCGAATCTTTTTTTTCAATAATGTTCAAACTTTGTAATATCAAATGACTAATGGCAATGTAATGAGCTGGATATAAAGGTCATAAATAGAAAGTAGAAAAGAATAGAAAACCAATCACCAGTGAAGTCCAGCAGGAGTCGATGTTGGAGTTTTTGTTTCTCTAATGTACGTAAACTTAAATACTGATATTTTGGTAGATTGTAACGATACTATGGCTTTAAGAGATGTGTTCAGTCCTGCTTTGTTTTAGACAGAGATTGGGGGACAGGTGATGAGCAATCTATGAGAAGATAAACAACTTGTGAAACCTTGGGTATTTCTTTTAAAAGGTGGAACAATAGAAACAGCCTGAATGGATGTAGTCAAGCTCCCACCCACATAACCAGGGATTTTGGGTTTAGCTGCAAAAGTTGCTGTTGGGATCTTGAAGAACTGGAAGCTATTTTTTTGTCCCTCTCTTGGTTACAGCCAAAAGCTGAGGGTTCCACACCTGCTAATCTGTTTTTTAAATTTGCCTTTTGCCAAGGGTGTGTTTATGGGATGTTACTATATTGGAACTGTTACTTAGGTAATATTTACTGTACTTATTGTTCAGTTAAGTTTTCCAATAGGGTTAAGTTACTTCAATTTTTCTTTCTTTTGTTGTGTTTTAACTATTGTATTTGAATAAATTGTGTTTTGCTTAACCTCGAGTAATTGGCATCTGGATTTGCATCTGGAACACAGCACCTCCTATTTACCTTTAAAATAAGAGAAAGTTAGAGTCTAGGCTATCTTCTTAATATATTTTGAAAGGTTTGGATCTGGTCCATAACAACATTCTGCAAATTCTGTGCATGTACATTTAATTAGTGGTAGAGGGGTTCAGTTGCATAGAAAATTAGAAACTCAAAGGTTAAAGAAGAGGTGGGATTGCAGGTTTGTGATGGGGCTGATTTTACCAGAAAATGAAAGGAAGGGATAAAATTTGTGAATGTCATATTGCACCAAGGAATCACAAAACTATAGAGAAATTCCATAATAGAACAAACTTAAAAGTTTTATATCTTAATGCATGAAGCATTTGGAATAAGGTAGATGAATAATGTAAATGAATAAACCATTATGTGAACACACTTACAAGGAGATCAAAACTGGGAAATTAACATGCAGGGATAATTAACAGGAGGGATGGAAAAGGTTTTGGAGTAGCATTGTTAATAAGAGATGAAATGCAGACAGTTGTAAGAGATGATCTCAGTTCAGATGATATAGAGTCCATTTGGGTGGGGGAGAAAACAGCAAGGGGAGAAAAACAATGGTAGGAGTACCGTGCAGCCTCATCAAAAATAGCCATTCTGTAGGAAAGGCTGTAAATCAACAAATAATAGGAGCATGTAAAAAGAATGGAGCAATAATTATGAGTGACTTTCATCTTCATATTGATTGGGTTCATCAAATTGAAAAGAATAGCTATGACAAAGAATTCATAGAATGCATTGGGGACAGTTTTCCTAGCGTAATATGTCATGGAGCCAATGGGCTGTCTTGGATCTGGTTATGGGTAATGATGCAGGTTTAATAAATGACCTCTGAGTAAAAGATCCCCTGGGAAGTAGAGATCATGACATAATAGAATTTAATATTCGGTTTGAGAGTGAGAAACTTCAGTCAGAATTAACTGTTTTTAACTTAAAGGGAATTACGACAAAATGAGCTGGGTGGATAGATTAGTAGGAATGACAGTAAGCAAGCAGAGGCAGCCATATAAGGAGGTACAGCCACCCCCAGTCCTGAAGAAGGGTTACACCTGAAACATTGGTGACTAGTATGTGCTTGTACATGATGAGTCCCCCGGACTCTCCATCTCCTGATGCTGCCTGGCTAGCTGTGTTCTTCCAGCCTCTTGTTTGTCTGCCTTGAATTCATGATTCTCAGCAAAAATACATCTCAATAAGGAGAAAATTCTAAAAGAAAGATAAACCAACCATGGCCAACCAAGGAATTTAAGGATAATATTAAGTTGCAAGAAAAACCATTGGAGAAGATTGTAGATCAGGATGTCGGTTTGCTGTCTGAGCTGGTGGATTTGTTTTTAGACATTTTGTCACCATGCTAGGTAATATCTTCAGTGAGCCTCCAGTGAAGCACTGGTGTTCCGTCCTGCTTGCTTTTTATGTGTCTTGGTTTGTTGTGATGGGTGATATAATTTCCGTTTCTGCTTCTGAGAGGTTGATAAATGGGGTACAGATCTGTATGTACCTCTTTGATAAGTTCACATAAATTAGTCAGACATGCTTGCCCTTTCATGAAACCATGCTGATTCTGCTTGATTAGATTATGATTTTACAAAAGTTCTGCTGTTATTTCCTTGTTAATTGGTTCCAATTCTTTTCCAACAATAGATGTCAGGTGAATCAACCGCTTTTTATCTCCTTCCTTTTCATAGAAGGGCTTCACATTGGCAGTTTTCCAATGCTTTAATACTTCTCCAGAATCCAAGAATCTTGGTAAAATTACAACCAATGCATCCACTGTTTCTTTAGATGTCTCCTTTAGGATCCTAGGATGCAAGCAATCAAGGCCAGGGGACTTATCATGTGCGAGCCCAAACTAGTCACCAAAAGACCTGACCATCTATCACTAGTATCCATGCACACAGACGAAGAGGGACACCAGTTCAACTGGGACAATGCATCCATCCTGGGACAGGCCAAACAAAGACATGCACGGGAATTCCTATAGGCCTGGCATTCAAATCGAAATTCCGTAAACAAACCAGTAGTTGTACTTGGACTTCCAGAAGGCATTCAACAACGTACCTCACAAAAGGTTAAGTCATACAATAAGAGCCATGGTGTTGGAGATAGTGTATTGGCATGGACAGAGAATTGACTAATGAGCAAGAAATAACAAATGGGGATAAGGGGGTCGTTTTCAGGTTGACAACCTGTGACCAATGGGATTCGACAGGGATCTGAGACCTGGACTTTTTGCAATATATATCATTGACTTAGAGAAAGGGAGAGAATGTATTGTAGCCAAATTTGCAAACAACGCAAAAAATGCTGGAAAGGTAAATTACAAGAGGGATGCAAACTTTTTACAGAGACATATCGATAGGTAAAGTAAGTGGACAAAAAAGTTGGTACATGGAGCATTATGTGAGAAAATGTGAAGTTCTTCATTTTGTAAGGGAGAACAAAAGAACATAATATTACTTAAATGGAGAAAAACCTGCAGAAAACTGCAACACACTGGGACTTGGAGGTCCTTGTACATGAAACAGAGAAAGCTAGCACATGGGTGCACCAGGTAATCAAGAATGTGAATGGAATGTTGGCTCTTATTTCAAGGGGGCTGCAGTATAAGAGTAGGGAAATCTTACTGCAATTGTACAAGATGTTAGTGAGACCACATCTGAAATGCAGTGAGCATTTCTGAGCCCCCTATTTAAGGAAAGATATCATTCCATTGGAGGCAATTCGGAGAACATTCAGTAGGATGATCCCTGGTACGGAGGGATTGTCTCAAGAGCAAAGGCTAAACAGGTTGGGATTCTACTTACTGAAGTTTATAAGAATTAGAGACGATCTCATTGAGACATATAGGATTTGTAAGGCGATTTTAAGGGTAAATACAGAGAAGATGTTTCTCCTCATGTGAGAGTCAAGGATCAGAGGGCATTGTCTCAGAATTAAGAGATACCAATATAAGATTGAGATGAGGAGGAATTTCTTCTCTCAAAGGCTTGTGAATGTTTGCAACTCCTTGCCATAGAAGGCTGTGGGAAAGAGTCCTTGAGTATACTTAGGGATGAGATAGATTCTTGTTCATTAGCGGAATCAAGGGTTGTGGGGAAAGGGCAGGAAAGTGGATATGAGGGGTGACGGATCACCCAAGATCCTGTTGAATGGCAGAGGAGGCTTGAGGGGTTGGGCATGCTACTCCTGTTCCTATTTCTTACAGTCTTACTGGTAATAACTCAATGTGCAAATGCCCATTCAGTGTCAGGCATTAAGGAAGGTGAAGAAAGGAAGCTGTCTGAGCATTTTAATACAAAGCCTCGAATAGTTACTAAGCATTGTCGTGAAGCAATATCTTGAGTGAATAAGATATTGGGTTGTATTCATTGGACTGTGTTAGAAACGAAAATCGCTTCTCAATAATCGCTCTAGACAAATTCAGGAAAACAAAGTTTTATTTACAAGTCAAGTCTGCAGAGTCGGGCACCCTTAAAGAAAAGGCGCGCTGAGGCTTACAAAGTCTCCATTATTTATAGGACAAGTCCCTCCTCTCCTTGGCTCCAACAAGCCATGAGGTTCACATTCTTAAAAACATCATTATTTTTATCACAAAGTCTGCAACAAAAGGCTCCAGAGTCTCCAAAGTTTGTTGTTTTTCTCACCCTGTAGTCTTATCAGTCAAAAGCTTTAATCTTGAAACAGATATCTCAAGTCGCACTCCCATCCTGGAGTCTTATCAGCGAAGGACTCATCCTTCTCTGCTGTGTGAATGGCTTCATTAATCAAGAGCCTGCTCGCTTTCACTATAGCTCACAAATTGTCAGCATTCTGCACAATTTAAACTACTCTACTTTTGAGTATATAAAATGGTTGTTAGAAAAGAAACAAAGGTTTTGTCTTTTATTATAGATCAGTCTGTGGTCCAGGCACATCTTAAAGTTTAAACCGAAATTACCTCTTACAATTCCACCCTTTTCTTTCTTTAAGATGTGCCTGACCAAGATAAGCCCCCCCCCACTTCCCTCAAGGGCCCGGGAAATCCTTGGTCTTTCGCAGCAACATCACTTTAAGTTCCCGTGTCCCATGTTGTGGAACCACCACTGCCTGGAGTCGGGAAATATTTTTCTGAATTAAAAACTGAATACAGGGAGTTAGGCAGGGTAATACGAGAAGAAGAATCATGCCGCCCCCAACCACCAGCAACGCCGTGCGCCACCAGCTACCATCTAGGAGACCATCCCACCATCCGATGCCACTAAGAGGACGCCAAGATTGTACTGGCACATGGGCCAATCTCCGAATTTCATCGGAAATTTTCAAAACCGCTTTACCATTATCGTCAATTTCTAGACAGCAGTTTGTCAGGTTAAATTTCCCGCACACACCCCCCTCCGAGGCCAACAGATAATCCAAGGCAAGTCGGTTTTGATATATAGCAGCCCTCATCTGATCCTGCTGCTGAGCCAACAGCTCTAGGGCCAGGGCAGTCCGGTTAGTAATGACCTCTACGACTGCTTGGAGCCTGATAATTCGATTTAGCATATAGATAGGAGTACGATATCCCAATGATCCGTCCTGTGCCCAAGTAGCCGGCCCATAGTATTCAATAATCCGGGCCGGTGGCCACTCATCCCCCCAATCACCGACTTGGATATCCCTTGGCGACCTACGCAGGGAGTCAAAGAGTTTAACTCCCAAATCATCGCCTTCCTCCCGGGGTAATAGGAAGAACGCAGGTCGTATTAGACCCAGGAAGCATACCCCAGCCCATCCCATGGGCAGTTTGGAGTATGCCTGATTACCGCATATCCAAAATAGGCCATCTGGAGCAGGCCCTCCCTGCCTCACAACGTCATCCCACAACTCCTTTACCCCAGGGACGCCCTCATAAGGACCAGGACCACTGCAATTCCAGTATTCGGATTGTTGACCCCGTGGCAGAGTCTGGACAGGATTATTCCAGCATTGATTCCCCTGACAACCACCGCTCCACACTCTTTTCATGCCATCGGAAGGGTCAGCACTGAGCTCGTAAAAGGAGGAATCAGAACGTAACCGAATGCAATTTTGATGATCTCGGTTTGCAATGTACCAAGCAATATTCTCAGGCCACCATACTCGCGTGGTTGCATCCAATATATTCTGACAGGGGCTAATCCCTACCTTCACGGTCCCCTTGCCTTCAATACAGAACTGGCCCTCAGGGCTGTTTGTCAGTCTCCACCCCTGGCTTTTTCTGTCGTTGTCACGAGTCCAAGTGGTTTGCAGCAATTCCCCTATGTCTAAGCTTTGACCAGTCCACGGCCATTGTTCCGACATATGCGGCCCCCCACAGACCCAGCAATTGCTAACATTTAAAACAGTGGCTATTCTAGAGGTGAGATCAATAAACAGGTTTTGTGTAACATCAGGGAGTTTAATCTGTCCTTCTACCTCTTCGTATACAGATGGCACTTTAGGGAGCACGACCGTTCCCTGTCGGTCTTGCTCTTTCCCCAACCCCCGATCAGGGATCTGTATCTTGGTCTCCTTGACTCTGTCAACCTGCTCCCTGAGCAACACGGAGGATAGGTCCCGCCTCCCAGTTTTGCTAATACACACCCAGCGGTCATTTATAGGGCATCCATGGATTTTGCCACCGTATCCTTTATTATATACCTGATAATAGGGTCTCCCATCCTCCCAACATTCATGGCGTGCACTCACATCGTAACACCTATCGTCCACATAGGAATGGGACACAAATGATCCCGAATAGATTCGAATCCCAAGTCTTACTGTAGTTCGACATTTGTCACATCTCCCCTCACCCTCCCCCACATACAGGAGTAAACTGATCAATATCCCCACCAATACAGTCCAAGTAGAGTTCATTATTGCTGTCTTTTCAGTTTTACCGACAACGGCTTGTCCCCTTGTTCGCATGTCCAGGTGCTTTCTTCTTCAGGCGGAACGGGCCCCTTTATCCTTGATGCGTGGACCCACCCTTTTTCTTTCGTTCGAACAGCTGCCTCAGTTGTTAACAGAACCAGGAACGGTCCTTCCCACCGCGGCTGGAGCTTTTCGGCCTTCCAGGTCTTAACAAGTATCCAATCTCCGGGCTCCACCTTATGCAGGAGGAAGTCGAGCGGCGGAGTCTGAGCCAGGAGACCTTTCCTTCGGAGTTCTGCAAAAGAACGGGATAAGGCCAGTAAATAGGTTTGGATAAATACATCCCCCCCTTGTAGAGTGGGACATCCATCAACCTTACTCCAATACGATAATCCGAAGAGCATTTCATAGGGGGAAACCCCGACATCTCGGCGAGGTGCCGTACGTATCCTCATTAGGGCAATGGGCAGGCACTTTGGCCAGGGTAACTTAGTTTCTAACATCAGCTTAGTCAATTGGGTCTTGAGCGTGCCATTCATTCTCTCAACTCGACCCGAACACTGAGGATGCCAGGGTGTGTGGAATTTCCATTGGATGCCCAGGGCATTACAGATCAAATGGTGTAGCTTAGAAATAAAATGCGTCCCGCAATCGGAGTCAATAGATTCCATTATGCCATATCTCGGGATTATGTTCTCTAACAACAGTCGGGCCACGGTTGGTGCATCGTCTTTGGCAGTTGGGAAAGCCTCTACCCAGTGAGTGAAATGGTCTACTATTACTAGCAGATATTTCCATCTCTGTACTGGGGGTAATTCTGTAAAGTCAACTTGGATCCTCTGAAATGGCCTAATCGCTAGGGGCTGACCACCAGCTGGCATAGAACGCATGGTTTTCTGATTAATACGCCGGCAAGTGGGGCATCCGACTACCTCTTGTTGGGCTAATGTGTATATCCCCCTGCATACATAGTCTCTCAGGATTGTGCCACACATGGCTTGCACCCCCCAGTGGGTCTGATGGTGTAATCGGTGCAGAATACCCCGGGTGATCTGTTTGTTCAGTACTTGTCTCCCATCAGGAACCGTCCACTTCCCGTTAGTATCTAGCCGGGCACCCAATTGATCCATTTTATCAATCTCCCCCTGGGTGAAGACGGGTTGTTTAGCGAGGCCCTCCCTCAACGGTATTAACGTTAACAATTGGACGGATTTTTCGACCGCTGCCCGCTTGGCTTCCTCGTCTGCCAGCCGGTTTCCCACCGCTTCCGGTGTCGACCCCTTCTGGTGACCGGGTACATGGACTACTGCAAGTTCCGTAGGTAATGCCAGGGCTTCCAACGTTAGGCTGATCATTTGTTCGTGAGCTAATTCCTTTCCCCGGGAAGTTATCAATCCTCGCTCTTTCCAGATTTTCCCGAAAGTATGAACGACTCCGTATGCATACTTTGAGTCAGTATATATGGTCCCCACTTTCCCTTCCAACAGCTTCAGGGCCCTCTGGAGGGCGTACAACTCACAGGATTGGGCTGACCACTTCCCGGGCAGTCGTCCAGACTCAATCGTCCGTTTCGTTGCACCATCTATAACAGCATAGCCACTGTATCGTACTCCACTGATGCACCGGGAGGACCCGTCGATATACAGTTCCTGTCCCTCACCCAGCGGGGCTTCTTGCAGGTCCTCTCGGCTTTTGGTCTGCAAGTCCACAAATTCCACACAATCATGCTCCTGTTCCCCGTCTGCAGGACGTCCGTACAGAAACTGGGCTGGGTTGCAACTGAGATCTTTTGCAAAATTGAGATCGTTCCCGGTCATCAAAATCGTCTCATACTTTAGGATGCGAGAGTCTGTTAACCAGCGGTGAGCCTTCTGAGCCAGTATGGCACTAACCGAATGTGGGGAGTATACTGTGATCCTTCCTCCAAAGGTAAGTTTTCGGGCCTCTTCTACTAACATTGCCGTAGCTGCCACTGCCTGTATACAGGTCGGCCATCCACGTGACACAGGGTCTAACATTTTTGACAAAAATGCAACCGGCTGACGTTTCCCTGCCCGCAGCTGAGTGAGCACACCCTGGGCAATTCCGCCGGCGCTATTAACATATAACTGGAACGGTTCCTTCAGGGTGGGAGCTCGAATCAGTTTATTTTTAATAATATTAAATTGCTGCTCCTCCTCATCTGACCAGTCCACCTTTTGTCCTTCTTGTCCCAGTTTGTCGTACAAAAATTTTACTAAAGTGGTGTAACTTTCAATCCATATCCGGCAATACCCTACTAGTCCCAGGAATTGTCTGACTTCCTTCTTCGTCCTGGGTATTGGCATACCCGTAATTCCTGATATTCGTTCTGGCGTGATACGGCGGTGCCCCTTACTGACTTGATGGCCCAGATATCTTACTTCTCGCTCCACAAACTGGAGTTTTGTCCTGGAGACGCGTAGACCCTGTTTCCCCAGGAAGTTCAACAGGGCAACGGTGTCTGCTCGTACCTCCTCTTCTCTTGGTCCTGAGAGTAAGAGATCATCGACATATTGGAGCAATTGATTCTCCGCGTTACACTGAAATCCTTCTAAGATCTGCTCCAGTATTTGTCCAAACAAATTGGGTGACTCCGTGAATCCCTGCGGCAAGACCGTCCATCTTAACTGTCGCTTTCGTCCTGTGAAGGGATTCTCCCATTCAAAGGCAAAAAGGTTCCGACTTTCTTCGTCAAGGGGGCAACTCCAAAAAGCATCCTTCAGATCTATTACGCTGAACCATTCATGTTCGGGGGGAATTTTACTCATTAACGTGTAGGGATTAGGTACCACCGGGTATCTAGCCTGGACTACTTCATTCAACCCCCGCAGGTCTTGCACCAGCCTATATGTCCCGTCCGGCTTCCTCACAGGGAGTATTGGAGTATTGAAAGGGGACATGCATTCCTCCAGTAGTCCATCTGTGATTAATCTTTCTATCACAGGTTGTAACCCCTCCCGTCCTTCCATAGCAATCGGGTATTGTTTCCTTCTTACCGGGCCTCTTCCTGGTAACATGGTGATTTGGAGAGGTTTGATGTTTAGACCCCCTCTATTCCCCTCTCGGTACCAAACTTCCGGGTCTATTTGTTGATCATCATCTTCGGTGAGGGCGAACAACCTTACCACCATTTCCCCGTTACTTGGTACCGTTCCGATCCCTAGTTTGACCTGCAAGTCTCTTCCTAACAAATTAAATCCCGCCGATGGCAGTAGAAGGAGGTCTCGTTTAGTAGTTCTGTTTTCATATCCAATTTCCACGTCCTCTACCACTGGGACTTGTAATTTCTGTCCTCCAATTCCAGATACCCCCATAACTTTTCCTCCTGCTCGGGTGCCGGGGGGTATTTGGATTATACTTGATCTTTCGGCTCCCGAGTCCACCATAAATGTGATCTCCGATCCTTGGGGCCCTACTTTCAAGTTTACCAGGGGTTCCTGTCGATAGTCCTTTTGCCCCAAGGGTAGGAACCCCCGACCTCCCTAATCTTCCTCCATCAGGGCGTACGACCTCACCTCCCGCTTGTAGCGGGAGCACTCTCGTTTAAAATGTCCCTCTTCATTACAATAGTAACATCTGAGTGTCCTTTTCGTTTCCCTGTCGCGGTCTCGCGTTCCTCCACTCTTCCTTTGTTCCGGCCATGGTTCTCTTTTCCTCTGCTCTTGCCACGACTCTCCCCTTTCCTGTTTCTGCCACGGCTCTCCCTTTTCCTTTCTTCCAGCTGTCATTTGTTGCACCGTTTGCATCATTATCTTTGTCGCCTTCCTTTGCTTCTCATCGTCCCTTCTCACAAACACCTTTTGCGCCTCTCGTAGTAATTCACTTAAAGATTTACTATCCCAATCATCCATTTTCTCTAACTTCTTTCGTATGTCCGGCCAGGCCTTTGATACAAACTCTACCCGTATGAGTTGTTGCCCCACGTCCGTCTCAGGGTCCACCCCAGCAAACTGCTGCACATTCTTCCTAATCCTGTCTAGGAAGTCCGTAGGGGTTTCCTCCGGGTTTTGATGATTACCAAAGGCCTTGGTAAAATTGTGCCCCTTTGGGGCTGCGTGTCTTATTCCTTTTATCCAATATTCCCGCATGTCTCTCATGTTGCGCCGTCCTCCCTCCGTGTTCTTATCCCACTCGGGGTCGGTGAGGGGAAACTTCTGCTCCCCTCCTTCTCCCCCCTCTCTCTCCCAGACCAAGAGCGCAGCTTGTCGTATCATCTGACGCTCCTGGCTAGAGAACAATGTTTTCATGATGGAACACATCTCTTCCCACGTATAAGTATTCGGACCCAGGAACTGATCCAATTGTTTAGCAAGTCCCATGGGGTCCTCTAGTAGACCCTTCATCTCCCTCCTGAAATTCCGTACTTCAGTACTCGTCAAGGGAACGTTCACATATCCCGTCCTTCCTTCCTCGCCCCCCATGGGCACTTCCCGGAGTGGATTCATTCTTGCAATCGAGACAGGGTTTTGTCTGTGACCCTTTTCGGCTTGAGATCTGGTCTGTACCCCTGAGGTAGTTTGTGATTCCTCCCCATCTTCTTCCCCTTCCCCTGAATCGTCGTCACCCGAAGGAACATTCTGTGGGGCAGACGGGGTCACGTAGGGCGGCGGTAAGTGATCTAAAGGGTCCCATTCTTTCTGCCCTTTCGAGTCTTTATTAGTTACCTGCATTTGACAAGATATCGTAACCGGCAGCCAACAAAGGGCATAATCACTTTCTTCCAGATTAACATCAGGTTTTGAATTGACATATAAAATGAGGGCTTGCCGGACCCAGTCTTCGTCAGTACCGAATCTAGGCCACCACACTGAGTCGCCCTGAATAGGTTTCTGGGACCACTTTTGACAGTATTTTACCATCTTCCTTTTAGATTTTCCCTTTCTTCCAGCCTGATCCCAATTATTTAGCATTCTCCCTAACGGACTATCGTCAGGTACCCCGGGGTATGTGTCATTGTCCCTGTTTAAGCCTACCTTTCCCTTAATCACCTTAGATCCCTTATTTCCCATTTCCGAGGACTTCTTATTTTTCCCGTGATAATCTATCACAATGTAGCCAATTCCCGGACCTTCAGTCCCGTGATCGCCCAGGTTCCTTTGCAGGCACCCCCGGTCTTTGGATTCCTGTGTCCTACGTCTCTGTGACACAAATCACAGGCACCCCGTAGGTACACGTTCCTCCTCAAACACGGTCTCTGCAAAATCCCTCACAGGCGAGCCCCGGCCTCCAGATTCCTGAGTCCCACGTCTCTGTAGAAAAAAAAATCCACAGGCACCCCGTAGGTACCCAGTCCTCCGGAAACACGGTCCCCGCAAGTTTTGTCTTACCTGGGTTCGGTGCACCGAAATTACTCGATCGTTAACCGTCCCCACTGCCTCGGGTACACCCCTCCTTTGTTTTCCTGAGCCTCCCGGATATCACTCGCTCAAGCCGCGCGGGGCGACAAGCAAGGAATCAGGGACTGCTGAACTCAGCAGGGTGCACCTTCTCCGATATCCTTCCTCAACTCCCCTTGCGGCCGGAGTGTTGATCCCGGATGACGAGCCCCCAAGTTGTTAGAAACGAAAATCGCTTCTCAATAATCGCTCTAGACAAATTCAGGAAAACAAAGTTTTATTTACAAGTCAAGTCTGCAGAGTCGGGCACCCTTAAAGAAAAGGCGCGCTGAGGCTTACAAAGTCTCCATTATTTATAGGACAAGTCCCTCCTCTCCTTGGCTCCAACAAGCCATGAGGTTCACATTCTTAAAAACATCATTATTTTTATCACAAAGTCTGCAACAAAAGGCTCCAGAGTCTCCAAAGTTTGTTGTTTTTCTCACCCTGTAGTCTTATCAGTCAAAAGCTTTAATCTTGAAACAGATATCTCAAGTCGCACTCCCATCCTGGAGTCTTATCAGCGAAGGACTCATCCTTCTCTGCTGTGTGAATGGCTTCATTAATCAAGAGCCTGCTCGCTTTCACTATAGCTCACAAATTGTCAGCATTCTGCACAATTTAAACTACTCTACTTTTGAGTATATAAAATGGTTGTTAGAAAAGAAACAAAGGTTTTGTCTTTTATTATAGATCAGTCTGTGGTCCAGGCACATCTTAAAGTTTAAACCGAAATTACCTCTTACAGACTGGAAGACAAAGCACATGATTTTGCCCTTGTGGAAAACTTTGGTCAGGACTGAGATGGAAAATTGTCCATTCTAGGTCTTCTCACATTTACTTTTGTTCTTTCATTGAGTGTGGGCATCGATGGCTGGACCAACATTTATTGTTCATCCTCAGTTGCCCTTGAGAAGGTAGTGGGGAATGACCTTCTTAAACCACTACAGTACATATAGTGTAGAAGCATCCACAATACTGTTAGGAAGGGAGTTCAAGCATTTGGTCCAAAGGCAGTGAAAGTAAGACAATGTGGTTCTAAGTCCGGAAGATGAGTGGCTTAGATGGGAACTTGCAGGTGGTGGTGCTCCCATATATCAAGGTATATTCCTAATCATTTTTTGCCCTAATTGGGCTGGGATTTTCATCTGGTTTTTCTGTCACTTCCTGGGAGTGCAAGCTTTGGTGTGGCTGCAAATTAAATATATTGTGAGTCCTCAAATGTTGCTAAATTACTGAGCAGCTTATCTGACATCTTCAGAACGTTCAGTTTTGAATCCAGGCCCGAAGGAGGTTCACTGGACTCGAAACATTAACTCTGCTTTCTTCCCACAGATGCTGCCTGACCTGCTGAGGTTCACAGCAATTCCTGTTTTTGTTTTGGATTTCCAGCATCCACAGGTCTTTGTTTTACTTATGACATTAAATCAGCCGGCTCACATTCTTGGTACTACATTTGACTCCAAAATGAGGTTCTGACTTTACATCAGTGCCTGATTGCACCCCATTTTGTTCTCTCAAACTCTCATTCATGATTTTGTTACAGTTAAAGTTTACTATTCGATTAGACTCAAACTAATTAGATTAGATTAGATTACATTACATTACATTACATTACAGTGTGGAAACAGGCCCTTCGGCCCAACAAGTCCACACCGACCCGCCGAAGCACAACCCACCCATAACCCTACATTTACCCCTTACCTAACACTACGGGCAATTTAGCATGGCCAATTTACCTTACCTGCACATCTTTGGACTGTGGGAGGAAACCGGAGCACCCGGAGGAAACCCACGCAGACACGGGGAGAACATGCAAACTCCACACAGTCATTCGCCTGTGTCTCACATCCTACTCTCCGTAAACTAGAGATCATTCAGAACTTTTCTGCTCAAGCCATAACATGTACCAAGTTTTGTTCACTTATCATCAATGCGGTCCGTGACCCATTTGGTCAAGCAATGTCTTGATTTTAAAATGTTCTTTCTTGTTTTTAAATTGCGCTATGTCGTCAAGCTCCTTATCACTGTAATCTCCTCCAGCCCACAAAGCCTCTGCAATTTCTGCGCTCCCCTAATTCTCATCTCTTTTGTAGCTCTATATTTAATTTTTATGCTTGGTGCAAGGCTCATGCCTTCCATTACCCAGGTTCTAAGTTCTGGAATTCCATCCCTCCAGATCTCCACTTCTCTGCCTAGCTTTCTCTTTTGTGAAATACTACTTATAACCTAACACTTTAATCATGCTTTCCATTATCTTAATATTTCTTTAAATAGTTATTTTATGTGTTACAATGCTTCTGTGAAGAGCTTTTAGACATTTTGTTACCCTAATAGTGCTATATAGGGCTGCTGTATAAGGTTTGGAAAATGGATCTTGATGGGCTTTACTTCAGATGTTGGCTGTGGATTCAATGGGCCATATGGTCTGCTTCCAAACTGTAGGGGTCCTATGATTCTATATGGATTCTTGCAACAGTATGTAAGATACCAAAGGATCATTTCCTGCCTGCCATTGTGTATAGGTCATAAGGATTGTCTGACAGAAGGCAGAGAGTTGGGATAAGAGATTCTTTTTCGGAATGGCAGCGAGTGGCAAGCGGTGTCCCGCAGGGTTCAGTGTTGGGGCCGCAGCTGTTCACATTATATATTAATGATCTGGATGAAGGGACTGGGGGCATTCTAGCGAAGCTTGCCGATGATACAAAGTTAGGTGGACAGGCAGGTAGTACTGAGGAAGTGGGGAGGCTGCAGAAGGATCTAGACAGTTTGGGAGAGTGGTCCAGGAAATGGCTGATGAAATTCAATGTGAGCAAATGCGAGGTCTTGCACTTTAGATAAAAGAATACAAGCATGGACTACTTTCTAAACGGTGAGAAAATTCATAAAGCCAAAGTACAAAGGGATCTGGGAGTGCTAGTCGAGGATTCTCTAAAGGTAAACATGTAGGTTGAATCCATGATTAAGAAAGCGAATGCAATGTTGTCATTTATCTCAAGAGGGTTGGAATATAAAAGCAGCGATGTGCTACTGAGCCTTTATAAAGCTCTGGTTAGGCCCCATTTGGAGTGCTGTGTCCAGTTTTGGGCCCCACACCTCAGGAGGGACATACTGGCACTGGAGCATGTCCAGCGGAGATTCACACGGATGGT
The DNA here is from genome assembly GCF_037043375.1 of Chiloscyllium plagiosum. Lineage (NCBI taxonomy): Eukaryota > Metazoa > Chordata > Chondrichthyes > Orectolobiformes > Hemiscylliidae > Chiloscyllium > Chiloscyllium plagiosum. The sequence continues at coordinate 70,191,842 of NW_028270148.1, read as the reverse complement.
CCCTGGAATGGCAGGTCTAACATACGAAGAACGGTTAAGGATCCTGGGATTGTATTCATTGGGGTTTATGAGGTTAAGGGGAGATCTAATAGAAACTTACAAGATAATACATGGCTTGAAAAGGGTGGACGCTAAGAAATTGTTTCAGTTAGGCGAGGAGACTAGGACCTGTGGACACAGCCTTAGAATTAAAGGGGGTAAATTCAGAACGGAAATGCGGAGACATTTCTTCAGCCAGAGAGTGGTGGGCCTGTGGAATTCATTGCCACGGAGTGCAGTGGAGGCCGGGACACTAAATGGCTTCAAGGCAGAGATTGATAAATTCTTGATGTCACAAGGAATTAAGGGCTACAGGGAGAATGCTGGTTAGTGGAGTTGAAATGCCTGTCAGCCATGATTAAATGGCGGAGTGGACTTGATGGGCCGAATGGCCTTACTTCCACTCCTATGTCTTATGGTCTTATGGTCATATGTCAAGGCCAAGAGGAAGATATTTATGGACTAGCATTGGGGATGTGAAATTTCAGTTATGTGGGAAAACTAACGAACCTGGTAGCAGAGAATGTTAGTCGATACTTTACACAGATGTTTAAAATAATGAAGAATTTTGACAAGGTCATTAAGAAGAAACTATTTCGATGCCAAAAGGGTTGATGGGCCAGACAAATGTTGCAGTAACTGGCAAAAGACTCAGAAGTAAAATATGAGCTTTTTTAAACTCATCGAGCCATTACAATCTGGATTGTGCTGCCTGAAAAAGTCATTGTTGTCATCTAAGCACCAGGTGGAGTGACTTATGTCTTCCAAACTTGCCCACCATAGCAACAGTAGAGGACCTGAAAAGCTCGTGAAAGCAAATTCAATAAAAATATCCAGAATTGGATAAATACGTGAATGGAAAAAAATTGGTTAAAAGACAGGCAAAAGGAACAAAATTTATTTCAAAGAGCCAGCACAGATATGAAGAACTGAATGATCTCAGTTTGCTCTGTGTTATATTATGAGTGCATGTAAACAATTATGAGTGAAGCCAGAGCAAGTTTATCATTATTGCTGACCTCAGGATTACATTAGTACTGACATCTCTTTATTTTCTGTAGACTATCACTGTAAATAGTGGAAGAGTATTATTTGTAAGTTATATTACATTTAGTAGCCACCTAGGCTCTCAGCATTTTCGGTGTCTGTAAGCAGTAGTGATAGTCATTCAACAGAATGTGAGATGATGATAAAGAGATAACTCAGCCATTGAATTAGTTCAATATTCAGATCATTCAATATTAGACAGTGAAAGCCCTCTTAGTATTTTTGGAGCCACGGTGTGTGAGATCCAAATCACATTATAATACATGTACAGGAGGTGATATTTATTAAAGCCGAAAATTACACATATGTAATGGAACATTCTCCTGAGTGAAATAAACAACACAGAGCATCTTACAAAGTGAAGTATGGGAATAAAGTTCCAAATACTTTTAGAGACCTTGGGAGGCAAAAATAAAAATAAAAAAACAAAATTGTCTTGGAAAAGGGTGTAGTCTCAAAGATTGTATTTTGATAATATAGTGAAGGTGGAGAAGAATAAACAATAATTCACATAGGATTGATAAACAGATGGTAATGGTGACTTCAGGAGTGGAAAGAGGGGACAGAGGCATGTAGGTGTTTGAAATTGTGAAGGTAACACAGGAAGCTATTGGAGTTGAATGAAGATGGGGTTGGTGTTGGCGGTCTTGGTGCAGGAATCATTGTGTTGGGGGAAGTTTGCTAAAGATAGATTCATTAAAACTGGTCAGGAGACCACTTGAGGAATTGAGTGCTGAGATGGTGAAACCGTAGAAGAGACTTTGAGCAGTAGCAGAGGAGGATGTAAAAAAGTGATGTTGCACTATTAATTAAAGAATCAATTACTACAATAAGGAGAGGTGATATCTTGGAAGATTCCTCCCTGATTAGGGATAGTCAACATGGTTTTGTACGTGGGAAATCATGTCTTACAAACTTAAGTTTTTTGAGGAAGTAACAAAGAGGATTGCTGAGGGCAGAGCGGTAGATGTGATCTATATGGACTTCAGTAAAACGTTCAACAAAGTTCCCCGTGGGAGACTGATTAGCAAGGTTAGATCTCACAGAATACAGGGAGAACTAGCCATTTAGATACAGAACTGGCTCAAAGATAGAAGACAGAGGGTGGTGGTGGAGGGTTGTTTTTCAGACTGGAGGCCTGTGACCAGTGGAGTGCCACAAGGATCGGTGCTGGGTCCTCTACTTTTTGTCATTTACATAAACGATTTGGATGCGAGCATAAGAGGTACAGTTAGTAAGTTTGCAGATGACATCAAAATTGGAGGTGTAGTGGACAGCGAAAAGGGTTACCTCAGATGACAACAGGATCTTGACCAGATGAGCCAATGGGCTGAGAAGTAGAAGATGGGGTTTAATTCAGATAAATGCGAGGTGCTGCATTTTGGGAAAGCAAATCTTAGCAGGACTTATATACTTAATGGTAAGGTCCGAGGGAGTATTGCTGAACAAAGAGACCTTGGAGTGAAGGTTCATAGCTCCTTGAAAGTGGAGTCATAGGTAGATAGGATAGTGAAGAAGGCGTTTGGTATGCTTTCCTTTATTGGTCAGAGTATTGAGTACAGGAGTTGGGAGGTCATGTTGCAGCTGTAAAGGGCATTGCTTAGGCCACTGTTGGGACATTGCGTGCAATTCTGGTCTCCTTCCTACTGGAAAGATGTTGCGAAACTTGAAAGGGTTCAGAAAAGATTTACAAAGATGTTGTCAGGGTTAGAGGATTTGAGCTACAGGGAGAGGCTGAACAGGCTGGGGCTGTTCTGGGGATATAAGCTGGATAAGTGTTCAATGTGGCAGAGGGGGATTATTTAGACTATAGCAACCACAACACGGTATGGTTCAAACTTGTTCTAGGTAAGGAAAAAGATGGCCTGCAAATGATGGCTTTGGATTGGAGAAAGCAGATTTTATATGATAAAGTAGAATCTGACCACAGTAAACTGAGAACAGCTCCTTGCAGGTAGGTCTCCAGCAGAGCAATGGAAAGCATCCAAAAAGGAACTGGGGAGAGTATAGGTCCAACATATACCCTTTACAGGGAACTGTAGGAGCAATAAGTTCAGAGAACCCTGGATGTCTAGGACAATTAAGGACTCAGTAAAGAAGAAGAGTAGGGCTTTTAGCAAGTCCAAAGGGAGCAATTCAGCTGCGCCCCTAGAGAACTACAGGAAGCACAAGAGGGAACTTGAGAAAGCAATTAGAAGTGCGAAAAGGTGGCATGAGAAAAGACTTGCAAACAGGATTGGGGAGAAACCTAAGATATTTAATAAATGGATTAAAGGGAAGAGGTTAACCAGGGAAAGAGTAGGACCCATGAGGGACCAAGAGGGAAACCAGTCTGTGGAGCTGCAGGATATTGGAAGGGTGTTAAATGAATAGGTCTCTTTGGTCTTAACATAAAACGTAGAACAGTGCAACACAGTACATGCCCTTCAGCCCTTGATGTTGTACCAACCTTTTATCCTATCTAAAATGAAACTAACCAACATACCCTACATTTTACTATCATCCATGTGCCTATCCAAGAGTCACTTAAATATCCCTAATGTATCTGACTCTACTACTACTATTGGCAATGCATTCTACGCACCCACCACTCTCTGTGTGAAGAACCTACCTCTCACATCCCCCCCACACCTTCCTCCAATCACCTTAAAAGTATGCCCCCTTGTGATAGCCATTTCTGCCCTGGGAAAAAAAATCTCTGACTATCCACTCTATCCATGCCTCTCATCATCTTGCACACCTCTATCAAGTCACCTCTCACCCTTCTTCACTCCAATGAGAAAAGCCCTAGCTCCCTCAACCTTTCTTTACAAGACATACCCTCCAATCCAGGCTGCATCCTGGTAAATCTCCTCTGTATCCTCTCTAAAACTTTCACATCTTTCCTATAATGATGCAGCCAAAACTGAACATGATATTCCAAGTGTGGTTTAACCAGGGATCCATAGAGCTGCAGCAAAACCTCGCATCTCTTAAAAGCAATCCGCTGCTACTGAAAATTAAGAGTGTGGTGCTGGAAAGCACAGCAAGTAAGGCAGCATCAGATAAGCAAGGGAATTGATGTTTCAGGCATAAGCCCTTCATCAGGAATGAGGCTTGTGGGGCAAGTAGGTAGATAGATAAATAGAAGGGGGAGGGGGTGGGGGAAGGTAGCTGAAATTGCGATAGGTAGATGAACATGGGGGTGAAGGTGATAGGTTGGAGAGGCGGGTGGAGCAGATAGGTGGGAAGGAAGAAGGACAGGTAGGACAATTCATGAGGGCGATGCCAAAATAGAAGTTTGGATCTGGGATAAGGTGGGTGGAGGGGAAATGAGGAAACTGTTGAATCCACGTTGGTATTGTGTGGTTAGAGGCTCCTAAGGCGGAAGATGAGGTGTTCCTCCTCCAGTGTCAGGTGGTTGGGGTTTGGCGATGGAGGAGGCCCAGCACCTGCATGTCTTGGTGGAGTGAGAGGGGGAGTTAAAGTATTCAGCCACAGGGTAGTGGGGTTGCTTTGTGGGTGTGTCCCAGAGATGTTCTCTGAAGCATTCTGCAAATAGGCGTACTGTCTCCCCAGTGTAGAGGACACCGCATCGGGAGCAACGGATACAGTAAATGACATGTGTAGAAGTGCAGATACATTTATGATGGGTGTGGAAGGCTTCCACATCCATCATAAATTTACCTACACTTCCACACATGGCCTTCCACATGCATCACAGATTTACCTACATTTCCACACATGGCCTTCCACATGCATCACAGATTTACCTCCACTTCCACACATGGTCTTCCACATGCATCACAGATTTACCTACGCTTCCACACATGGCCTTCCACATCCATCATAGATTTACCTACACTTCCACACATGGCCTTCCACATGCATCATAGATTTACCTACACTTCCACACATGGCCTTCCACATGCATCACAGATTTACCTACACTTCCACACATGGCCTTCCACATGCATCATAGATTTACCTACACTTCCACACATCACCTTCCACATGCATCATAGATTTACCTACACTTCCACACATGGCCTTCCACATGCATCATAGATTTACCTACACTTCCACACATGGCCTTCCACATGCATCATAGATTTACCTACACTTCCACACATCACCTTCCACATGCATCACAGATTTACCTATACTTCCACACATGGCCTTCCACATGCATCATAGATTTACCTACACTTCCACACATCACCTTCCACATGTATCACAGATTTACCTACACTTCCACACATCACCTTCCACATCCATCATAGATTTACCTACACTTACACACATGGCCTTCCACATGCATCATAGAATTACCGACACTTCCACACATCACCTTCCACATGCATCACAGATTTACCTACGCTTCCACACATGGCCTTCCACATCCATCATAGATTTACCTACACTTCCACACATGGCCTTCCACAGGCATCACAGATTTACCTACACTTCCACACATGGCCTTCCACAGGCATCACAGATTTACCTACACTTCCACACATGGCCTTCCACAGGCATCACAGATTTACCTACACTTCCACACATGGCCTTCCACAGGCATCACAGATTTACCTACGCTTCCACACATGGCCTTTCACAGGCATCACAGATTTACCTACACTTCCACACATGGCCTTCCACAGGCATCACAGATTTACCTACACTTCCACACATGGCCTTCCACAAGCATCATAGATTTACCTACACTTCCACACATCACCTTCCACATGCATCATAGATTTACCTACACTTCCACACGTGGCCTTCCACATCCATCATAGATTTACCTACACATCCACACATGGCCTTCCACATGCATCATAGATTTACCTACACTTCCACACGTGGCCTTCCACATCCATCATAGATTTACCTACACATCCACACATGGCCTTCCACATGCATCACAGATTTACCTACACTTCCACACATCACCTTCCACATCCATCGTAGATTTACGTACACTTCCACACATGGCCTTCCATATCCATCATAGATTTACCTACACTTCCACACATGGCCTTCCACATCCATCAAAGGTTTACCTACACTTCCACACATGGCCTTCCACATGCATCAAAGATTTATCTACACTTCCACACATCACCTTCCACATCCATCATAGATTTACCTACACCTCCACACATGGCCTTCCACATGCATCATAGATTTACCTACACTTCCACACATGGCCTTCCACATGCATCACAGATTTACCTACACTTCCACACATGGCCTTCCACGTGCATCATAGATTTACCTATACTTCCACACATGGCTTTCCACATGCATCACAGATTTACCTACACTTCCACACATGGCCTTCCACATGCATCATAGATTTAACTACACTTCCACACATGGCCTTCCACATGCATCATAGAATTACCTACACTTCCACACATCACATTCCACATCCATCACAGATTTACCTATACTTCCACACATGGCCTTCCACATGCATCATAGATTTACCTACACTTCCACACATGAGCCTTCCACATGCATCATAGATTTACCTACACTTCCACACATCACCTTCCACATGCATCACAGATTTACCTACACTTCCACACATGGCCTTCCACATGCATCAAAGATTTATCTACACTTCCACACATCACCTTCCACATCCATCATAGATTTACCTACACCTCCACACATGGCCTTCCACATGCATCATAGATTTACCTACACTTCCACACATGGCCTTCCACATGCATCACAGATTTACCTACACTTCCACACATGGCCTTCCACATGCATCATAGATTTACCTACACTTCCACACATCACCTTCCACATGCATCATAGATTTACCTACACTTCCACACATGGCCTTCCACATGCATCATAGATTTACCTACACTTCCACACATGGCCTTCCACATGCATCATAGATTTACCTACACTTCCACACATCACCTTCCACATGCATCACAGATTTACCTATACTTCCACACATGGCCTTCCACATGCATCATAGATTTACCTACACTTCCACACATCACCTTCCACATGTATCACAGATTTACCTACACTTCCACACATCACCTTCCACATCCATCATAGATTTACCTACACTTACACACATGGCCTTCCACATGCATCATAGAATTACCGACACTTCCACACATCACCTTCCACATCCATCACAGATTTACCTATACTTCCACACATGGCCTTCCACATGCATCATAGATTTACCTACACTTCCACACATGGCCTTCCACATGCATCATAGATTTACCTATACTTCCACACATGGCCTTACATATGCATCATAGATTTACCTACACTTCCACACATCACCTTCCATATGCATCATAGATTTACCTACACTTCCACACGTGGCCTTCCACATCCATCTTAGATTTACCTATACTTCCACACATGGCCTTCCACATGCATCACAGATTTACCTACACTTCCACACATCACCTTCCACATCCATCGTAGATTTACGTACACTTCCACACATGGCCTTCCATATCCATCATAGATTTACCTACACTTCCACACATGGCCTTCCACATCCATCAAAGGTTTACCTACACTTCCACACATGGCCTTCCACATGCATCAAAGATTTATCTACACTTCCACACATCACCTTCCACATCCATCATAGATTTACCTCCACCTCCACACATGGCCTTCCACATGCATCATAGATTTACCTACACTTCCACACATGGCCTTCCACATGCATCACAGATTTACCTACACTTCCACACATGGCCTTCCACGTGCATCATAGATTTACCTATACTTCCACACATGGCTTTCCACATGCATCACAGATTTACCTACACTTCCACACATGGCCTTCCACATGCATCATAGATTTAACTACACTTCCACACATCACATTCCACATCCATCACAGATTTACCTACACTTCCACACATGGCCTTCCACATGCATCATAGATTTAACTACACTTCCACACATCACATTCCACATCCATCACAGATTTACCTATACTTCCACACATGGCCTTCCACATGCATCACAGATTTACCTACACTTCCACACATGGCCTTCCACATGCATCATAGAATTACCTACACTTCCACACATCACATTCCACATCCATCACAGATTTACCTATACTTCCACACATGGCCTTCCACATGCATCATAGATTTACCTACACTTCCACACATGGCTTTCCACATGCATCACAGATTTACCTACACTTCCACACATGGCCTTCCACATGCATCATAGATTTACCTACACTTCCACACATCACCTTCCACATGCATCATAGATTTACCTACACTTCCACACATGGCCTTCCACATGCATCATAGATTTACCTACACTTCCACACATCACCTTCCACATGCATCACAGATTTACCTATACTTCCACACATGGCCTTCCACATGCATCATAGATTTACCTACACTTCCACACATCACCTTCCACATGTATCACAGATTTACCTACACTTCCACACATGGCCTTCCACATCCATCACAGATTTACCTACACTTCCACACATCACCTTCCACATGCATCACAGATTTACCTACACTTCCACACATGGCCTTCCACATGCATCATAGATTTACCTACACTTCCACACATCACCTTCCACATGTATCATAGATTTACCTACACTTCCACACATCACCTTCCACATGTATCATAGATTTACCTACACTTCCACACATGGCCTTCCACATGCATCACAGATTTACCTACACTTCCACACATCACCTTCCACATGCATCACAGATTTACCTATACTTCCACACATGGCCTTCCACATGCATCATAGATTTACCTACACTTCCACACATGGCCTTCCACATGCATCATAGATTTACCTACACTTCCACACATCACCTTCCACATGCATCACAGATTTACCTATACTTCCACACATGGCCTTCCACATGCATCATAGATTTACCTACACTTCCACACATGGCCTTCCACATGCATCACAGATTTACCTACACTTCCACACATGGTTTTCCACATGCATCACAGATTTACCTACACTTCCACACATCACCTTCCACATGCATCACAGATTTACCTATACTTCCACACATGGCCTTCCACATCCATCATAGATTTACCTACACTTCCACACATGGCCTTCCACATGCATCATAGATTTAACTACACTTCCACACATCACCTTCCACATGCATCATAGATTTACCTACACTTCCACACATCACCTTCCACATGCATCACAGATTTAACTACACTTCCACACATGGCCTTCCACATCCATCATAGATTTACCGACACTTCCACACATGGCCTTCCACATGCATCAAAGATTTACATACACTTCCACACATGGCCTTCCATATGCATCATAGATTTACCTACACTTCCACACATGGCCTTCCACATCCATCATAGATTTACCTACACTTCCACACATGGCCTTCCACATGCATCATAGATTTACCTACACTTCCACACATCACCTTCCACATGCATCAGAGATTTACCTACACTTCCACACGTGGCCTTCCACATCCATCATAGATTTACCTACACTTCCACACATGGCCTTGCACATGCATCACAGATTTACCTACACTTCCACACATCACCTTCCACATCCATCGTAGATTTAGGTACACTTCCACACATGGCCTTCCATATCCATCATAGATTTACCTACACGTTAAATCTATGATGGATATCATAGATTCCACACATCACCTTGATGGGCGGCACGGTGGCACAGTGGCACAGTGGTTAGCACTGCTGCCTCGCAGCGCCAGAGACCCGGGTTCAATTCCCGACTCAGGCGACTGACTGTGTGGATTTTGCACGTTCTCCCCGTGTCTGCGTGGGTTTCCTCCGGGTGCTCCGGTTTCCTCCCACAGTCCAAAGATGTGCAGGGTCAGGTGAATTGGCCATACTAAATTGCCCGTAGTGTTAGATAAGGGGTAAATGTAGGGGTATGGGTGGGTTTCCCTTCGGCGGGTCGGTGTGGACTTGTTGGGCCGAAGGGCCTGTTTCCACACTGTAATCTAATCTAATCTAAAACTTCCACACATGGCCTTCCACATCCATCAAAGGTTTACCTACACTTCCACACATGACCTTCCACATGCATCATAGATTTTCCTACACTTCCACACATCACCTTCCACATGCATCTCAGATTTACCTACACTTCCACACATGGCCTTCCACATGCATCACAGATTTACCTACACTTCCACACATGGCCTTCCACATGCATCATAGATTTACCGACACTTCCACACATCACCTTCCACTTGCATCATAGATTTACCTACACTTCCACACATGGCCTTCCACATGCATCATAGATTTACCTACACTTCCACACATCACCTTCCACATGCATCACAGATTTACCTACACTTCCACACATGGCCTTCCACATGCATCACAGATTTACCTACACTTCCACACATGGCCTTCCACATGCATCATAGATTTACCTACACTTCCACACATCACGTTCCACATGCATCATAGATGTGTGGAAGTGTAGGAAAATCTATGATGCATGTGGAAGGCCATGTGTGGAAGTGTAGGCCTTCCACATGCATCACAGATTTACCTATACTTCAACACATGGCCTTCTACATCCATCAAAGGTTTACCTACACTTCCACACATGGCCTTCCACATCCATCAAAGGTTTACCCACACTTCCACACATCACCTTCCACATGCATCACAGATTTACCTACACTTCCACACATGGCCTTCCACATGCATCACAGATTTACCTACACTTCCACACATGGCCTTCCACATGCATCATAGATTTACCTACACTTCCACACATCACCTTCCACATGCATCACAGATTTACCTACACTTCCACACATGGCCTTCCACATGCATCACAGATTTACCTGTACTTCAACACATGGCCTTCCACATCCATCAAAGGTTTACCTACACTTCCACACATGGCCTTCCACATCCATCAAAGGTTTACCCACACTTCCACACATGGCCTTCCACATGCATCATAGATTTACCTATACTTCAACACATGGCCTTCCACATCCATCATAGATTTACCTACACTTCCACATGCATCATAGATTTACCTACACCTCCACACATCACCTTCCACATGCATCACAGATTTACCTACACTTCCACACATCACCTTCCACATGCATCACAGATTTACCTACACTTCCACACATGGCCTTCCACATCCATCAAAGGTTTACCTACACTTCCACACATGGCCTTCCACATGCATCATAGATTTTCCTACACTTCCACACATCACCTTCCACATCCGTTATAGATTTACCTCCACTTCCACACATGGCCTTCCACATGCATCAAAGATTTACCTATACTTACACACATGGCCTTCCACATGCATCATAGATTTACCTACACTTCTACACATCACCTTCCACATCCATCATAGATTTACCTACACTTCCACACATGGCCTTCCACATGCATCATAGATTTACCTACACTTCCACACATCACCTTCCACATGCATCACAGATTTACCTATACTTCCACACATCACCTTCCACATCCATCATAGATTTACCTACACTTCCACACATGGCCTTCCACATGCATCATAGATTTAACTACACTTCCACACATCACCTTCCACATGCATCACAGATTTACCTACACTTCCACACATGGCCTTCCACATGCATCACAGATTTACCTACACTTGCACACATCACCTTCCACATCCATCATAGATTTACCTACACTTCCACACATGGCCTTCCACGTCCATCACAGATTTACCTACACTTCCACACATGGCCTTCCACATGCATCACAGATTTACCTACACTTGCACACATCACCTTCCACATCCATCATAGATTTACCTACACTTCCACACATGGCCTTCCACATGCATCATAGATTTACCTACACTTCCACACATCACCTTCCACATGCATCACAGATTTACCTATACTTCCACACATCACCTTCCACATCCATCATAGATTTACCTACACTTCCACACATGGCCTTCCACATCCATCATAGATTTACCTACACTTCCATACATGGCCTTCCACATCCATCATAGATTTACCTACACTTCCACACATTGCCTTGTGTGCCATATGGCAGGAGATTCGACATTTTGGGCACAAGCACTTCATAGGTTAATTAGGGACAGACAGCATGGCTTGTCAGAGGTGGTCATGCCTAATAGGTTTGTTAGAATTGTTTGAAAACATGATCAAATGTGTGGATGAAGAAGTTCAGCTAATGTAGTTTATATGGATTTTAGCAAAGCTTTTGACAAGGTCCCACATGGGACACTGCTTGAGAAGGTTAAAGCACATGGAATTGAGGGAAACTTGGTGAGATGGGTCAGAAACTGGCTGAGTAATAGGACACAAAGAGTAGTGGTAGAAGCTGTTTGAGTGACTGGAGGCCTGTGTCCAGTGGTGTACCACAAGGACCAGTACTGGAACCCTCATTGTTTGTTTTATACATAAATAATATAAATGAAATGTGCAAGGAAAGTTAAGCAAATTTGCATGTGACACCAAGATTTGGTAGAGTGGTTAGTAGCGAAGAAGATGGTTGTAGATTACAGGAAGATGTAGATGGATTGGTCAGATGGGCAGACAGTGGCAGATGGTATTTAACCCTGATAACTGCAAGGTGATGCAGTTTGGAAAAAGAAATAAGGTGAGGGAATATTTAATGAATGGCAGGGATGGGGTTTGGCGATGGAGGAGGCCCAGCACCTGCATGTCTTGGTGGAGTGAGAGGGGGAGTTAAAGTGTTCAGCCACAGGGTAGTGGGGTTGCTTTGTGGGTGTGTTCCAGAGATGTTCTCTGAAACATTCTGCGAATAGGCATCCTGTCTCCCCAATGTAGAGGAGACTGCATCGGGAGCAACGGATACAGTAAATGACATGTGTAAAAGTGCAGATACATTTATGATGGGTGTGGAAGGTTTAGAGGAAGAGAGGGATCTTGGGGTAATTATTGACAGATCCCTGAAATTGGCAGAGCATGTGAATAGGATAGTTAAGAGGGCATAAGGGACACTAGCTTTAATCAGTCATGACAAAGAGTATGGAGGTAATGTTGGAATTGTCCAGAGTGTTGGTCAGGCACAACTGGAGTACTATGTGCAGTTCTGGCTAGCTCACTACATAAAGGATGTGATAGCACTAGAGGGGGGTACAGAGGAGGTTCACAACAATGTTGCTTGGGTTGGAGAAATAGAGCTATAAGGAGAGACTAAACACACTTGGATTGTTTTCTTTAGAGCAAAGAAGACTGAGGGAAGGACAGGATTAAGGTGTATAAGATTATGAGGGGTATGGACAGGGGGAATAGAGAACAGCTGTTCCCCTAGTTGAAGTGTCAATCACGAGAGGTCAATATTATTAAAAATATTGTTGGATCCATCAGTTCAAACAACTGTTACCTGCAGGGTGGTTGGAAATGTGAACACATATCATGACAATGAGCAAAAGAGGTTACCTAAATTTGGAGAATGGCCAATCCAACAAAGTCGCTCTTTAATCAATGAGATTTAGGGTTGAGAAATAAACAAAAGAAGGACTGAGAAGGCGGGTGAATTTAAATGGATGAACTAAATCAGAAATAAAAATAAAGAGCTACAGAAAATAAAACTGGATTAAGAGAGAGAAAGGAGACAAAGAAAAGGTAATGCTTTCTTGTTTGAAAAAGAACTGACATTTTGTAAATTCACTAACATCAATTCATTACATGCATGAGTGACAGTTTACATTTCCAACCATTCCCTCCCTTGACCAGGGAGATTGCCTGGCAGTGTTTATTCATTATCAAGCATTAAAAGGTTGCTTGTGCTTTAATTAGTCTTTCAATTATGTGGAACTACTTCATAAAAATCGGGAGGTAGTTAGGGATGCCATTTTTGTAAATCTAAATAAACATCAGGTCAAATTGATAATGACTTATAGAAATTCAAAATTGACAAGCTGCTGACTGATTATTACATTAATAGTGGCACACATTGGTCACATCTGTTTATCCAGCAAATCCTGAGCAACTGTGTGTGAATATTGTTCCAATGTTCATAGGTCTCTTGTTTTAAACTGTTGGAATATACAAAAAAAAATTCTGTTAGTCACTTCATTTGTTCACTACATCCCATCTTGTGTTGTGAATTTAACCTTTATCTGCTGAATTTAATAGCAACATCTTAATATAAATTTACAACAATGTCTTCTTAACCAAGTAATGAAACCTTCCGAAACACATAGGTGGGTCTGTGCTGGTGACTCTATCCTCTCTTTGTACAGATGTTGTTTATAAGATGCATTTCTGAGCATGAAAGTATTTGTGAGTATGAAATTGTGAGTATCTTCACTTGTAAAAGATCCACCCTCCTCCCTTATGATCTGTGCCCTAATCTTAACTCCTCCCAGTTACAGGTCTTAAACAACCTAACAGCAGATAAAATCTAGAAGCTGTTCGGATATTCTGCAGCTATTAGAATTAGACCACTGACTTGTCACAACTTGATTTGATTTATTACTAGAGGTTGAGTTAAAAGTGTCACCTTACATACTTACAGGCAGATCACACTATACAAAAGCATCAAGGTAACCAGGACAGAGTTTAAGATACAGTGTTACAGTTACCGAGAAGATATAGAGAGAGATCAGCATTAACATTTATAGGGTCCATTCAAAAGTCCGACAACAGCAGGGAAGAAGCTGTTCTTGAATCTGTTTGTGCATGTATTCAAACTTTTATATCTTCTGCTCGATGGAAGAGAGTATAACTGGAGTGAGGCGGGCCTTTGATTATGGTTGGTGCTTTCCTGAGGCAGCACAAAGGATAGGTGGAGTCAATGGAAGGAAAGCTGATTCACCACTCTCTGTAGTTTCTTGCGGTCTTGGGAAGTGCAATTGGCATACCATGCTGTGATGTAACCAAATAGGATATTTTCTATGGTGCATCTATAAAAATTAGTAACAGTCTTTATGAACACGCTGAAACTCCTTAGCTTCCTGAAAAGTTAGAGGTATTATTGTGCTTTCCTGGCCATAGTGTCAATGTGGGTGAACCAGGATAGATTGTTGGTGGTTGTCCCTCCCAGGCACTTGCCACTATCGACCATCTTCACTTCAGCATCATTGACACGGGTGTGACCTCCACCTCCACTTCCTGAAGTCAATAACCAACTCCTTTGTTTTGCTGACATTGATAGAGAGATTGTTGTCTTTACACCATGCCATTAAACACTCTATCTCCTTCCTGTACTCTGTCTCATCATTGTTTGCGATCTAAACACACAGCTGGGCTCTCCATCTGGCCCGGTTGCTTTCCTTGGGTTCACCCTTAAGAAGACCAATTTAATGTCTGCGGCAATGACGGATGGTACAGGTGCATCTGAAACTGATGGGAAAGGTGATATCATTTCACTGCCCTTCTATTCAAAGTGAACGTAGAATGCATTGACCTCATCGGGTAGGGATGTACAGTTGCCCATGATTCTGGTCGATTTCAATTTGTAGCCAGTCATGCCACACAAGCCTTGGCACAAACAACTCATGGCCATGTGGTTAATCTGGGTCTCAAGCTTAGTTTGGTATTGCCTCTTGGTGTCCTGATGGCTTTGTTGAAAGTTGTACCTGGATTTCCTGTATAGGTCAGAGTCCCCCGACTTGAACATCTCAGACCTAGACTTCAGTAAGGAGTCTCAAGACTTTTTGTAGCGTGGTATACTTCATCCAGTGCACTCTTCACTTCTGCATGGGTTGGGATGTAGACCATGAGGTAGGATAGTGGAGGTGAATGTATGCAGCAGGTAGTATGATGGCATTTCACTTTAAATATTCTAGGTCTGGGGAGCAGTAATTTGCAAGGCTTGTCATGTCTGAGCACCAGAAGGTGTTGATTTGGAGGCAGACCCCACTGTCCTTTGCCTTACCCAAGGACACTGAGTGGTCCAATTGGTGAACCAAGAAACCCTCCAGTTGTAAGGCACAGTCAGGTATAGTAGACCCTCAATTCTCTTTGGAAGGTGAGTCGAGCTTTTGGTCGTCCATCTTGTTTGCAATGGCTTAGATATTTCCCAGAAGTATGCTGGGAAGTGGGGCCTTGAGTTTCAGTCTCACATTCCATGGGAAGTGAAAAGAAAATGAGAAAGAACAAGGAAACTGAAACTTTGTGGGAAGAATATGACATAGTAAGGAAAATAAAAGGAAAGAAAGTGTAAGCAAAGACTCAAAATTGGACAAAATGTCCAGACATCAGTGACAGGAAGGATGGGCTTGAGAGAAACAAACAAAGACCAGCAGGTATAGTCATCTCAACTGCAGATCTACAATTCCTAAGATTTAATCACTTGGCATCCAGTCACATAATGTGGTGTAGGTGCATAGCATTTGATCTTTTCTCATCTTGCGGTGAGATTAATTGATTACAAAAAATACACAAAAGGCTACACAGATTTAAGGATAAGTAATGTTTAAGTAAGAGCTATTTGTGAGGTTTTCACACTTCAACTGCATTGTTAAATACCAAGTGAGCTCCACCAAATCAATAAAAACTTCATTAGCGTAATGAGTAATGCCTGACATGTTCATACAACTTTGACATTCAACAAATCTCAGCAGGTTGTGCAAATCAGAACTAAAACCAAAGCAAAATCTACGTCATTGATTCTCACAGCCTCTAGTGAAGCTCAGCTTCAGGAAATTGAGGCTCAGTTTTGAGGAAGAGGTACCAAAGCTGCTTGATCGTCCTAATAAAACACATCCTACAAAAGTAGACATCACAGGCTGACATAAACTGTCCTGCTTTCAGCTGAGATTTATCCTTTTCTCCTCTCTCTGCTTTGGATAGTGTTGGAAAACAGGAAGACCTATGGGTTCACATATATAGTTCTTTGAAAGTTGTGTCACTGGTAGACAGGGTGGCTAAGAAGGTTTTTAGCACCCTTGCCTTCATTGCTCAGACCATTAAGTATCGGAATTGGGGTGTCATGTGAAGGTTGTACAGGACGTTGGTGAGGCCACTTTTGGAATACTATTTACAGTTCTAGTCACTCTGCTATAGAAAAGATATTATTAAATTGGAGAGGGTTCAGAAAAGATTTACCAGGATGTTACCAGATCTGGAGAGTTTGAGTTATGAGGAGAGGCTGGATGGGCTAGGACTTTTTTTACTGGAGCATAGGATGCTGAGGGGTGACCTTATGATAAGGTGAATAGCAAAGGTCTTTTCCCTAGGATAGGGGAGCTCAAAGCTAGGCAGCATATTTTTAGGATGAGAGGAGAAAGATTTAAAAGAGACCTGATGGACAACCTTTTCAGACTGAGGGTGGTTCGTGTGTGGACTGAACTGCCAGAGGAAGTAGTAGAAGCAGGTACAGCTACAACATTTAGAAGACATTGGAATAGGTACATGAACAGGATTGGTTTAGACAGACATGCAAAATGCAGGTAACAGGGACTAGTTTAGTTTGGGAAACTTGGTCAGCATGGATGAGTTGGACAAATGGTTCTGGTTCTGTACTGTATGACTTCATGACTCAATGACCCTCCAATTTGTCTCTGATCCCCAGTTTTTGTTGTCTTTTCTCCTTTCCTCTCTAGTTTGCTGCTTTCATTGCCAGACCCCAATTTATTTTGGATTTCTCCCTCTCTGTCAACTCTGACACAGGAGCAATTTTTGTTTCAGGCAGTAAAAATTTGATATACAGAAGCTGTATCAATACATCACAGATGATTGAAAATCTGGATTCAGAATTACTGATTATCCTCATTTGTACTTGCCTTATGATGCCCTCTTAGATAATTACTAATGTTTTGGCTGTACAGGACATTGGTTAGACCACTTTAAGAATATTGCATTCAATTCTGCTCTCCATACTATAGTAAAGATGTTGTGAAACTTGAAAGGGTGCAGAAGAGATTTCCAAGGATGTTGTCAAGATAGGAGAGTTTGAGATATAGGGAGAAGCTGAGTAGGCTGGGGCTATTTTCCCTGGAGTGCGAAGGCTGAGGGGTGACTTTCAGAGGTATATAAAACCATGAAGAGCACGGATAAGTTGAATAGTCAAGGTCTTTTTCCCGAGTAGGGGAGTTCAAAACTAGACGGTATTGGTTTAAAGTGAGAGTGGAAAGATTTAAAAGGGACCTAAGGGGCAGCTTTTTCACACAGAGGCTGGTGTGTGTATGGAATGAGCTACCAGAGAATTAGACTTAGAAATAGAATCCATACAGTGTGGAAATAGGCCCTTCGGCCCAACAAGTCCACACCGACCCTCTGAAGAGTATCCCACCCACACTCATTACCCGACATTTTCCCCTGACTAATACACCTAATCTACACATCCCTGAACACTATGGGCAATTTAGCATGGTTAATTCACCTGATCTGCACATCTTTGGACTGTGGGAGGAAACCTGAGCACCCGGAGGAAACCCACGCAGACACGGGGAGAACGTGCAAACTCCTCACAGACAGTCGCCCAAGGCTGGAATCGAACCCGGGTGGAGGAGGTGGTAAAGGCTGTTACAATAACAGCAGTGAAGAAACATCTGGATGGGTACATGCACAGGAAGGATTTTGAGGAATATGGGCCAAATGCTGGCAAATGGGATGAGATTAATTTAAGATATCTGGTCGACAGGGACTAGTTGGACTGAAGGGTCAGTTTCAATGCTTTATGACTCTACTATTTTAATTCAATTTAAATGCTCATTATATTCAATTTTTGTGGAGGAAAATGTATACATGAATCCCTCGGGTGCATTTCTGCTCAAGGCATAAACTGCTCTGGCGAGCACAGAGCAACCTGTGCATGATCTTTCAGGCACCAAAAGACAGGGCATAAAAGTTCTGATACAGGTCCTGATGGAAAAGGTTCAAAGTAGGAGGGTAATCCTGTACCTAAAGGGGCGAAGATAGTTACCTTGCCATGTTTCCACTCTCCTTTCACACACACACACACACACTCTTGCAGCAGCTCGTGTGGCTCGATCTGACCTCATGTCCCTTCATTACTTTTAGTCAGACCACAATAGGATGATAGGTAAAAACAATGACTGCAGATGCTGGAAACCAGATTCTGGATTAGTGGTGCTGGAAGAGCACAGCAGTTCAGGCAGCATCCGAGGAACAGTAAAATCGACGTTTCGGGCAAAAGCCCTTCATCAGGAATAAAGGCAGTGAGCCTGAAGCGTGGAGAGATAAGCTAGAGGAGGGTGGGGGTGGGGAGAAAGTAGCATAGAGTACAATAGGTGAGTGGGAGAGGGGATGAAGGTGATAGGACAGGGAGGAGGGTGGAGTGGATAGGTGGAAAAGAAGATAGGCAGTTAGGACAAGTCATGGGGACAGTGCTGAGCTGGAGGTTTGGGACTAGGGTGAGGTGGGGGAAGGGGAAATGAGGAAACTGTTGAAGTCCACATTGATGCCCTGGGGTTGAAGTGTTCCGAGGCGGAAGATGAGGCGTTCTTCCTCCAGGCGTCTGGTGGTGAGGGAGCGGCGGTGAAGGAGGCCCAGGAGCTGCTCCCGATGCAGTCTCCTCTACATTGTGGAGACTGGGCGCCTCCTAGCAGAGCGCCTTAGGGAACATCTCTGGGACACCCGCACCACTCAACCACACCGCCCTGTGGCCCAACATTTCAACTCCCCCTCCCACTCTGCCGAGGACATGGAGGTCCTGGGCCTCCTTCACCGCCGCTCCCTCACCACCAGACGCCTGGAGGAAGAACGCCTCATCTTCCGCCTCGGAACACTTCAACCCCAGGGCATCAATGTGGACTTCAATAGTTTCCTCATTTCCCCTTCCCCCTAGTCCCAAACCTCCAGCTCAGCACTGTCCCCATGACTTGTCCTACCTGCCTATCTTCTTTTTCACCTATCCACTCCACCCTCTTCCCTGACCTATCACCTTCATCCCCTCTCCCACTCACCTATTGTACTCTATGCTACTTTCTCCCCACCCCCACCCTCCTCTAGATTATCTCTCCACGCTTCAGGCTCTCTGCCTTTATTCCTGATGAAGGGCTTTTGCCTGAAACGTCAATTTTACTGCTCCTCGGATGCTGCTCTTCCAGCACCACTAATCCAGTACACAATAAGATGTTGGTGACCAGGCACCTACATTCTCCTGCAACTGTTATAAAGTGGAGTAGCACAACACAAATTCTTTTTAAATGGAGCGCTCAACAAAACAGGCAAAGAAAATATTGTTCCACTACTGGTGGTGTTTTGACAAAGTGTCTCAGTAAAGCTATCAATGTTTTTCCAAGGGCTTCTTACTACCTCCAGAAGCAAATAAATATGAAATTGTGAGGATCTCTTTAAACCATGAACCATGAACTTAGCATAAATGCTGTGTTTGTACCCAATTAATTGGATGGCCCAATTCAGTATCGAGTTGGTAGTGACTTTCCAGGATGTTGATAGTGGGGAATTCAGGAATGGTAATGCCATTGAATATCAAGAAGAGATACATAGTTAGATTCTCTCTTGTTGGAAATGACCATTCTCTTGCAGTTTCATGGCATAGCTATTACTTCCCACTTATCAGCCCAACATTGGACATTGTCCATGATTTGCTGCATATGAACACAGGGAGGTGTGTCTGAGAGTCATGAATAGTGTTGAACATTGTGCAATTATCTGCAAACATGCTATTTCTGAACTTGTGTAGGAGGGAACATCAATGATGAAGTACCTGAAGATGGTTTGGCTTAGGACACTACCATTTAAAACTCCTCCAGAGATGTTATGGATGGAGATGGTTAACCTCCAACAACGACAGCCATATTCATTTGTGTTAGGTTTGACTCCAATCAGTAGAGAGTTCCCTCAATTTCCAGTGAATTCAATTTTGCTAGGGCTCCTTGATTTTGCATGATCGAATGCTGTCTTTATGTCATTATTAGACTCTTAATTCCAGGCTGTTTTTAAATGAAAATTCCGCCACAAGCCATGGTGGGATTCACACTCAAGTCCCCAGAACATTACCTGGATCTCTGAATTAACAGTATAGCCATAACAGTATAGCCTCTAGGCCATTACAATCTTTAAGATTAGTTCTTTTGTCTATATGGCCCCTTAAGCTCCACCTTTCAGTACAATCATGGCTGATGTTCTATCTGAAGTTCCCTGCCGAATCCCTATCTCATGACTCCCCAAAAAATTCAACTCTATCTATATAATAATTATTAAACAGTTGAAGCATCAGTAATGATCTATGTGGTACTCCATTTCTTACAGCCTGACAGATTGGAAGCACCCCATTTTCTCTACTTGTTGGTTCCGGTCTGTTTACCAATCTTCCACCTGTACTTATATGTTACCCCTCATCCTATCTCATAGTATAGTATTTTACAGGAAGCCTTTTGGAAATTCTACTACATATGGGTGGTGCAGTGGCTCCGTGGTTGGTACAGTGGGCACTGTGCAAACTCCAAATAGGCCTTCTCCCTCTGTCTGTGTGGGTTTCTACAAGGTGCTTGGTTTCCTCCGACAATCCAAAGAAGCACAGGTTAGGTGGATTAGCCATGGGGAGTGCAGGGCTACAGGGATAGAGTAGGAGGGGTGTGTCTGGGTGGGATTGGTGCTGACTTGATGGGCCGAATGTCCCGCTTCCATTCTGTAGGGATTCTGTCATATCATGCTCAGAACACATGAAGCAAGAGAGCTTATTTTTAGAAAGAATCCATATTATCTTACTTACAAATCGGCACTTTGCCTATTTCAAGGACATTTTTATTCATCTATGGGATAAGAGCTTCGCTGGCTAGACCAAGATTTATTGCCCATTATTAATTGCCCATAAAGCAATTCAGAGTCAACCATATTGCTGTAGGTCTGGTGACACATGTAGCTCAGACCAGGTAAGCATGACAGTTTCCTTCCCGAAATGACATTCATGAACCAGATGGGTATTCCCCAACAATCAACAATGGATTTGTGGTCATCAGTAGACTCTTAATTCCAGACTGTATTTGAATGAAAATTCCGCCACAAGCCATGGTGGGATTCACACTCAAGTCCCCAGAACATTATCTGGATCTCTGATATAACAGTATAGCCATAACAGTATAGCCTCTCGGCCATTACAAAATAATAAAAGAACAAAAGAGAAGTGCAGCACAGGAACAGGCCCTTCAGCTCTCCAAGGCTGTGCTGATCATCATGTCCTAACTAAACTTCCCTCCCTAATCATGTAACCATCAAGATAACTCTCAAATGTCACCAACCTGCCTGCTTCCACCACCTCTTTAGGCAATGCGTTCCAGGCTCCTACCATTCTCTGCAAGAAACACATTCCTTGCATATCTCCGTTAAACTTTGCCCCACTCACCTTGTAATTGAAACTTCAACCCTGGGGAAAAGCCTCTGACTATCCACTCTATCTACACCACTCATAATTTTGTAGACCTCTATCAGGTTTCCTCTCAGTGGCCATCTTTCCAGTGAAAACAATCCTGGTCTTCTTAACCTTTTTTCATAACCAATGCCCTCGAGACTAGGCAACATCCTAATGAACCTTCTCTGCACTCTCTGCAAAGCTTCCACATCCTTCTGATACTGTGGCAACCAAAACTGTACACATTATTCCATATGAGGCCTAACAAGGGTTTTATATAGCTGCAACATGGTTCGCCAACTCTTGTACTCCATGCCCTGGCTGATTGAAGGGAAACATGCCATTTGCCTTCTTAATCACCTTGGCCACTTGTGTTGCTGCTTTTAGTGAACTGTGGACCTGCATCCCCAGATTCTTTTGTATGTTAATGTTCCTAAGGGTTCTGCCATTTACAATATAATTCACACCTAAATTTGATCCTCAAAAATGCATCACCTCGTATTTGTGTAGATTAAAATCCATCCACCATTTCCATATACAAATCACCAATCTTTCTACATCTTTTCACAATTGTTGACACTATCAGCAACTCCCCCAATCAGCATGTCATCTGCAAACTTACTAATCAGACTATCCACATTTTCTTCCAGATCATTTGTATATACTACAAACAACAGAGGACGTAAGACTGATCCCTGTGGAACACCACTAGTTACCAGTCTCTATTCTGAAAACACTCTTCCACTGCTACCCTCTGTCTTCTATGACCAAACCAATTTTGTATCCATCTAGTTAACCCACCCTGAATCCCATATTTTAGTACAAATCTGCCATCTGGGACTTTGTCTTACTAAAGTTCATATAAACTACATCCATAGCCCTTGCCTCATCAATTATCTTTGTCACCTGTTCAAAGATTTCAATCCGGTTGGTGAGACATGACCTTCCCTGTACAAAACCATGCTGCCTTTTACTAACTAGTCCATTTTCTTCCAAATGTGCATATATCTTGTCCCTCAGTATTTTCTCCAAGAGCTTCCCTGCCACAGACTTCAGGCCTCTAATTTCCTGGATTATCCCTGCTTCCTTTCTTAAACAAGATATCTGCTAATGCCCCAACTATTTCTTCCCTTTCCTCTCACAGACACCAGGGATAGATTCCATTTGGCGTTGGGGTCTTGTCTTCCTTAATGCAATTTAGGATACTGAAAACTTCCTCCTTCAATATATTGACATTCTCTCAAGTATTCACACACTTATCCCTGACCTCAACATCAGTCATATCCTTCTCCTTGGTGAATAACAATACAGAGTACTCATTAAGGATCTCTCCCACCTCTTGTGGCTCCACACATAACTTCCCTCTTTTGTCCTTGAGTGGGCCTACTCTCTCCCTTGCTACCCTTTTTCATCTAATACATGCATAAAATGCCTTGGGATACTCCTTCATCCTGTTTTCTAAAGACATTTCATGGCTCCTTTTAGCCTTCCTAATTCCATGTTAAAATTCCTTCTAATTTCTCTATACTCTTCAAAGGCTTTGTCAGTTTGTAGCTGCCTAGACTTATTGTATGCTTCCTTTTTCCTTTTGACTAAGCTTACAATTTCCATTGTCATCCATGGTTCCTGAATCCTGCCATTTCTATCCTTCAGATTTGCAGGGATAGATATGCCCTGCACTTTAATCAACTGATCCTTAAGAGCCACCCACATGCCAGATGTAGATTTGCTCTCAAATAACTCTTACCAATCACATTCCCCAGTTCCTGTCTAATTTGAATGTAAGTGGCCCTTGCCCAATTAAGCAGCGTCACCTGAGGGCTATTCTTGTCCTTATCCATGACTACTTGAAATCTTATGGGGTTATGGTTACTAAGCCCAAAAAGCTCTCCTACTGAAATATCGATCACGTATCCTGGCTCATTCCCTAATATTAAGTCTTCTATGGCTTTCTCTCTGGTTGAGTTGTCAACATACTGTCTTAAAAAGCCCTCCTGGACAATCTAACAAATTGCTCTCCATTCAAGCCCCTGGCTCTAAGGGAGTCCCAGTCAATAAGAAGCAAGTTGAAGTCACCCATCATTTATACCCTGTTTTTTTCTGATCTTTCCAGTATCTGACTCTATATCTGCTCCTCTGCCTCCCATGGACTGTTGGGCAGTCTATAGAAAACTCCCAACATTGTGATTTCACCCTTCCTATTCCTGTGCACCACCTATAATGCCTCACTGCAAGGTCGCTCCATTGTGTCCTCCCTTAACACAGCTGTGATGTGATCCCTAATCAGCAATGCAACTCCCCCATCCCTTTTGTTTCCCTTTCTGTCCCATCTAAAACAGTGATATCCTGGAATGTTAAGCTGTCAGTCCTGTCTCTCCTTTAACCATTACTCCAGCTATTTTTCCGCTCCTATTCAGGCTGTTGAACAAAGACCTCCGGTGTTGCTTTCCTTTGGTGAAAGCTGTCTGCCCTTTTGCACCATTAGTCAGTATTATTCCTACTCGTCTGCAACCAGTTCTGCTACTTGATGCAGCCAATGTGCCCCTTCCCTTTAAGAAGTAGAGGTAAGCTTTACATGGTGCAAACCTCATACTGACCTGGACCCCTTCTGAATTGAGTAATCAAAACAATACATGTTAATTCATTTCTTTTAGAGTAAGTTTGTGTGCTGCCTGCACAGAGGAAATACTGGTTCCGAAGAAATAATACCAGGCTTGAAACATCAACTGTTTCTTTCACCACAGATGCTGCCAGACTTGCTGAGTTTTTCCAGCATTCTCTGTGTTCATTTCAGATTTCCAGCTTCTACAATATTTTTATCTTTATTTACACAAAGGAAGAGGTTTTGGTTAGTTATGCATTGTAAACCCCAGTCTGATTTTCAGA
The DNA here is from genome assembly GCF_037043375.1 of Chiloscyllium plagiosum. NCBI lineage: Eukaryota > Metazoa > Chordata > Chondrichthyes > Orectolobiformes > Hemiscylliidae > Chiloscyllium > Chiloscyllium plagiosum. The sequence goes on along the minus strand of NW_028270148.1, from coordinate 70,166,540 downwards.
CCTGATCCAATTTTTCCCTAGTGTTTACTAAACAGAGGGAAAGTTTGCAGACTACAACATAGTGGAATTGGCAAGGACAATGTGTACATATTCCAGAATGGCAATTTGTGATATGCGTCAGTGCTTCCTTTACAAGAATCAATTTAGATACCATGAACAATGCCTTCACGTTCAATATCAGTGAAATGACATCCTGAATTCACAATGATGTTTAAAGTTGATTAATATATTTTGATGATCACTGTTTATATCATCAGCAATCCTGATCATGTTATATATTACAGATAGATGAAAAGGCCAATTAAAGTTTATAAAGCTAAAGGGTAGGACAAAATATTTCCAAGAAACAGCATGCCAAAAGATAAGGGAATAATGTATTTCTGTAGTATTGTAGATTGACAGGACAATCTGCACAAATAATTTCAAACATCTTTCTGACTGAATAACATCCTTAAACTGAAGGTAAACTGATCGTCTTCAGATAATGTTCAAGAACGCATTACAGAAGCAGATTTTTGAATACTATTTGTGAATTCAGATTAAAACTAGCCAAATAAAACAAATACAGCACATTGGTACGATGTATTTTGGTAGGAACTTTAAGAAAACAAGCATTTGCATTGATGTAGTGCCTTTCACTACCTCAGGAAATTCATAAGCACTTCAGGTCTTAGCACAATTTGAATATTGAACTGCAGCACAATTTGTGGACAGCCACCATGCACAAACATCAATGATAATGATTAGATAGTGAATCATATTTTTGATGATGTTTTGTTAAGAGAAAGATCAAGGAGACTTCAGAGTAACATCTCAACCAAAAGAAATTCATTTAACAGTGCACCATTGGGCAGTCAACATGAATTGTTGCTCATTCTCTGTATTGGGATTTGAACCCACAAGCTTTTGACTTAGAGATAATAGTGCTGCAGCTGAACCATAGCTGACAATTCTAAAAAGCATCAGTAATTTTTCCCAGATTCATATGCAGTCACAAGCTTAGAGATAGGAAAGGCTTCTAAATAGGTGGAGCGTGCTGAACATAAATGTTACCACCTTCTAATTTCCACCAGAAGTAAATCCAGGGTGGAAGGGTCCATTGTTGACCTCTTACCCTGCCCCAATTGCCAATTGAAGCCCCTAAATGGCCAATTAAGTCCTTCTGCTGTTATTGGGATTAACCCAGCTGCTGGAAAGCCTGTCAGACAGCATTTGGTCCACTTGTTCAGCCAGCTTTCAACGGAAGAGAGTTGACAAGCTGAATCAAACCCAATAAATGCCTGATCAATGTACTAGACATAAGGGTGCCAACAACACCATCTCCACCCGGCCCCTCTCCACACAAGTCCCAACCCTAGATATCCCTTCCAAAACCCACTTACTTTTTCGGTCTTGATATGAACATGTGGATGTAGTGTACATTTTAGTAAGGCATTTGATAAGGTTCCCCATGGTAGGCTTATGTGGAAAGTCAGGAGGCATGGGATAGAGGGAAATTTGGCCAGTTGGATAGATAACTGGCTAACCGGTCGAAGTCAGAGAGTGGTGGTAGATGGTAAATATTCAGCCTGGAGCCCAGTTACAAGTGGAGTTCTGCAGGGATCAGTTCTGGGTCCTCTGCTGTTTGTAATTTTTATTAATGACTTGGAAGAGGGAGTCGAAGGGTGGTCAGTAAATTTGCAGATGATATGAAGATTGGTGGAGTTGTGGATAGTGAGGAGGGCTGTTGTCGGCTGCAAAGGGACTTAGATATGATGCAGAGCTGGGCTGAGGAGTGGCAGATGGAGCTCAACCCTGTCAAGTGTGAGGTTGTCCATTTTGGAAGGACAAATAAGAATGTGGAATATAGGGTTAACGGTAGGGTTCTTAGTAAGGTGGAGGAGCAGAGGGATCTTGGGGTCTATGTTCATAGATCTTTGAAAGTTGCCACTCAGGTGAATAGAGCTTGTAAGAAGGCCTATGGTGTATTAGCGTTCATTAGCAGAGGGATTGAATTCAAGAGTCGTGAAGTGATGTTGCAGCTGTACAGGACCTTGGTTAGGCCACATTTGGAGCACTGTGCGCAGTTCTGGTCGCCTCACTTTAGGAAAGATGTGGAAGCTTTGGAGAGGGTGCAGAGAAGATTTACCAGGATGTTGCCTGGAATGGAGAATAGGTCGTACGAGGATCGGTTGAGAGTGCTAGGCCTTTTGTCATTGGAACGGCGAAGGATGAGGGGTGACTTGATAGAGGTTTATAAGATGATCAGAGGAATAGATAGAGTAGACAGTCAGAAACTTTTTCCCCGGGTACAACAGAGTGTTACAAGGGGACATAAATTTAAGGTAAAGGGTGGAAGGTATAGGGGGGATGTCAGGGGTAGGTTCTTTACCCAGAGAGTGGTGGGGGCACGGAATGCGCTGCCTGTGGGAGTGACAGAGTCAGAATCATTGGTGACCTTTAAGCGGCAATTGGATAGGTACATGGATGGGTGCTTAAGCTTGGACAAATGTTCGGCACAACATCATGAGCCGAAGGGCCTGTTCTGTGCTGTATTGTTCTATGTTCTGTGTTCTATGTGGGTGTACTTTAACAGAGTTAAAAGCAGCAGAACTACCGGACAGAGCACCAAGTGTTCTCAATAAGATAACAATGTAACACTCGGTCGAACAACTCAATTAGCTTGCTGCCTGGAGACAAAAACATATTCGAATTTGGCCACTCAATTTAAATTAAACCCCGAAAAATACCAAACTCCAATCCAGTATATTGACGATCTTAAAAGCCAATACTACAATCCGATGCTTTGGGTGGTGGGGGGGGGGTATAGCTCTCTTAAAGATACCTTTTTGATCAGTAACCTGTGACACAAAAAATTCTCAGAAGAAGAAAAGAAGACACAGGAAGATCCAAATAGATGAATCAAAAGCTGCCTGGTTTTGAGATAAGATGCGTTGTTTTGTAAATCTTAATTGGGAGTTTTATTCAACTGGTATTATAGAAGGGAAGGTTAAGATAGGTGAGAGTAAGGACTTGTACATAGTTGTTAGTTAATTATTCTCTGGTATACTTTAAGAAAAAAGTTGTTAATTTTAACTTTAAAAAGTCCTTGACCACTCCAATTTTTACAAGTTACTGCACAGGATAAATATTTTCTGTGTTGCTGGTTTTAAATAAAATAGGAGGGTTTATCCCGTGTCATAACAGAGAAGTCTCCAAGAGAAGTCTCTCACCACTGACATCTCAACAAGATTCCGCCCCTCAAAAGCAATTTCTACTTGTATCAGGGGTTACATTTTAGCATTAAACAAATAAAACTCTGACTGGCTTAAGAGCCCATAGGGCAGTGGGCACTCCACTTGTTTTTCAGCATTTGTCCGCAAACCAAGAATTTGATAACCATTTTTAATGTTAACAATTTATAGAAAAACATCCTAAACATTAAACATCCATACTTAGATTGGTAAGTGTGAGACAACATTCATGCCTCAGAAATGACAGGAAATAAATCTTTGCCCTGACAGAGAGTCTAAGTACATCTCTTTGACCTTCAATATTGTTGCCATCTTGTGGTGCAGTAGTACTGTCCCTACCCCTGGATCAGGAGGCCTGGGTTCAAGTCCTACCTCTTCCAGGGTGTGTAATAACAACTCCAAACAAGTTGATTAGGAAAAGTAGGTTAAACTAAAAAAAATTCAGCTTTCATGATGACCTAGGTGTTTACGTGAGCTCCATTGGCGCCATCACATCGATGTGGCTGCAACAGAAGGCCAAGGATTAGTATTCACATCACTTGACCCATAAAAACTTTTTCATCATCATCACAAGACACAATCTAGGCATGCAATGAGGCACTTTATATTGTCTGGATGAGTGCAGCTCAAACTTACAGTTGGATTGATTGACACACATTCACATTCATCTCTTTCACTCTCAAACATCCACACCGTACACGAGTCTTAAATCCCCTTTGATGCCAAAGAATGCACAGAGTGCAAGGAAGCAACAAAGGAAGCATCTGTCAGATACTACAGAAAATTATATGGAAATGAGAAAGGAAATTAAGGAAGCAAGTAAAATCAAGAAAAACCCAATGATGCTTCATCAATATTTAAGGAGCTAGAGGTTATCTGAGGAAATAGTAAGGTCAATCAGAAACAAAAACAAAAGTAACTTGTGTGGGGAACCACAAGGCGTGGCTTGCTTTGTGATTAATACTTTGTATCTATTTTCAGAAAAGAGCAAGATGACTCAGGTATTGGAGTTGAGGAGGAGGAATATGTAGTATTAGTTACTTTAAAATTGTGAGGTCGGATATCGTAAGGTGTTTCACTTCCTTGAAAGTGAATAAATGCAATATTTTCCAGGCTACTAAGGGTAGCAAGGGATTAAATAGCGAAGGCTTTGCCCATCATTTCTCAGTCTGGCTACAGGCATGGTGCTGAAAGACTGGAGGACTACCAATGTTGTTGCATTGTTGAAAAAAGAAGAAAGGGATAACCAAATAATTACAGGCCAGTCGACTTAAAATAGATGGTGCACAAAATATTGGAAAAAGATTCTGAATTCTGCATGGATTAATCAGGAATTATTAGCACGGATTTGTTAAGGAAACCATTTCTGACTAATTTGATTTTTTGAGGAGATAAGAAGGAAGATCCACAAGGGTAGTATATTTGATGTATTTTCCAATAGGTGGAATCTTCCTGATCTTTCAACAATGTGAGCCATGCAAGAAATTTTTTAAACTCGAGTGAGATGTCCAGCCAGGATCTTCCCAACATTGAGACCAAAATGTCCTATTTTTGAATCAAATTTTGGACATCAAGATGAGGTTCTCGTTAAGAGCAGTGAGAGGCCTGTTAGCATTGATTATCACTAATTATGACTCTTATTATTTAAACTTGCATCATTAATATGCAGGCTCCTGTTCTATCTTATGCCTGATAGACACTAGATGGTGTGAAGTCCTGGTATGAAAGTCAGAGAGGGCACCTATGCAATTCTCGCCACTTGTTCTTCCAAACCTCCATCCTGGACACCTGGAACCAACATGTCAGAGTATGCCACATAGGCACCGATTGCACACATCCCATGTCCATGGATCTAAGTAGACAAATAAGTGAAATAATTGCGCAATAAATCGGATAGAGGAACAGAGGAACAAGGAGTGCATCTCTACAATGTCCTGATTGTATCAGGACAGGTGCATAAGATGGTCAAAAATACATTGAATATATGTTTCTGTACTGGCTATGGCGTAGAGTATAAGCTGGACGGTTATGATAGAAAAACACTAGTTAGACTGCAACTAGAGTTTGCCCATAATTCTGGTCACTACATTACAGGAAGGATGTGATGATACTAGCAAAAGTTCAGAGAAGACTTATGAGGAGGTTGAAAGGCATTTTTGCTATGGAATAAAATTAGATAGGCTGGTATTATTTTTCTTGAAACAGAGGAGGCTGAGAGCAGAAATAGTTGAGGTGTATAAAACTATGAAGGGCCTAGGTAGAGTGGATAAAATTGAGTTATTTCCCTTAGCAGTAAAGTCAGTAACTAGGAATAATGCATTAAAAGTAACTTGGTTGAAGAATAGAGGTGAATTGAGAACAATTTTCATCCAGAATATGGTGGGGTTTGTAGTTCATTGCCTCAAACATTTTGAGAGGAGGGAATCCTTCATTGCATTTGAAAAACATTTGAATACGCATTTGAGGTGCCATAACCAACAGGGTTATAGAGCCAACCTCGAGTGGTATGACTCAGCTGGATAAAGTTACCTCAGCCAATATGGGCAATACAGCTGGTTGCCTTCTTTCTCTGCTGTAAGCATTTCTATCTTTCCATGGCTCTTTAAAGCCATAGTGTGTACCATCTACAAGATACAGCAATTCACCAAGGCTTCTTCAACAAGAACAACAACTTGAACTGAACTAACATAACAATGAAAGAATTTTTGGAAGGCATGTGTGGATGCACAATGCCCTGCTGGGTGCCTTTTGTCCAAAAAGATCGATGCCAATTCATCTGTATATCATTTATACAGAAGACAAAAATAAATCATTTCCTTCCTAACAGTTCTGTGGGTGTACTTACTTCACATGGACTGCTGTATTTTAGGAAGTTGCTCACCATCCATCTTCTCAAGGTCAATTAGGAACAGGCTATACTTATTGCCTTGCCAGTGACACCCACATCTGAAGACTGAATTCATGGAGTCAGAGAATCCCTACAGTGTGGAAGCTGGCCATTCAGCCCATGCCAACCTTCCAAAAGCATCCCACCCCCCTACCCTATCCATGTAACCTTGCATCTCCCATGGCTAATATGCCTAGCCTGCACATCTTTGGACTGTGGGAGGAAACTGGAGCATCTGGAGGCAAGGAGAATGTGCAAACTCCACACTGACAATCACCCAAGGATGGAGTCAAACCCAAGTCCCTGGCACTGTGAGGCAGCAGGACTAACCACTGAGCCACCTTGCCAAAAACTATATTTGTTTGCTTTAAACCTTGTACAGTCTTTCAGTACGTTTAAAAGATGTTCTACACTCATATTGATGTTAACACTAAAATTGTTAGTCAGATTATCACAACTATTAGGCTGCATTGTTATCAGTTAGAACTGTGAAATATAGATGTTGCAGAGTATGAAACCAACAGATAGAAACTTTATGAAACCAACAGATAGAAACAGACTCAACTCTACACTAACACACATTTTGCTTTCAGCTATTCTCGCAAAGATTTATGCTTTTGGAATGCATACAAGGAACTTGAGAAGGCATGTTCATTTTAATGAAAATATGAGAATTTTCAATAAATGATCCTGCACTAAAGTTTCCCGTATGCAGTTCCGCACACAGAACTGTTGAAAGAGCTACTGCTCACTTTAATACACCTGGAATACTGTGTGCAGTTTTTGTCCCCTTTCCTGAGGAAGGATGTTCTTGGAAGAGAGAAAGTGCAACAAATGTTTACCATATTGATACCTGAGCTGGCAGGACTGATATATGGGGAGGGATTGAATCAGTTAGGATTGTATTCACTGGAGTTTAGAAGAATGGGGAGGGTGGGGAATATTTATAAAATTCTAACAGGACTAGGATGGTTTGACACAGGACACATGTCCTGACTGTGGGGAGGTCCATAACCAGGGGCCATAATTTAAGGATAAGGAGTAAACCTTTTAGGACTAAGACGAGGAGAAATTTCTTCACCCAGAGAGTGGTGAGCCTATGGAATTTGCTACCACAGGAAGCGGTTGAGGCCAAAACATTGTGTTTTCAAGAGGGAGGTAGATATGGCTGCTGTGGCTAAAATGATATAGGGAGAGGATGGGATTAGGTATTGAACTTAATGATCAGCCATGATCGTAATGAATGGCCTACTCCTGCTCTTATCTTCTTTTTTTCTATGTTTCTCACTTTAATTCAAAACTGCATCAAATTTTCTGAGAATTGATATTTGTAAAGAACAGAATTCAAATATAGCTATACGAAATTACATTGTTTTTTCAAGATATAAAATATGATTTAAGTAATGAAAATGCATGTTGAGTTAGCAGCTGTAATCCATATTTAGTTGGTTAGAGCGTGGTGCTTAATGGCAGCAAGGAAGCCAATTCAGAGCCCTTATTGGCAGACATATTTTCCAAGGCCTTCTACTTCTAGTTGCCCCGTTAAAATCTCATGGTATCATTGGGCCTTGATTAGTAACTATCAGAAATTGAGGACATTATATGGAGAGAGTGAAAGACAGAGAATATATTCTTATTTGCAAAGTATGCCTGCATTTGACCAGTAGAGGACACTGCACAACATCAGTTCAGCTGGCTAAGTGTCTTCCTGCTGCAAGCTAGGACAAGCTGACTGCACACTTTATCAGTACAGGTACAATGTTATTCATTAGTTACAAAGATCTCTACTGAATAATGACTTTGCATGCAATAGCACAGTTTAGCAGTCGGGTAAGATTTGTAATAATGCGACCATTAAACCGCTGTAAGTCGATACAAAATAAAATTTCCATCTGATATAAAGTTACTTCATTTTTTGATCATGTAGAAAACCAGTCCAAGGTCCTGAAAGCTTTATCAGCATCAGTTTCTCAAGGCATTCGATGTCCTCAGCATAAGCAGACATTTGTCATGAGTATCAACCACCTGTTCAACTGCTGAGGTGTCACAGGAAACTATTTCATTCTCTCATGGGACTTTAATGTTGGCTTCACAACAATTATATTGGCTGTTCTCTTAAATTTTGCAATGGCTGGAAACATTTCCAAAAATGAAGAGGGAGCCCATGTTCACAGTTCTGAAGTCAATAAGACCCAGAGACATGCCTGTCATCAGTCTTTTAATGTTGCTCAGATTTCTGATCAGACACATCATTTTTTTGTTTTCATACAATCCAACAATGTGGAAGCAGGCCATTCAGCCCACACCAACCCTCCAAAGGCATCCATCCAGATCCACCCCCTCATTATCCCTGTAACTTGTATTTCCTATGGCTAATCCACCTAGCCTGCATATGATGAACAATTTAGCATGGCCAATCCACCTAACCTGCACACCTTTGGACTGTAGGAGGAAACACACGCAGACATGGGGAGAATGTGCAAATTCTCCACTGACAATCACCTGAGGCTGGAATCAAACCTGGGTCTCTGGTGCTGTGAGGCACTGTGCCATATTTTGTTAACCTATCTTCCAGTTTCCATTCTTTTCCATCAGTGCTGACTTCTCACTGACATGCAATCCCAAAGATACCAACCAGTCTTTGACACCCCTGGCCAATTCTCCATCTTCATGGATGACTATTGAAGTACATACAGACACACCCTTTATTCAGCAACCCATCCCAAGAATCAGAAAAACTTAAAATATGAACTTTTTATTGCTTTATAAGCCTTAAAAGGGTTTAGTTTTGATAAGAATGTTGATCTCTTTAAATTTTGTAGCTATGAATGACAGCTGGCATTGTAACATTATATTGTAAAATGGGGGACTGTGTGTGCTGACATGAAGCACCTGGAGGGGTGGGTGTGTCCTGTGTTTACAATGGTGTTGCATTTCCTTTAAATGCAAACTCCCCAGTTACAATATGGTTAACCATATTCTGAGTTCTTTATTCAAAGATTGAAGCCATTTACACACATTTCTGGAGAGCTGTTTGTGGATAAGTCCCTTAACCTCAGAGTTGTGGCTCCTCAGGTGACTGAACAGTTCGATCTTGGAACCACACACCCTGCCACAGGGAGGGGCAAGTCAGATTTGAAAAGGTGAGTGGGTGAGATGCTTGGGCATGCTTCTTCCGCTGTTTGCATTTGGCCTCCATGTGCGATACCTCCATGGATACTGCCTGTCCAATTTAGATGGTTTTGAGCAGTGATTCCTACAAGTCGGTGCAGAATGTTGCAGTTCCTCAGGGTGGCTTTGAACCCACATCACAACCACTGTGTCAACTGACAGAAGACGTCTAATGCTGTCTGATTGTACAGATTATCAACAAATCCAAATAAAGAGATACATCCTCTTTATTGTCGTGTCATTTTCCATCTATGCCACATTTAAATATCCTGAACTTTCTCAGTTTCTCTTCCTGCATTCATTTTGGCTACTGTTCCAGACATAAGTGTATTCTTCCATTTCATCCCAGCACAACACAACCACCCTGGCAGTAAGGATAATCTTCAAAACATGTACAACTGCAAAAACTTTGATGTGCAGAGCCAACAAAATGGAAAGAAAATTTCAGGCAACAACCAAGGTTTTCATATTGCCAACCTCATATGCCATGGTGATGGTGGAAGGCAATCAGAGGCTTTAAATGACCAGTAACTTCAGAAATCATAGAATCCTTACAGTGCAGAAAGAGGCCATTTGGCCCATCAAGTCTGCACCGAGCTACCAAAGAGTATTCCATCAAAACTTGGGTCCCTGGCACTGTGAGGAAGCAGTGCTAACCACTGAGCCACTATGTCCTCCTTAAAGGTAGGTCGACATACCCTGAAAGCTAAAATCAACATGGGAACTAGTGCAGACAAATATCCTAGAACATGTTGCTCCATTGTACAGCCATCTTAGAGCATTTAACAGTCGCCAATTACATGCAATGACCCAATCACACTACAGTGCCCAATACACAAGGTCAGCTTGCATTCTTGAAGTCTTCTACCTAGTAGACATTGACAGTCCAGAAGTGACTAGACTACTGGTGTGATCGCAGTATTGTTACCATTTCTGAGATCCAAGCCACACCCACTATGATAAAACAAACCAGGCATGATTGAATTGAATCAATCAAGCTGCCACACCTAGACTGCTTTGAGATAATCAGAAATTTTAAGGGTCATGAAATATTCCATTTCAAGACAATGCAACTCCAATTATTGATTGTCCAAGGAAGCACAGCATGCACATTCTAAAGTAGGGACCACTAACTATACTTGGAAGATGAAAAACTTGGCATAATAACCAATTTGTTTCACTATTTCAAGACACAGCATGTTCTTCTTCAAAGGCAGAGGAGAATGAAGGAGTCACATGACCAGTGAGTAGGTAGAGAGCTATCACAGCAATGCATTGAACTGAGAGAGCAAATCAGAAATCCAGTCATAAATACCTTGATACCAGCAAGACTTTCTAAAGTATGCAATTTATCCCAGTTTGTTCAAGTCATTATTGATCATGGTGTTATATTGTGAAGGAACAGGGCCAGCTCATGCTATTACACACCAATCATGAGTGCCAATGGTGAGGAAGAATATTCTGTCAAGTTTGTGCAATAGTGCTGACTGACATTGACCAGCAGGAGGAAACCAAGTTGTCTGCCAACAGTAACTGTGATTTACACAAACCTTCCCAGATGGGTATACAATCACCAAATCAAAATGAGTTGTCAATGCTCCAAAAAGGCAAAGATTGAGTTGCTAATCTTAACTCCTGCTTGCATGTTTATTGATCTAACAACATATGCCTATGCACAGTGCTGTGTAGCTGTTTGGAATTTTTTTATTTTCTTGGAGAAAAGGGAAATGTTGCATTATGTCTCACAGCGAATATGCCTTTAACAGACATGTGCTTGATATTGTCAATGAATCATGGCATCTGACCTGATGGTTTAAAGGTTTCAGACTTCATCTTACTGGGGCCACTTGCAGCATGGCATGCTCGGGTACACATGCTACAGTTTATAACCAAATTGATCAGTGCTAGCCCAGGCACAGCAATGCTGGTGATTCTAATGTATGTAGATGTTTGGAACTGTAATAAAAGTCTGTTGAATTCTCCAGTGCAATGTTACCAATGTCTTGTTCTTATGTTATGGGAAGGTACAAATATCCTTCTGAAGGTAAAAAGCCCATTATTGTATCTATAGCAGATCATGTCATGTTGGGAGATGTAGTTGGAGATGGTCTTTTTCTGTGTCTTAAGTGGTACAACAGTTACTGTAACCTATAAGCTCAAATCCAGACCTTTCCGCATATGGACAGAAAGTGTTTCCTTATTGTGAAATTGTGATTGCAACTGAACTAAGGTTATTGATGAGGTATCTGAGGACAAAGTTGAGCACTAGGATGCTGTTCTGATGAACTCATTTAGCGATGATGTCCTAGCTCTGAGACAATTCCCTTCCAACAATCACAACAACTTTCTGCTGTTCTGGTTGTTAGAATGTTTTTGAATGAACAGTGCATCTGTAAAGCAATGTTATTACACACCTCTCCAGCAGGTGGCACTTGAGCCCAGGCCTCCTGGCTCAGAGGTAGGGACACTACCTCTGCACCATAAGAGCCCTCTCTGTCAATTTGGTTATGAATCCAGTCACGAGGGGCTTTTGCCCCTAATAAATGCTGGCTTCAGTTCTTCTGGAATTCAGCTCTTTTATCCATATTTAACCAAGGCTGTCATGAGATCTAGGGCTGAGTAATTTGGGCAGAACCCAAACTGAGCGTCAGTAAGCAAGTTATTGGTAAAAAAATGCCACTCTATAACACTGTTGCTAACTGCTCCTGTCAGAAAGTTGTTTGGATTTAGGCTGGTAGGACTGCATTTTACATGTAGGAGTTTTCCTGATTTTTATGAATGGCATACATTGTAGGATTAACTTTGCAATATACAGGTCTTGTGGCACAATGTAACACCTTACCTGTGGGCCAGAAACTCCAGGTTCAGATCCCACCTGAGGCCATGGTGGCCACAGACTGAATGTCAAAGCAAAACTAAATAAGTTGATTATTAGTATATGAGCTTTCATGATGTGTCTCTGCCTGGTGGGAAGAGTGGGAGAGCCTCCTGGTCAGCCAGAGCCATGTGGTAGCTGCAAAAATAAACATATCCTAGCTACATTCCAAGATCTCAAAACTCTTACAGTTGAGAAGCTTGATATCTAGGGTGCAACATCTCCCCCATTAAGAACACATAGGTTCTAACCAAGAACAAGTGCCACCTCTAACTTCAAGCACTACCTACAGATTTGTTGTAAATCCTGACCTATTGTATGGGACCAGTTTCTACTTCCTTTCTTTTGTTGGGCTGCTTGGTGAAATTTAATGAACAGAGAATATCTTAAAAGTATGTGGATTTATTAATTCATTTATTTATAGATTCCTGGTTCTGGGAATATTCTGTTACACACTTAATCTAATTCAGGTTGTAATTCATGATGTTCATTTCATTATAGAAATCTATTTCTATATAGTAGAGTGCACCAATTAATTAATAGCAAAGCCACACACCAAGCTTCTCAATTGTCAGACTTTTGAGATCTTGGAACGTAGCTAGGGTGTGCTTATTTTTGTATGTTTTATTACATCTCATGCAAATATCAAAGTTCTTCTCCGCAATCATATTATGACAGTAAAGTGTAAATTTAGCAGTACTTTGTACATAATTCATACCAAATGACTTGTTGATTTTTTTTGAACATTTAGAAAGTTGTCCTGGGTTGTCCTGTCATAAAAAACAGGACAAATCTAATTCTGTCAATTGTCATTCCATCAGTGCAGCCATATGGCGACCAAATATCCTCAGCACAACCCTAATTCATACATGAGCAGAAAGGGTTTCCATTCCTTTAATGTAAAAGATATATTTGATCACAAACATTATTATTCTGCATGCTATGCCTGATATCTAGGGTGCACATTTCCATGCAAATGTATAGCATCTAAGCTTTCCAGCTGGCTCTTGGGAAAACAGAATTTGCTTTGACATGAAATCCAGATGGCAGCAGAGAACTGATGTAACAACACCCATTGCAAATCACAAAGTATATTACAAGAAGGCTTGAGTAATAGTTTGCTATTTGAACAACTTTAGCAGGAACTATTTGAACCAAAATCACCAATGCTGTTGTTTATGCACAGTGTTGTGGTACTAAAGAGATAGGAAGCTGTTGAGTTAGACAAAATATCTATATTTATGCACTACAGTATGTGAAAAACTGAAAGGTATCGAACTGTTTGGACATTCCTGGTTTAAACAGGGTGTTATCGAGGATTGAGGTCAATAGTTTATTGTTGACTGTACCATCTGCTGATTACAGAAAGATAAGTGATTTCAGAAAAATAGCCAACCCAAGGTTTTGGGAAGATAAGAGATGGGATTTATAGTCTCTAATTGCTAGAAAATCTTGTTATAAGAGACTTTGCAAACCCTGAAAAGTTAAATTATTATTACTTCCCAAATTCTTGGAATTGGCTTGATTTCTTTTCAAATTGAAGCCTTGTTTGGAGGAGCTTTCATCAACCTACAGCTATTCGCAATTCAAGTTTATCAACAAGAAATCCAGTAGACTCTGAGAATTTATCAAATTTTGTCTGTTGTTTCAAAGATCATTGGGCACTAAGGGCATTTTTTATCTTTTGCTCTTCTGAAATATCATTGTGTGAGTTAGGGTCAAATGCGAATATGGCTCTAATTCTAGAGTTTTAACCAGTTTTGTCATTTGTTTGAAATGAGGTATATTTTATAATAAGTATGTTATTTCTGAGTCATATGAAAGGTACCTTGTGGAAGTCTCTTTCATTTTAGACAGCAATGCTGAAAGGACAACCGTTTTGTTGGTTGGTGCAACCCATGGAGAAGTGAGTCTTGATTACCAGCACATTCCTCTAACTACTGTGGTAATAAATGAAACAGCAGACACACAGAAGGGTGCAGGGATCCAGGTATGAGATATGCAGACAGAACAAGTAGTCTAAAATATAGCTTAAAAATTGTTTTCAGGTCATGCATTTATTCTCACTAAATATCATCCTTCTTCCTTGCATGTTTTCTGCTTCACACATCCCAATCTCTAAGCTGTCAGTACTATTCTCATGACTTACATTTTGAAACCTACTGGAACTCTAAAAGAAAAGACAAATAAAATTTAAACGGTGATTTATTTCATTGTCATATCCCCTTCGCTCTGCTGCTGAATCTGTAAAGGGTGCTGAATTTACTTATTATTATTGAACTGTTACTATTTTTAATATTAAACTGTGACAAAATGCAAAATAGAATGGACATCTAAGAAAATGATCATCTCATCAAACCTTTCTATTTAGTGATGGGAATCCAGCTTAAAAATGTGTTGCTGGAAAAGCGCAGCAGGTCAGGCAGCATCCAAGGAGCAGGAGAATTGATGTTTCGGGAATAAGCCCTTCTTCAGGAATCATTTTAGACAGCAATGCTGAAAGGACAACCGTTTTGTTGGTTGGTGCAACTCATGGAGAAGTGAGTCTTGATTACCAGCACATTCCTCTAACTACTGTGGTAATAAATGAAACAGCAGACACACAGAAGGGTTCCTGAAGAAGGGCTTATGCCCGAAACAGCGATTCTCCTTCTCCTTGGATGCTGTCTGACCTGCTGCGCTTTTCCAGCAACACATTTTTAAGCTCTGATCTCCAGCATCTGCAGTCCTCACTTTCTCCTCCGTGATGGGAATCCAGACCAGGTCCAGTTCACTATAATGTGAAAGAATTGTAGAGGTCTTGGAGAGAGTACAGCCTTACAATATTGTATCTGTGCGGGAAAGATGAACAATTCACTTTCTTTTTCTCTTGAAAAGAGAAGGCTGATGGGTGACTGATTAAGGTTTTTGAAATTGTGAAAGGTTTTGGTGAGAAGATACAGAGACACCATTTCGTCTTATGAGCTTGAGAGAAACCAAAGACCATTAATAATGGATCGTCAGCAACAAATTAAATTGAGAATTCAGAAGAAGTGTTGAGAATGTAGTAGTTGAAGTTTATAGTATAGACACATTTAAAAGAGAAGCACAGAAACAAATGAAGGAGAAGGGAATAGACAGTTACTTTCACAGAGGTAGGTGAAGAAGGATGGAAAACAGAACTATTGTCACTTCTGTTCCAAACAATCTATCTCTTTTGACTCTCTTCCTGAAAAAGTGATGGAAGCAGAGTCTTTGTATATTTTTAAGGCAGAGTTTGACATATTCATGGTAAGCAAGAGGATGAAAGCTGATGGAGGCTGGGCGGAAAGGTGGATTAGAGGTTACAGTGGTGCATCAGGCTCATGCTACTTGTTCTTAAGTTTGTGTATCTTTTGAATCCAGCATCATCTAAGATGTCAAAGGCAGCTTTCTCATTGGTCATCAGCTTTTCAGTGCTCAGTCCGTTAGTCCTTTAGGATTTCCCACAAATGGCAGTGGATGATGTGGAGTGGTGGTGGGGGAGACGGGTGGGGTGGGGGGGGGGGGGGGGGGGGGGGAGGCAGCATGGCGGAGTGAATGAAAGCTCTGGAAAGTCCTTGCCATGACACTTCGCCACTTATCTTGGCTCCACCATTAAGCCTCATTAATTTCCTTGAGGGATTGAGCAATCCCTTTTACTCAAGTGGAATTAGATCTTGGGGCTTTGAGGCCCTCTCTGTCCCGGTGCTGATGTGCAGGAAAAAGACCAAGAAGCCACATCTTTGCATCAATGTGGAGACAAAAACCAAGTCTGGGGCAGGAAGGTGGTAACAGGATTTTCTGCTTGATTTGCCTGGTTAATTCTGTTGTGTTCCATTCAACTTAGGATGGGATAGCAGCAAAAATTCCAGGCCAATGTGCCTTTGGTTTCTTGAATGCTTGTGCCTTTTACATGACATGTAAATGGGAGGATTCAGTGAAGTGGAATGTTTAGCTTGAAGGATGAAGATAGACTCCCAGGGCTCTGGTAACATAAGCAACGTTTTGATAATTATAGTGATGCATCACGTGTAGATCCTAAACAAGGACCTTCCAGTTATGTATGTACTTGAAGTGGTCACATTGTTCTTGGAGGCCTGCAATGCAGTCAGGCCACTGTGTTACGACTTAGTGAGGAGTTTAAACTGGCACCCCTCTTTTCAACTTCCACAGTGTGCAGCAGCAAAGTTTTAATTCTTTTCTTCTTCTGAAAAGAGGAGCCTGAGGGGTGATTAATTAATGTTTATAAAATTGTGAAGGCTATATATTCCTGCAACTAAAGTGCAGCTAACTAATTTCTAACTGTGGAGACAGTGAGGTCTGAAGATGCTGGAGATCAGAGTTGAGAGTATGTTGCTGGAAAAGCATAGCAGGTCAGGCAGCATCCGAGGAGCAGGAGAACCGACACTTCGGGCTGAAGCCCTTCATCAAAAATGAGGCTCCCAGCCTCATTCCTGATGTAGGGCTCTGGCCCAAAACATCAATTTTCCTGCTCCTCGGATGCTGCCTGACCTGCTGAGCTTTTCCAGCAACACACTCTCAACTAATTTCTAACTGTAGCAGTAAGGAGTCAATCACAAGATTTTCTTGAGAGAAAATCCCAAGAGAAACAATAAAGATGAAATGTTAAATATACATATATACACACATGAGCAAAGTTAAAAAGGATATTGTCCAATTCTAAAAGGGACAGCAAAGGAATAGTATAGCGTAAAGTTCTTCGGGTGTCATTGAGGCCTAACTGTTTAACCTGTGACAAAATTGTTTTGTCAATGTCTTGGACTCATCAGCAGGAATAAATGTTACAGTTATCCTTTCAGGTCCTCATGTTCTGTTGTCCCTTTTTAATCCATATTTTCACCAAGTGTTTTCTCTTCTTAAGATGCAGTGAGAGAGATAGAGCTCCCCCAAGCTTTTGATTCTGTATCGTTAATTTCTTCTATCTCATTATAAAAAGCAGCTTTTGAAATACAAGCTTATCTCTCAGTTTATTGACTTGAAGCTTGAGGTTTTCGTCTCCAACATGCAGTCATTCCCATTAAGGTGTAAAGTATAGGAGATGAACGCCATTTTGCAGGAGGGATTGATCCACTTCCTTACTTTTGGATAAAATGTCACTTGTCTGGTGTCTAATCCACATGGAAACTTGATCATAGAACTATAGAAAACAGGAATAGGATTGGCCATTTCACCCTTCAAACCTGCTCCGCCATTCAATATGTTCATGGCTAATCATTCAACTCAGTACCACTTTCCAGCTTTCTCTCTTTGATCTCTTTAACCCGAAGAACTATAACTAACTCTTTCTTGAAAACATTCAATGCTTTGGTATCGATTACTTTCTATGGCAGAGAATTCCACAGCCTTACCTCTCACTAGGTGAAGAAATTTCTCCTCATTTCTGTCCTAATTGGCCTACCCTGTATCCTTAAACTATGGCCCCAGTTCTGAGTTCCCGAGTATTTGAGAACATCCTCCCTGTGTTTACCATGTCTAGTCGTGTTTGAATTTTCTAAGTTTCTGTGAGATTCTGCCCCCCCCCCCCCCCCACTCCCATTCTTCTAAGCTCCTGTATATATTCCCAACTGATCCGGCCTCTGTTTGCACGTCAGTCCTGCCATTCCAGGAATCAGTCTGGTAAACTTTTGTTGCACTGAATCCTCGGATAAGGAGTTGAAATTGGTGAACAAGTCAGCATTGATGGAGGACAGAGACCATGAAGGTTGAAGAACTGGAGGAACTTACAAAGAGGAAAAGGTGAGGCCAAACAAGGCCTGCTCCTGCATCTATTTTCTATGTCTCTGTGCTGCATTTTAATTGTTCCACTATTGGTGGGCATGCATTCAATTACCTAGGCCCCATGATTTGCATTTTCCTACTTAAACCTCTCCACCTCTTTGTGTCTTTTTAAAAACAATCCTTAAAATTTTGGTCATCTGGCATGGTGTGGCTCAATGTCAAATACTGTCCCATAATGTTCCTGTAAGTCAGCATTGAGACATTTTGTTGCAGTAAAAATATTATCTAACTGCAAACTGTTACTTGCCACTACTATTAAATCTTAATAAATTAATTGTTAGGCCTCATCTGGATTATTGAGCTCAATTCCACACAAGAAAAGCTTGATTTGAGGCTTCCTTGCTAGAAGGTTTGAAAACGGGGTCTACTACAAAATTAGTCAATGTCATGTCTGGAGCCGACCTGTCCAATCTTGCCTGCACTGTAGTTTTACTGGCTGAGGAATGCAGGAAAACATTTGGTTGTCCATCTGTTCATGGGCAAATTGAGGCTCTTAGTTAATCCCCACTTAAAGGCCTTATCCTACCTCAGCTCAGCTTTAAGCAGTGGTGAGAGAGGTCCAAGAAATCAGCATGGCAGCCTGGTCTGCATGGAATGGTAGTAGGCAGAGGGATCCTTCTTCCCATAAAATCAAGGTTTTCTTCCCTTCCTGGCCTTACAGCCCATCCCCCTAAACCACCTCACTGGTACCTACCTAACTGGACCCAACAAGGCCCCTGTATTTACCTTGTGGTCCAATTCCAGCACCTCTCATCTTCCTGCAAGTCTCACTGCATTCTGACAATGTCCAGCCCTTGTAGTGGCACTACCATCTTACAATTAGCCAATAGCTCTGAGTTGTTTGAGAAAAGGGCCAGAGCCACATGAGAGAATGTTGTTTTATAAAGCGTGTTGTAGTGATCTGGAGTACAATGCCCGGAAGTGTGATCAAAGCAGATTCAATTGTAATCTTCAAAGAGAATTGATTACATTCTTAAAGGTTTTGTGCAAAAAGCAGAAAGGTGGATTTAATTGGATGGTTCTACCGATTAATAGACTTGATGGATCAAATGACTTCCTCCTGTAGAAATGGTATTCTATGGTTCTATGAAGATCTCTAAATTCTTTAATTGAGAATATGCCATTTAGCCATGTTTAAGCCTCAACATTCCTACAAGCTTCTTTTTCTAGGCTGTGCAGCCTAAAGATTACAAAATATTGAGTTCACTTCCATTTAAGATTGAAATCTTGCTTAATTTAGTGTATTTCAATGTGATTGCAGCAGGTTTTATGCTAATTGTATGGCAATTGCATATAAAATTAAAGATTGTTGATTATAAGTAGTTAAACACTAATTTACCAAGGAATCAAATAAGTTTTAAGAGTGAAGTATTAGCAATTTATAGATATCTTTGAGTATCAAGATGTAAGCTTTCCTTTTATCAATATAGTAATTCTTAAAATATTCAAGGCAGCCTCACTAGAACAAAGGTTGTGCAATATAGTTGAAAGAACTTGAATGCATTAATTAAAGCCTTATGAATTATAGTGATATCAGCAATTCCGTCTATTATGATTTCCAGCAGATTAGAATAAATAAATGGACAAGGCATATTGCCTCAGATTGATAATCCTTTTTTTCATTTCTATCCTCATATTAACTCGTTCATACGTGATGTTTCTTGTCTATCTTCTTAAAATTAACGTTGGCTGTGCTCATCTGAACCTACCTGTTTTGATCATTTCAAAGTGCAAATATATTCTATATTGCATTTGCTTTCCACATCATCTCCAAAAAGAAATCATGATTTCTTACCCAAGGCTTTATAACTGGAGTTCTGCCAAGTTTCTTCAATCTATCCATTCTCAATTATGCAATCTAAAAAACACAAACTTGATGGTCCTTCTTTCAACTTTTAACTTTGGCAATGCTTATGTTTTCAACTTTTTACCTAAACCTCTCAACTTAAAAGCCTATGAGTTTAGGATTAAATGTGATTTATGATGCAATTTATAATTAGACAAAAATGAACAAGAAAATTTGCAGATGAAAATTTGTCGCTGTGTTTGCCATGTTAGTAGTTTCTTTTAAGAATTGTTTTGATGTAGTGGGCATTTTGAAGTTCATTATCGATTTTCATATTATGGTGCACCTACCAATTGATACCAGTGTTGGGCTAAACGTGAACATTATATGCATCAACTTAACACTGCTAATGTTGGAAATCTGAAGTAAAAACTAGAACTGTTACAAATGCTCAGCTGTTCTGGTGATGTTTCATAGAAACAGGAAGAGAGTTACTGGCGTGGGTTTTATGTGGGGTGCATAATACTCATCCATCCAATATAAAAGTCAATCTTCAACCTACTGACTTTAAAAAAGGCTTTCCCATAATGATAATACATGAGGGTCAACTATAACAAGGTGAGAGTGGAACTTTTGAAAAATAAATTGAAAGTGCTGGAAAAAATTAACAAGTCTGGCAGCATCTGTGGATGGAGAATAGAGTTAATGTTTTGAGTTCAACAACTCTTCTTTGGAACTGGAACTACCCCCTGTAAGGGACAGGAAGTCCTGGCCTCAAGCACTACCAGGAAGTTTGAGTGACTGGCAGCTTTTGACGCACCAGGATTAAGTAGTGCCATGGAGAGAAGAAGGGAACATGCATACTGGACAGAAGAAAGCCCAGCCATTTTCTTCAGAGACAGGTTGGGAAAATCCTCGTGAGCGAGTGTGAGGGTCATGTTTTAGAGACTGGGGATGAGGAACACTGGTAGGTAATATCTTGGGGCATAGTTGATCTATGAAAGGTAATAGGCTACAATCCTTTGTTTGATTCCCCAGCTGGCCCAGACAAAGATGCCTGACTCACCTTGCAACCTCAAATGCTCTTTTTCCTTTGCAGTTGCTTTTTCTAGTGCCTGCTGAATGGAAGCCTAGAAAGTGATTAAAGAGATTTATGTCATCACTGAATTTTATGTGCCCATTTTGACCTAGTGTTACCTGTGATGTAATTAGGTCATAATGGATGCCATGGTACTTACACATAAATGTTTTCCATTAAGATATCATGGTCAAAATTCCAATCTATCTCAGACATAAAAAGCTAGAAATAAAAATAATATTAAACAAAGTATAACTTCCTTCCTGTCTGTTCTTTCCAGGTAAAGTAGCAATCAGCATTGCCTGCATTTGATAGGAGAGGCTGAATTTCAGTTCCAGGGAGCAAAAGTGCTTTGCTTGGTGTCAGATTGCCATGTTAAGGGGTTGCAAGAGGGTTGAAATGGGGTAATTGCTAAACTGGCTGTATAAAGTAGGTTGGTTAGCTCGGATGGTTGGTTCGCAATGCAGAGTAACACTCACACTGGCTGAGATTAAAGTACTCTCCTTCTCAACCTTTCCCTTCACCCAAGGTATGGTGACCCTCAGGCGAAATCACCACCAGTTATTCCTCTCGAATAAGAGAGCAGCCCTTTGGTCCAATAGGACTATGGTGACTTTATCTTTACGTTGCATGTAAATACTTTCATGATGATTGGAATTCTGATGTTGCCAGGGGCAATTCATCTCAATAGTGGCATTTTACTACTGTGTTTTGCATTCATACAAAAATAGATAGCTTTTTAAAACTCTGTATGCATTCAAATTAATAACTGGGCAGGGCACTTCACAAGGCTTGGAATATCATTCTGAGTTCTGAGACAAGGTTCCATACTGCGAGTCGTGGGAACCAATTGCTAGGGCAGAAACATTCTTCAAGCTCCATTCTAATTTATCATTCAGTTATGCGTCATTATTCCTTGTAAATTCAAATTCAAATTCTCAGTTGTAAAATATTCTCAAAAGGGATTATGCCAAGGTCACAGACTTGCTTAATAGGGTTTCTATTTCACAGCCTTGGGAGCAATCAGCTTCCTTCTTTTATATTTCAATTTTTTTTAAGTTTCCATGCTCAGCAAGTCTGGCCACAGAGAATAGTGTTATTATATTCACCCTGCTTTCTTGCAGCTGATCATTGCATCAGCCTCAGATTGTGCGTCACAAAAGCTTTGGATTGGTGCCAGTTAAAACAGTAGCTATGATGCTGCAGAGAAACAAAGGCTTTTGCTGCACAGTCTTATCAAAACGGACTGGCACTTTGATGCAGTTAGTACTCAAATCCATACAGGCAGTGCATGACATTTTATACCTCGGACCCATCTTGCTATTATTGCAGAGGCAAAAATCAAGAGTAGCTGCCAGAGTTTGTATTTTCCTTATAACAATTTTTTTTAATCAGCATCTCATGAAAGCTTTGGCATTTGTTCAGAGATGGTCCAGAGGCATCACTATTTTCTCATCCAAACTGACGCAATGACTGCTAGAAGGTAGATTGACTATTCTATATTTGTTCATGGGACCTCACTGGAAAGACCAGAATTAGTTGCCTATCTGTAACAGCCCCTTTGGGCTGCCCCAAGTGGTTGCTCGGCCATTTCAGAGGGCAGTTAAAAATCAGTTACATTATGGGTATAGAGTCACATATAGGCCAGACCAGGTAAGGATGGCAGATTTCTTTCCCTAAAGAGCATCAATGAACCAGATGGGTTTTAATGACAATCCATAATAGTTGTCATGGTCACCATCACTAGCTTTCAATTCCAGATTTTCTTTACTGAATTTCAATTCCACCAGCTGCTTTTGTGGTAGTGTGAACCCACATCCTCAGGGCTGTAGCCTGGGCCTCTGGGTTAGTGGCCTACTGATATTACCACTATGCCACCATCGCAACCTGTGTGCGCTATTTAATATGATTCTGTTTTTAACTGATAACAATCTGAAGAAGGAGTCTGGCTGATGTTTATTTTCTTTCCCAGACTCAGCGAATTAGAATTCCAAACACCAATATCATCAATTTTATCAGAGACCAAAAACAAATTTCAGATGGGTTGATTAAGAATAATGTCACACCAATGATTCTGGGATTGAACTATTCTGAGTTGAGGAGCAAAGAAGGAGCTGTTATGTTATAAGAAGTTTTTTTATAAAGTTCCAAACAGTGGGAGAGAGTTGGATGAGGAAATTTGATGGGGATTTTCAAGTTTCAAAGGGATGTAACAAAAATGGAGAAATGTAACAAACATTAGGAGGCTTTGCTTATCACAATGACTGAAATAGCAAAGTGTTAAGGATAGGGAAGATATTTCTGATATGTATAAAGAAAAATTCCCTTGATCCAAATGTCTCTGTTCTCTAACAACTGTCTCTCGAACAAAGAAGGAAGCAGTGTCAGCTCTGGTTCTGGGAAATGAATTAGTGTAAGTGGAATGTGAAACAGTATGAAATCATCCAGCTAATATTGACCACAGCATAATTCACTTTAAAGAAATTATGGAAAGAAAGCAGATAATGTTGCAGATAAATAATGTCAAGCTACTTTGAATGATTCAGGAAGTGATCTGATACAATAGATGGGAA